>NC_051307.1:3085955-3423147 GCF_015220235.1 Choloepus didactylus
CAACTGTGTTGTATGTTTGAAAATTTTCATAGTAAGATGCTGCAAATAATACTTAGTTTTCAATCATAAACGGCCTGGGAGATGATCTCTGGGGCAGGCCATTCCAGGCCCGTCAGCCGCACACCGAAGGTGGAGGCATCGCCCCCCACAATAGACAGGGGGTCCCTCACATCCCCGAGGAGACGCCACCTTGCCACTCTGCCATCCCCTTGGCCACGCCATCTCCTGAGGCCCACTTGGCACACCAAGCTGGCTGAGGCATTGGCCTCACACGTGGCCCAGCTATCGGCCCTGGGGAGGCAGCCCCACCCCAGCACCTTGAGGCCCATGGCAGCCAACCATGGCTCACAGCCCCTGCTGCCACCAGGACAGTGGCCTCCATCTGCTGGGACAATGGCCCAGAGCACCCACCAGCTCCAAGCCCCCACACCCACAACCAGGAACAAGGAAGGCCAACAGGAGACCGAGCCCTTGTGTCGTTGTCCACCCCAGCAGCACGGACAAGTCTCTCGGAGGCCTGGGCCAGCAGCGTCATACTCACCTGGGCACTTGTCCCAAGGCAGATTCTTGGGCCCCAAGTCTGTGATGTCACTCGTGTGTGAGAACCGCTGAGCTGGAACTCGCCGTGCCCCCGCCTCGCCTCCCTCTCCCGAACCACCACCTCTTTCGCAAGCCAGCATTTGTGCTGTGAGCCGGACACGTGGACCCAGACCACCCCCGAGAGAACGAAATCCCTTCCAAATCGAGGTGGCCACTGGCGGGTGGCCCAATCCTCACCTTCAGCGAGCTCCTGCAACCTGAAAGAACAAAGGACAGTCACCACCACCACTGGGGGCCCCAGCCCTGCTGCAGATTCCTGAAAGGGGTCCACCCCGGCAGCTGTCCTCGGGAAGCCCGTCCCGACCGAGCTGGACCCCAGCCCCTATCTGGACGCACGGTCTGAGCTACGAGAACGGCACTGCCACAGGGATCCTGTCCGCCCCCCACCTGGCCTGGACACTTCAGGGAAGAACAAAAGCACCCGCCAGGCCAGCGAGGCAAAGGGCAAAGCCAAGGGCGCGGGAAGGACAATGCCAGCTGCCTTCCAAACAAGCACTCACTTCCGGATCACTTTGTAGAGACGCTTCCTGTTCTGCGAAGGGGTGTTGGGCCGACTGGCCATCTCGAAGAGCCTGTTGGCAACCGCCTCGTAGTCAAACTGTTTCCAAAGGAGAACTCGTCACGCCCCTTGCACGGGCACTGAGACGGGAAGACCAGTGACACCGACACACTTGGTCCAACACGCCGGCCCCACTGGGTCCCAAGAACACCCCCCTCCCGGGAGTGTCCCTGCCTCATCCCTCCAGCCCACAGCCGCCTCCCACAGGGCAGGGCCAGGTGCGCCCCAGAGAGCCACCGAGAGCCACACGGGTGAGCCTCAGCCTTGCCAACATCTGCAGCCAGGCGAAAACAAGGAAAAAACAAAGCAGGACAAATAGATTCTAGTAAGTCCTACTCAACCAAATATATCCAGAACAGTTACCTCAACAGAAAATCAGTGTCTAAAAATTATTAACAAAGACCCTACATTTTTTGGTACTACGTCTCAGATACCTGATGGGTCTTTTATCCTGAAGGTATGGACAGCCCAAGGGGGACAACCCCAGAGAAAAGACGCCGAAGGACCGTCACGGGGGCCCCAGGCCTCGCCTGCCTTCCCATGTGCCTGAAGCCACGACTTGCTCACTGGGCTGCACGGCCAAGCTCCGGGCACCTCAGCCCTGATCTCTGCCGAGGCGGCTGTTTCCTCAGGGAGGCTTGGAGGCGGCCCACTTGCCAAGGAAAAGGTCTGCTGGGTCCTGCCCTCCCCGCCCCCGACCCCCACCGCGTTCTCGCCGTCCCCCGCCCACCCCCGCTAACTGTCAATAGGTTCAGCAGCTCCAGGTCAGATCGTAGGTGCCCACCCCCCCCACAGGTCTGCGTGGAGCCAGGGGGCTCGGAGACAGTCCTGAGGCAGTCTACCTACCTGGAGGACAGCACCGGCGCTGTCCCCGTCGTCTCCTGCCTGCCCGTCCCCATGAACAGAGCCTAGGATGAGAAGGGGCCCATGAGCTCAAGGACTGGGGCCGGCATGCCCAGCGTCCCACGCCAGCCCCCAGGGGCCAGGATGCCAAAACAAACACGAAACAAGAGGCTGGGAGCTTCCTGCCAGGGCTCATCAGCCTTGATGTGGGTGCAGGCAAGGGCAGGGGGGAGAACCCAGGACAACGTGACAAGTGGGCGCCTGATGGTCTCACCCAGAACAGAGGCTCCAGGAGGGGGCCCTGCTGCAGGCCGGGGTTGGGGCCCAGCCAGTCCTTGCAGAGGCAAAGGGGATTAGGAGCAAGTGTTTTAGGCAGCAAAAGCGGAGTGCGAAAAGTTCCAGAAGTGAGGAATAAGGTAGCTAAGCCCAGCCCCAGGGCTGGTGGGACTGGGGCCCACAGGGGATGATCCCCTTCGGGGGTCTGGTGCCAGCCTGGGCACTTGGGGCCCTGGGGCACTGCCTGAAGCCGAGACTCCCAGATAAAGAGGTGGCTGTGAGGAAGCACAGAGGACAGAGCAAGATGACAGCAGGGCCTCCGAGGGGCACAGGGACAGGAGGCGCCCTAGTACCCGCCCAGCACGCAGGGTCACTCAGGCACAGGAGGATGGAGAGGGCGGGACAGGTAAGACACACAAAGGAAGACAGGGATCAGGGATCTGCCAACAAGAAAGCCACGGATCACATCAGCAAGCGCTCTAGGGGTCGGAGGGGAGAACGGCCATCGGGGAGCTTGTCGACAGGGGTGTGACCCTCCACACAGTGCACGGCACAAGTGCAGGGCTCTGCAGGGTCAGCCACGTAATGTGACAGCAGCAGACAAGCCAAATCCACGCGAGGCCAGCGGGTGGCTCACAGCCACCTGTAGGGATAGCATGTCCATTCCAACGATACGGGAAACAGGCCAAGCGGGAGGTCGTCACCACCGTGTGCAGGACCTGCCCCCAGAGGCCTTCCACTGGGGACACAGGGTGCTTGGGCAGTCCCCGAGAGTGTGACAGGTGAGTAGAGCAGACACCCAGGTGCCCCCCAAGCAGAAGGCAGGGCAGCTGGGGCCCATGACAGGAGCATGCCCAGGAGCCGTGGGTGAGCACAGGGAGGAGCCAGGAACAGGGACAATGTGCTGACTGTCCCAGGAGGGAAGGACATACACACTTTATGCTTTTACAAGGTGCCCTGGCTGCCGTGGGAACAGATGCTGGGGACACAGTAGCGCTGGGGACACAGTAGCGCAGGGGACCAGGCGGGGGGTGATGGCCACAGGCCCCAGCCAGGGCAGGGCTGCGGGGAGGAGAGACGCTGTCGGATCCTGAGGCGCTCGAGCCTCACCTTTAGGTGGCTGCCCAGGCGGCTCCTGGGAGGGCTTATCTGGCCCACAGTCGTCACCCTCCAATGACCCATCGCTCTCCCACACCCCGTCATCCTCCGACATCTCCTCCTCCTCCTCTCGTGCATCCAACTCGTTCATTAAATCCTCGATGGCAAATGGGGCCTGTTCCACGATCGTTTCAAAGACACCTCGAACTATGTTATGCAAAACCAGGGTGCTGAGGGCGGGCAGAGGAAGGAAGCAGACCTGTTAGCCGATGCCCACACAGAGGAGACCCTGACTCGGTCCCGCTCCCCCATCCGCACGGCCCAGCGGCCTCCAGGCACTCCCATCACTGCTCCCCTCAACCCAACTTGTCTTCTCTTCCTAAAGGGGACATTTCCTACAAATCATCCTGAAGAATGCAAAGACAAAGAGCAGCTTGACCTGATGAAGCCGCCTGCCACTCACTCCTTAGTCCTGGCGGCGATTCTGCAGAAGGGATCGATAAACTTGAGATTCTGGTCAGCCGTGAGCTACAGGGAGAGGAAACAAGAGCCGCCTGAGACCTCTGCTTATACACACCATGCGGGCAGCCCCCGGCCTGACTGCAGGCACCAGGCTTCACGGAGGCCACGTGGGCAGCCCCCGGCCTGACCCCAGGCACCGGGCTTCACGGAGGCCATGTAGGCAGCCCCCAGCCTGACCCACCCAGCTTCACAGAGGCCACGCGGGCAGCCCCCGGCCTGAGCCGTCACCCTCACCTCCTGGGCACCCACTTTGGTCAACTCCTCCAGGAAGATCTCGATGAAGTGACTCTTCACCCCGTTGGGGGCCTGGCTGTCTGGGTGTAGGATCTCGGTTGTCAGCAGCTTCAGCAGCTGCTCGATCTGTCTGGGGAAAGAGGAGGCAGGTCCAGCAGGCAGCTGTGGGGAGGGAGCACACGGTTGCCTCTCCTTCCTGGGGGCTTCTCAGCCCTGGGAGCAGCACAGTCGCAGGCAGGTGTGGGCTCGTGGCCGGGCCAAGCTTCACCTGCACGTGCGGCGAGGCGCCCTAACACTGCGTCTCCACCACAGGGGGCCCTGGATCCAGCTGCAAGGGACAACTGCCAGCGGCAGTCGTAAGGTGTGAACGAAAGCCCAAAGGCGCCCTCCGTCCTCCTGCCCCTTGGGGTCGCGAGGGGAAGGAAAAGGCTCAGTCCAGGCGGCAGACGCACAGGGCTCTCGCGGTTCCCTTTGCCAGCCACGCCGACCACGGCCTCGGGACAAGTACAGCCAGCCAAGGAAGGCGAGCGAGATTCCTAGCGTGCTTCCAGTTCTCTGCTGCAGGAGCTGCCCTCCCCCGACACCCTCGCTTCCAAGTTCTCCGTGGCTCACTGGTCTTGGTGGCCTGGCGGGCCCTGGCAGTGAGGAGCCTGGCCAAGGTAAATATTTCCACAATTGGGAGCAACCGCCACTCACACGGATCTGCCACAGTCTTCAAGACTGCTACTTAGCTGCTGTTCCTCTCCAGCTGAGGACTTGAATTCTGATTCACAGTAAGAACGTGTCATCAAGGTCAACACCAAAGACATCGTCCATAAACTTATACACAAATCGTAATTTTTAAAATGTCTTCATTTTAAGCACCATCAGGGTCATCCTGCAATGTAAAGGATCTCCCCACGACAAACAGCTAAAAGAGGAACACGCGGCCCCGGGCTCCCAGAGTGTGAGCCGGAGGGGGCAAAGTGTCTGCCTCGGACCCACCACCTGCCCCCTCAGACCTGCCACCCCTGGACCTGCTGGGAGAGCGGTGCCCTCCCGGGCCGTGCGGGACATACCTTTCATCCCATCCATGGGTCTTCAGGGCCTTCAAGGACTCGTTCAGGACCATCCGCATGAGCTGTGCACAGAAGGGGCAGCATTAGGGAAGCGTGGCCCAGACGTCACCCAGCCCCACTCGGCGCCTGCCAGAACTTTCACTGAGATGGGACACCGGGCCAGCAGGCCCCCGGGCCTGGAGGATGACTGCTCCACCTGGGCTGAGACGGTCCAGCTTTCCAAGAGCAACAGCAGGTGAGCTCTCAGGACAAACGCAGAACGGCAACCTGGCTCAGGCTGGAGTCCTGGTGCAGAAGTGAGTGCAGGGATCCAGGCCTTCCCGGAGGCAGGGCGCCACAGCAAAGCCAGAGCCGCTCACCGAACACCTCTCCCGGCACAGAGCACAAGCCCCGCGCACTTTCTCCTCTTGGATACGCAGTAAAGACTCTCCCCTCAAGCCTCAGCATCTAAACCAAGCTCCAGAGGCGCAAAATCTGCCCTACAGTTCCTCTGGCTCCCCCACACCCCTTCACAACGAGGTTCAGTGTGTTCTCCTGGCAGCCCCCTCCAGATACCGGCACACCCCCGGGGAGGAGACCGAGCCTGGGAGAAAGCCTCTGAGGACACAGGGCCCCGAGGAGCCTCTGGTCACAGCCAGGACGCCACCCCGGGACGGCAGGCCCTGCCTGAGACCTCGGCCTCCACAGCAGGAAGGGCTATGCTGCTGCACTCGGCCACGGGAGAGGAAGACAGGCCTTCAGCAGCCCGGAACTCACACTGTGACAAGGCCGCAGCTACACCCCTGGTCAACAGTGCTGGCTCCATCTGAGGATTCTCAGGTCAGACGAACCCATATGGGGCACAATGCCTGGTCCCTGGCTGCCGCCTGGCCCCTCCTCAGTCCCTCCAACCTCCCCTCCCGAGCGCCAGCTTTTCTGGGTGGGTGACTGCCCACAGGAGCATCTCACAGACACATGCCAGCCACCTGACCCAGGCCCATGTTCGAGCTGGTCGCCGAGGCAGAGGGGCAGGTCAGGAAGTAACCACACCCCCTAAAGACCTGTCCTCAGCAAAGGCAGGATGCTGCCCTGTTCAGGTGCCCCACTCCTCCTGATCATGTGCCCGTCTCTGGAGCTGGCCCAGAGTCCCAGTGACCTCCACCCACAGCCAGACTGGGTTTAACAGGAGGGAAGGAGGCCAGAACAGCAAGACGCTGTGTATAGAAAACCCAAATTCCCCCTGTAGTTCTAGAGCAAATTACTGACCTAAATCTGTAAGAATGCAATGGAGAAGGAGAAAGCAAACAGGAATGCTGTACTACAGTGTAACTTTCATCACCCTCTTCACGGGCTTGGCATTGGGCACACCAGGCAGCAGTGCACTGGACTCGCCTTCCCCACCCTGCACGTGGCAGAAGGCACAGCCTCGTGGCACAGTGTCACCAGGAAGGCAGCTCTGACCCTTCGGACCTGAGTCGCCTTCTCTGGCCCAAAATTCTGCGTAGCTGCTTTAAGGATCTGCAAAGCATGGCAGGAATTCCTTCCTCACCCAGTAACCTCCGAAATGGGGGCAAACGGGGAGGAATCCCGAACAAGTGTGTCCCAGACAAAGCTCTGTCCAACCCCGACCTGCCAGACTTGTGGAGTCCCTGCCTCAGGGTCCCTCGCTGCCCCAAAGCCTTTCCTCTGTGAGCAGTCTGTCTGGGGGGCTCAGAGGCCAACCACTGCCCCAAAGCGCCCCGGCCCTCCCTGGCTCGGACAGCAACAACAGGATGCCAGGGTGCAGAGCTGCCGTGCCCTCCCCCCATCCCCACCCGCCACAGCGTGCTGCAAGGGGCCCAGCTGGGGGCGCACAGCTCCTCACCATGTAGTACTTGTCCAGGCGCAGCCTGTCCAACCCCATCCACTCGCGGTTCATGGTCTGCCAGAAGGTCTGCAGGAACAGGTGCTCTAGGACAGGGGAGCCCCGTTAGCACCACGAGAGGGGCCCCGTGGGAACACAGGCACCACTCCGGGAAGCGAGGCGAGCGGGTCTCAGGAAGCCAGGCCAGGACGACCTGGGCAGGGCCGGAGTCCTCAGCCCCGGAGCCACTGAGCGTGTTTCTCGTAGAAACAGGGCGATTAGGGACCTCGGGAAGAAACCGAAGCACAGCCACCAATGCCAGCTGCAGCCACGTTCTCCGAGGAACAGGAGCGCAGGGACAGCAGAGCAGGCAGCAACGGAGGCACCCCGGGTACAGGCTGCTGCTCGCCCGCTGCTCCCCTGGCCAGAGCTGAGGCCCACCCTCACCCAAGCCTGACCTAACTGCACGTGGCAAGCTCAGCATGCTGGCCCACTGGAGAGACGCACAGCGGACACCGTGTCGCCCACGGCAGGACCTCTGCACCTGCCCAGGCTCTGTCAGCCGGCTGGGTCAGGGCTGGGCCCGCGTTTCCAGGCCGCTCACCTGCTGTCCAGACCACTCCGCGGCAGCCTGCTACGGAGAGCAGAAACCACTCTGCAAACTCTCAGAAGGCAAAACCCACGGAATATGAACCTGCTGCACCAATTTCTCAAATACAGTTCCCAGAGAGTCACACAAATTGAGAAGTGGTTGCTGTGGCTCATCCAACACCCACCCTGACCGTAGCTTCCCTGCAATACTCGGGGCCCACCAGAAGCCGAGGTACCACCAGGCGGTGACAGCGAGGAGCTCAGGACTGGCCCAGAGGGGGGCCAAATGGGACCGGGGCCTGGATGTGGGTGTCCTAAAGGCTCCCATGAGACCCCGAGGCTCAGGCACGGCTAGAGCTACTGATCTGGGTCAGGATCAAAACCAGAAAGAAAACCAACTGCAGGAACCGTAAGACCCTCAGGTGGAAATCAGTCACATTAGCTTTTCTTCTCACACGTTTTTAAACGTGAGGTGTTGGCCCTTTAGACTCCTACTGGAAAGTTGAGTCTATTTCAGGTAGACAAGCGAACCCATATAACACCTGAGCAAGCACCCAGAGGCACCAGCTAGGACTTGTACCCATTTCCGTTGCTTGTGGGATCATTTGCTCTAGACTTTCAAACAGCAAACCTCTTAGGCCTGGCAGTTTTGATTTCTAGCAATCCTGGCAGTTACAGATGGGCTTAAGCACACCAGGGGGGACTTACGTGCCTCCGTGGTCTGGAAAGCGTGTATGAGCTGGGAGATCGTCCTCCCGAGTTCCTCCTGGATGGGGAACAGGAAAAACTCCCTCAGTCCCTGAAGAAACGTGGTCCTCAGTGACAACAAAAGGAGAGACCCACACAGCTGTGCCCTCACTCACCATAGAAGACAGGCTTCTGCCGGCCTGGCGGCCCAGTGCCCTGGGGTTTTGCAAGTTCCACCCCTGGGCAAGACCCCCTCCCACAGCAGGGCTGATGGAACCCCTCAATGAGCCACTGCAGTAACTGCCCCATGCATGAGCCGTGCCTTGTACAGCACAGGCTGATGGCATCATCTCAGGGCTCGGTTTTGCCAAAACACAAATCCCCCATGTTTCCCCCCATACCCATGCCCTGCTCTGCCTTCCACCACTATTGCTTCTGGTGTTCAACTCAGCAAACAACAGAAAAGTCCTAAGATCCACTTGAACCAAAGGCCTGGCTCCCCCCAGCCATAAAGAACAAAGTAGTGAAGCTATAAAACTTCACCCAGCATTTCTGGGCATATTAAAATAGGGTCACCACATGCCCACCTGTCCTCCCACAGGTGCTACCATCCCAACAGAACTGCTTCTCCTACCTTCTCACATACTCACCTGGAGGAGTGGCTTGTCCTGCATCCACATGCAGTAAAACAGCCCTTTCCACACCTTCAGCAGCTCGTCATGAGTGAAACCACCTGGGTCAAAAACAGCACCGTTCAGACTACACGAACTCGGACCTTTTAGTTCCAGAACAAAGCCAGAGAAATGTGCCTGCAGGGGAGCAGGGGACTCCTACCACCGTGAAGGCAACTGGGGGCACAGGGCCCACCCCTCCTCTCTCAAGGAATCCTTCGAGCTGAGAACCTGAGCCTGAGGCTTTAGGGATTCCTCCAGGTGACTACCACTTCATTTGTTCATTCATTCATTCACTCACACTTCCTGAGACTCTACAAGGTATCAGGTATGGTATTCCATTTTGGCGAGTCAAAAAGAAGTCGACCACTTCTTGAGTTGAAAAGAATTCATTGGTGATAAAATTCCTCCAACTTTACAACTTAGGGTTTATGCACTTCTCTGATATACCTCAAATTTTATAGGAAACGTAACCTTACTTATTCAGGATAGTAAGGGAGGCAGATATACAGAATCACGCATTTAATAAATGCACTTGTATCAGAATCACCTGGACTTAGAACACGGACTACTGGCCCTGCTGCCAGGGTTTCTGATTCAGCACGGAGGGGCCCAAGAGTCCGCATTTCTAACAAATGTCCAGGTGATGCTGAAGCTGCTGGTCAGGGGGCTGCATCTCGAGAACCACCGTTACAGAGACCAGTTAACAACAAATGGAAAATCGGGCGACGGCCCAGTAATTAAACAGAAAAGTACAAGCAGTGATACACGCTGCTGGACGGGAGATACAGGGTGCCCCATGCAACAGTTGGAAGCGGGAGCATCTTCCCAGAGCCGGGGACGCCTGAGCCGGGAACGGGAGTCAGCCTGGGGTGGGATTCCGAGCAGGGGCCCAGGCGGCTTCCGGGAAGAGATGAGCGCGGGTGGGGAGGGAGGCCGGGCCCGCCACATGGAGGCTCCCGCGCCAGGCCGCCCCTCGCTCCTGCCCGACCCCCGAGCCCCAGCCCCAGCCCGGCCGCCCCCGCCCACTCCCCAGACCCCCACTCCCGCGCCACCTGCGGCCCGCTGCGTCCTGGCCACGATGTATTTCCGGAGCTTCCGCACCGCGCGGTCCCGGGCCACCTTCTCGTTCCCCGCCAGGCGCTGCGCGAGCTGGATCTCGGGCGGGAGCTGCACGCGCGAAACCATGGCGCCCGGCGCTGCGGAAACACCCACGTCGCCGCCGAAGCCCCGGCCGGGCCGCAAAAGCCCCTGTTACCCGCGGGGCGCGCGCCGTGACGTCACACGCCCGCGACGTCACAGGCCCGCGCCGCCACAGGCCTGCGCCGCGGTTCCGGCCACTCACCAGCGCCGCCTGGGGGCCGGGCCACGCAGCTGCAAGGGCGAGCCGAGGGCCCCGGGAGCCCGCGAGGTTCTCCCTGCACCCTCGGGAGGTTTTGAATTTTTCATTAAAGGGAAATGGTTGATCGTTTGCCCTGCGTTTTAGGAGGGACTGCAGTTCATTCCCAGTTGATGAGGGAAAGCTCGTCTTTACCAAAGAAAGCCTGCCAGAACAGGTGGGCGGGATGGTGGAGCTAGGGAACGGCCAGTTGGCAACCCTCGGTGAAATGAAGGGTTCCGGCAAAGGTCACCAGTAAATGTGTCTGGTCAAGCAAGCACTGGCCTAACCGGTACTCCAAGGACATTTGTGGCTGGTTACTACACCAGAAGGCTGGTTTATTAAATCATAAGTCAACTGACTGCAGCTGTGACTGATTACATCAATGAAGGGTGTGTCTTCTGCAATTGAGAGAATTCAATCAGCTGGATTTAATCCCATCAGTTGAAGACTTTTAAGGAAGAGGGAGAGAACCTTCACTTCTTCAGCTAGCCAGCGAAGCATTTCCTGAGGAATTCATCAGACACCTTCATTGGAGTTGCCAGCTGGCTGCTTGCCCTGCAGAATTTGGGCTTGTGCATCCCCACAGTGTCATGAGACACTTTCATAAACTCTTATATTTACAGATATCACTTGTTGATTCTGTTTCCCTAAAGAACCTTAACTAATACAACTTGGTACCGGGAGTGGTTCTTGAGAAACAGAATCTTAAAATGGGCTTTTACAATTGGTTTTCTACTCTGATTAGATTCAGAGGCACTAATGACTCCATTTCCAGTAATCAAGATGGCAATGACAGTCCATGGTGTGAGTTCGCAATGGAGATATGCAAAATATCACCGTCTGATTTGCCTAATCATACTCTTGTACAAAGCAAGGCTCTGGGTGACAGTGTTTTTGACACCTTAACAGAATTTTGCAGAGTTAAGAGGTATAATGATGTTTGTTGGTTGCTCTTAGATACGCTAGATAAAGGTATAAGAGAAAGGGACGAGCTAAAGTTTTCAAATTTAAAACTTAAGCACTGTATGACAGACGTAAAAGTTTCTATGTGTGCCCTGAAAGAAAATCTTATTTCCTGTGGCCACAGACTTGAGATTTCTGAAAACCAGACCCAGAGTCTCATTGTGCAAGTAGCAGATTTATAATGTAAATTAAAATCTCAACCTCACAGGGTTAAAGTAAATGCTGTTAAAGTAAAGGCATTGATTGGAAAAGAATGGGATCCTGAAACTTGGGATGGGGACATACAGATTGATAATAATGGCAGTGAGGACACTGGAACCCTGGATTCTACTGAGTCTTTGCTAGATATACCTGTAGACGGCTGTCCTGAGGAAACAGCCTCCCAACCTCCAGTCTGCCCTGAGGAGACAGCTACCCAACCCCCAGTCTACTTTGAGGAAACAGCTTCCCGACCTCCAGTCTGCCCTAAGGAGCCTGCCATCCAACCTCCACCTAAAGAGATTAACCCTTCAATGCCTGCTAATCCTGCAATCACCTCCCCAAGAGGAAGCAACCCTCACTCCTCTGTTTGGAGGGATTAATCCTGTTTCAGGAGATGAAACTGCAACAGAATGTCCTGAGGTAAATGGCTTGAGGGATACTTCTAACTCTTTTCATGACCCACCCCCACCACCAGTCTTTGCTTCAAGACTTATAACTAGACTGAAGTCCCAACAGGCCCCTAAGGGTGAGGTACAAAGTGTGACCCAAGAAGAAGTATGCTGTACTCCAAAAGAACTGTATGACTTTTCCAATTTATATAGACAGAAACCAGGGGAATACATGTGGGAATGGATATTAAGGGTGTGGGATAATGATGGAAGGAATATAAAGTTGGATCAGGCTGAATTTATTGATATGGGATTCTGCATTCAATGTTGTAGCTCGAGGGGTTAGAAAGGGTGTTAACAGTTTGTTTGGGTGGTTGGCTGAAACATGGATAAAAAGGTGGCCGACATTACCTGAGCTCAAAATGCCAGAACTGCTCTGGTATAATGTAGAGGATGGGGTCCAAAGGCTTAGAGAGATTGGAATGTTAGAGTGGGTTTATCATGGAAGACTTGCTCACACACCCCTGGAATGTCCACAGGACACACATTTTATAAGGACTGTGAGGAATAAATTTGTGAGACTAGCTCCATCATCCCTGAAGAGCTCTGTAGTCACCCTTCTCTGTAGGTCAGATATTACTGTGGGGACTGCTGTCACTGAGCTGGAATCCGTAAACACAATGGGGATAATCAGATCCCGAGTCAGCAGAAGCTACATGGCAGAGTTAATCTGCAAAGACAAGGTGGGCATGGCTACCATAAGGGAAAACAGGCTCAAGGCCACAGTCAAAATAATCTCACTCGCAGAGAGTTATGGCATTGGCTAGTAGACCATGGAGTACCTAGAAGTAAAATAGATTGGCGGCCTATTAAATTCTTGTTTGATCTGTATAAGCAGAATTCTAGGTCAAGGGAACAAAAGTCTACCTTGAATTACAAAAACAGAGTCATGGCTCCTTAATCAATTCCCAGACTTGAGACAGTTTACAGATCCAGAGCCCCTTGAATGAGGGGAAGGCTGGGTACCCCTGGGGAAGGACCCTGTTACATTACCCAAAATTTATACTGATAATCTTCCTCCCAGCCTTCCCGGTGGTGGTGGGGGGACCTACAGCCTTTTATCAGGATAACTCTGCATTGGGGGAAAAGAAATGATCAGATATTTTGGGGACTATTAGATACTGGTTCAGAAGTGACATTAATTCTAGGAAACCCAAAACATCACTCTGGTCCACAAGTCAGAGTTGGGACTTATGGAGGTCAGGTGATCAATGGAGTTTTAGCTCAGGTACGTCTCACAGTGGGTCCAGTGAGTCCCCAGACCCATTCTGTGGTTATTTCCCCAGGAATCGGAATAGACATACACAGCAACTGGCAGAATCCTCACATCGATTCCCTGACTTGTGGAATGAAGGCTATTATGGTAGGAAAGTCCAAGTGGAAGCCACTAAACTCCCTCTGCCTAGCAAAATAGTAAACCAGAAGCAATACTGGATTCCTGGAGGGATTGCAGAGATCAATGCCACTCTTAAGGACTTGAAGGATGCAGGGGTGGTAACTCCCACCACATTCCCATTCAACTCTCCTATTTGGCCTGTGCAAAAAACAGATGGGTCTTGGAGGATGACAGTGGATTATCATAAGCTTAACCAGGTGGTGATCCAATTGCAGCTGCTGTTCCAGATGTGGTATCATTACTTGAGCAAATCAACACATCCTCCAGTACCTGGTATGAAGCTACTGAGTTGGCAAATGCTTTTTTCTCAATAGCTGTTAGTAAGGACCACCAGAAACAGTTTGCATTCAGCTGGCAAGGCCAGCAGTATATATTCACTGTGCTACTTCAGGGGTTTATCAACTCTCCAGCCCTATGTCATAGCATTGTCCGCAGGGATCTTGAACATTTCTCCCTCCCAAAAGACATCACATTGGTCCATTCTATTGCTGCTATAATGTTGATTGGACTTAGTGAGCAAGAAGTAGCAACTACTCTAGATTTGTGGGTAAAGTATGTGCATGGCAGAGGATGGGAGATAAATCCAACAAAAATACAGGGGCCTTCCCCTAAAATTTCTAAGTGTCCAGTGGGGTGGGGCATGTTGAGATATCCTTCTAAGGTAAAGGATAAGCCGTTTCATCTGGCCCCTCCTATGACAAAAAAAAGAAGCAGAACACCTAGTTGGCCTCTTTGGATTTTGGAGACAACATATTTCTCATTTGGATGTGCTACTCCGACCCATTTACCGAGTGACCAGAAAAGCTTCTAGTCTTCAGTGGAGGTAGAGGGCGATTAAGGTAGCATGCATGAAGTCCACCTTCAGCTATGCCGGAGATGTGCAACATGGCCGCCAGGGCTGATACAACAATAGCTTAAGTTACCCTCAGCCTTCTTTACGGAAGTAGTTCACGCTAAAAGTGCTAGTTCGCGCCAAAAATGCTAACCCTACATCTGCCATCCGCCCTAGCAACAGCAGCCACCAATCCTAGACCGCCACGAGCCCTTGCTAGCCACTTCCCCTTCTCCTAGAGTATATATGCTCTGCCTCTTCAATAAAGTTTTGCAGCTTGATCAGAAACCTGTCTTGTTGTCATTCCTCGTGTCTCTTGTCCCATACCATTCCTCCCTCACAGGACTCGGAGCCTCCGTTGAACGTCCCGCGGGCCAGGACAAGTGGAGACCGCAACAAGATGAGGCTCTGCAACAGGTCCAGGCTGCTGTGCAAGCTGCTCTGCCATTTGGACCATATGATCCAGCTGATCGAATGGTACTGGAAGTGTCAGTGGCAAATAGAGATGCTGTTTGGAGACTTTGGCAGGCTCCTATAAGAGAATCACATTGCAGGCCCTTAGGATTTTGGAGTAAAGCCTTACCATACTCTGCAGATAAGTACTCTCCATTTGAGAAACAGCTTTTGGCCTACTGTTGGGCCTTAGTAGAGACAGAATGCTTAATCATGGGCCAACAAGTTACCATGAGACCTGAGTTACCTATCATAAGCTGGGTGTTTTCCCACCCACCAAGCCATAAA
Source organism: Choloepus didactylus (assembly GCF_015220235.1). Lineage (NCBI taxonomy): Eukaryota > Metazoa > Chordata > Mammalia > Pilosa > Megalonychidae > Choloepus > Choloepus didactylus. The sequence continues at coordinate 3,100,880 of NC_051307.1, forward strand.
GTTGGGCATGCACAGCAGTGCTCCATCATAAAATGGAAATGGCATATATGAGATAGAGCTCGAGCAGGTCCTGAAAGCACAAGTAAGTTACACAAGGAAGTGGCCCAAATACCCATGGCCCCCACTCCTTCCACCTTACCTTCTCTTTCCCAGCCCACAGCTATGACATCTTGGGGAGTTCCTTACAATCAGTTGACTGAGGAAGAGAAAACTCGGGCTGGTTTATAGATGGTTCTGCACGATATGCAGGCACCACCCAAAAGTGAACAGCTGCAGCACTGCAGCCCCTTTCTGGGATGTCCCTGAAGGACAGTGGTGAGGGGAAATCCTCCCCGTGGGCAGAACTTTGAGCAGTGCACCTGGTTGTTCATTTTGTTTGGAAGGAGAACTGGCCGAGGTGTGTTTGTTTACTGATTCATGGGCTTTTGTAATGGTTTGGGTGGATGGCAGGGACTTGAAAGGAACATGATTGGAAGATTAGTGATGAGATATGTGGATAGACCTTTCTGAGTGGGCAAAAAACATGAAGATATTTGTGTCCCGTGTGAATGCTCACCAGAGGGTGACTTCAGCAGAGGAAAATTTTAATAATCAAATGGATAAGATGACCCGTTGGTGGATACCAATCAGCCTCTTTCCCCAGCCACTCCTGTCATTGCCCAATGGGCTCATGAACAAAGTGGTCATGGTGGTAGGGATGGAGGTTATGCATGGGCTCAGCAACATGGACTTCCACTCACCAAGGCTGACCTGGCCACAGCCACTGCTGATTGCACAATCTGCCAGCAGCAGAGACCCACACTCAGTCCCCAATATGGCACCACTCCCGGAGGTGATCAGCCTGCTACCTGGTGGCAGGTTGATTATATTGGACCACTTCCATCATGGAAGGGGCAGTGATTTGTTCTCACTGGAATAGACATATACTCCATATATGGCTTTGCCTTCCAAACACAATGCTTCTGCCAAAACAACCATCCATGAACTTACAGAATGCCTTATCCATCATCATGGTATTTGTGATGGTTAGGTTCATGTGTAAACTTGGCCAGGTGATAGTACCCAGCTGTCTGGTCAAGCAAGCATTGGCCTAACCATTGCTGCGAGGATATTTGTGGCTGGTTAATAAACCAACAGGCTGGTTTATTAAATCATCAGTCAATTGGCTGCAGCTGTGACTGATGACTCAACGAAGGGTGTGTCTTCCACAATGAGAGAATGCAGTTGGCTGGATTTAATCCAATCAATCAGTTGAAGACTTTTGAGCAAGACAGATAGAGGACCTTCACTTCTTCTATGGCTGCCCAGCTAAGCGTTTCCTGAGGAGTTCGTCGAAGTTGCCAGTTCATTTCCTGAAGAGTTCATCGAACATGGTCATCAAAGAATCCCAGTTCATTTCCTGAGGAGTTCGTCGAAGTTGCCAGGTCATTTCCTGAGTTCATCGAACATCTTCATTGGAGTTGCCAGTTTGCTGACTGCCCTGTGGAATTTGGACTCATGCATACCCACAGTTGCATGAATCACTTTTATAAATCTTATATTCACAGATATCTCTCATTGATTCTGTTTCCCTAGGGAACCCTAATTAATACACTATTCTTCACAGCATTGCTTCTGACCAAGGAACCCACTTCACAGCAAATAAAGTGAGGGGATGGGCACATGTTCATGGAATTCTCTGGTCTTACCATGTTCCCCATCATCCAGAAGCATCTGCATTGATAGAATGGTGGAATGGCCTGTTGAAGACTCAATTATGGTGCAGGGCTGGGGCAGTGTTCTCCAGGAGGCTGTGTATACTCTGAATCAGCGTCCACTCTATGGGGCTGTTTCTCCCATAGCCAGGATTCATGGGTCCAGGAATCAAGGGGTGGAAACAGGAGTGGCACCACTCACTATCACTCCTAGTGATCCACTAGGGAAATTTTTGCTTCCTGTCCCTGCAAGTTTAAGCTCTGCTGGTCTACAGGTCTTGGTTCCAAAAGGAGGAGTGCTTCCACCAGGAAACACAACAATAATCCCATTGAACTGGAAGTTAAGGCTGCCACCTGGCCACTTTGGGCTTCTTATGCCTCTGAATCAACAGGCAAGTAAGGGGATTACTGTACTGGCTGGGGTGATTGATCCTGACTATCAAGGGGAAATAGCACTGCAGCTACACAATGGAGGTAAAGAAGAGTTTTCCTGGAATACAGGGGATCCCCTAGGGCATCTACATTGCCTTGTGATTAAAGTCAGTGGAAAACTGCAACAACCCAATCCAGGCAGGACTACCCACGGCCAAGAAACTTCAGGAATGAAGGGTTGGGTCACCCCACCAGGCAAAGAACCACGGCCAGCTGAAGAGCTTGCTGAGGGTAAAGGGAACATGGAATGGGTAGTGGAAGAAGGTAGTGATAAATATAAAATACGACCAGTTATAGAAAGAAGGACTATGATGGCATGAATATTTCCTCCTTGTTTTATGATGAGTATGTTTGTATTTGTCCATAAAGCAAATGTCTTTGTTTTCTTCTCTATCTTATCACCTTATCGTATGACATAAGCTGTATTGTTCATTTCACAGTATTTAAGTTAAAGGAAATCAAGTTTAAGAGTCAGTGTCACCCAAGGACTTGCACCCTACTCTGGAGAGATTTAGTGCATTTCCGGTTGTACACAGGACAGCCGAGTATTGTTAGGTGAAATATATGTCTGTTAATTGTGCTCCACTTAAAGATAATGTATGGTTTAAGGTGATGTGTATAACTGCCAAGTTGACAAGGGGTGGACTGTGATGGTTAGGTTTATGTGTTAACTTGGCCAAGTGATGGTGTCCATGTGTCTGGTCAAGCAAGCACTGTCCTAAACATTACTGCAAGGACATTTGTGGCTGGTTAATGAAACAGAAGGCTGGTTTATTAAATCATCAGTTGACTGCAGCTGTGACTGATTACATCAATGAAGGGCATATCTTCTGCAGTGAGAGAATTCAACCAGCTGGATTTAATCCCATCAGTTGAAGACTTTTAAGGAAGAGAGAGAGAACCTTCACTTCTTTGGCTAGCCTGCAAAGTGTTTCCTGAGGAGCTCATCAAACGTCTTCATTGGAGTTGCCAGTTTGCTGCCTGCCATAAGGAATTTGGACTCGTGCATCCCCACAGTGTTGTGAGATGCTTTTATAAACTCTTATATTTACAGATATCTCTTGTTGCTTCTGTTTCCCTAGAAAACCCTAACTCATACAGGTCTACATCCTGACTTTCCAAAATAGAGAAGCTGCTAACAGATAAACAAGAAAATCACAAACCCAGACTGTGGGACATTCTGCGAGACAAATGTCCTGATCTCTCCCAGGAGTCAATGTCATAAGTGAATGAATGAATATATACAGGAGGGGAGAGTGCAATGTATAGATCTGGATCAGATCCTGGTGCAGAAAAAAAAGCAATAACAGTCATTTGGGGACAACTAAAAAGATTTGCTTATAGAGAAGATGTTAGATAACAGAATGTTTATTTCTTAGGTGTGACAATGGTGTTGTGTTTGTGTGGATGGGGTCCCCAAGACCACCATCAGTTTTGGTGATTTGCTAGGACTCTCAGGACTCGGCCTGTAGTCACAGCTCTGATTTATTACTGCAAAAGGAAATGGGGCAAAATCAGCGAAGGGAAAAGGCACGTGGGGTGAAGTCCTCAGGACACCAGGTGAAGCTTTCTGAGTCCTCTCCCAGGGGAGTCACACAGTCCACACTCAATTCCTCCAGCAATGAGTTGAGACAACACAAATTATATTTGTTATAATGACATATTGGAATTGGGGGAGGAAGTACCAATGATTATGAAATAAAAATCATGTCAATGCACAGGTGCTTGGGAATTTCCAAAAGGGGCAAGTCTGTCTCCAGACCACACCCCCTCTTCCTCTCCGATTTTCCAGGCTGCCAGCCTCCCCTGTGGATTTCAACATCACCTCTCCTGGAATTTCCAGCCTCTGGCCTGCCCTACAAATTTCAGACTTGCCAGGACACAGATGCCACCCTTTCTGAGCATTGGGGTGGTGCAACTCTCTCTGAACAGCGGGGTAGAAAGCCCAAACCCCCCAAGCGCCGGGGCAGACCCGCCCCCTCCACACACGTGGGAGCCCCTCTCTCCTGCTGGAGGGGATCTCTGGTCCAGACCTCAGTTTCCATGGTTCAGCCCTGGAAGTCACTGTGCCTCCCACTCACCCCTCCTCCGTCCCTTTCAGGCTTTGCTTCTGTTCATGCAGATTTCACAAAACCTTTGTTGGCTCTGCATGCAGTTCTGGGAGGTCCAAGCCATCGACAATAGACCTTTCCACAGATCCTTCCTGCAAAACTGCATTTCCCATCCCGACTTCCGCTGAGGTGGCCGACTGGACCGTGCTCAGCCACAGCCTCTTAGTGAAGGGTCACTGGGTTAAACCCTCAGGTGGAGCCCTGTCCTCTGGACTCACAGCCTGGAAGCTCCGGGAGGCCCCGGATGGAGCTGCTTCTGGTTCTGGTCTCAGAGCGCACTGTCTGCACAGGCTCAGGCTTCTCAGGATCACCAGTCGCTGGCTTCTCTGCACTTGGGAGCTCGGCTCTCAGTTTATCCCTCTTCTCTCCACTTCACTCAAGGAGAAGCCAGGCTGCACCTTCCATACTTGGCCTGGACACTCCATCAGCTAAATGTCCAAGTTCCCTGCTTCCATGTTCTGCCTTCTGTCTGTCCAACGTCAGAACTCGATTTCACCGAGTTCTCTGTCACTTTATAACAAGCATGGCCTTTCTTCCAATTTCCAGTAACACATTTGTCATTTCCTTCTAAGGCCTCACTGGAAGTACCTTTGATGTCCGTTTCCTACCAACATTCTGTTCATGACAAATTATGTATTCTCTGTGACAATACAAACTTTCTCTACAGCCCTCACTCATTTTTTTAAATGCAATTTTATTGAGATATATTCACACACCATATAAACCATCCAAAGTATACAATCAATGGCTCACAGTATTATCATACAGTTGTGCATTCACTGCCACAATCAATTTTAGAACATTTTCATTACTCCAAAATAAAGAAAAAGATAAAAATAAAAACAAACTGCAAAACAACCCATATTCCTTATTCTCCCTATTATATATATATATATATATATATATATATATATATGTACTTTGTCTTTATTTTATTACTCATCTGCCCACAAACTGGGTAAAGGAAGTGTCAGTCACAAGGTTTTCACAGTCACATGGTCACATGATAAAAGCTATATAATTATACACTCATCATCGAGAATCAAGGCTACTGCATTACAGTTCAACAGATTCACGTGCTTCTAGCTGTTCTAATACACTGGAAGCAAAAAAGGATATCTGTATAATGCATAGGATAAACTCCATAATGACCTCTCGACTCTATTTGAAATCTCTTAGCCACAGAATCTCACTCATTTTTGAGCCCTCACAATTCCTCTAGCCTCCACACATGACCCAATTCCAAAGCCATTTCCACATTTTTAGTTATTCATAATAGCAGCACCCCATTTTCCGATATCAAAAAACTGTCTTATGCCATACAATGGATTTTCTTAAAAACAGGAATTTATTGGCTCACAGTTTCAGAGACTAGAAGGCTTGCTTCCCCTCAGGGTTGACAACTTCGGTCTGGACAACAATCTTTGGGGATCCTTGGTGTTTTAATTTCCTTGGCTGCTCAAGCAAATACCATGAAATGGTTTGGCTTAAACAATGGGAATTTATTTGCTCAAGGTTTTGAGGCTACAAGAAAGTCCAAATCAAGGCATCACCAAGGCGATGCTTTCTCCCCTAAGACTGTGCCGTTCTGGGCTGGCTGCCAGGGATCCTTGGTCCTTAGCCTGTCTTAGTGTGTCCCATGGCAAGGGACACAGTGGCGTCTCCTGGTCTCTCCCTTCTTTTCCAGGTTCCACTGATGTTCAGTTTCTGACTACTCGCTCTGCAGCTCGCTCTCTCTCTCTGAGTTTCTGCTTATAAAGGACTCCAGTAAAAGGATTAAGACCCATCCTGATTGAGCTGGGCCACACCTTAACAGAATTAGCTTCATCAAAAGGTCCTACTTACAGGGTTCTCACCCACAGGAATGGATTAGATTGAAGAACATGTTTTCTCTGGGGAACCTACAGCTTCAAACCACCACACCTGGCTTTTCCATCACCTGTACACGGCAGCATCTTCTCCTTTCTCTTCTGTGTTCTGTTGACTTCCAGGTTCTGGCTGCTCCCTGTGCCTTCTCCTTCTGTATCCAGTTGCCTTTATAGGACTTCAGCCTTATTGGATCAAGGCCCCCGTCATTCATTTTGGCACCTTAACAACATCTTCAAAGGCCCTATCTACAAATGGGCTCACACCCACAGGACCAGGGGCTGGGACCTGAGCAGCACTTTTGTGGGGACATGATTCCATCCCCAACATGGATGAACCTTGAAGACATCATGTTTAATGAAAGAAGTCAAACACAAAGGGACAGATAGTGTATGACTCCACTTACGTGAAATAGCTAGAATACTCCAACTCATAAAGACACAAAGTAAAGTATAGGTTACCAGGGCGGGGGGGGGGGGTAGTTAATGATAAATGGGGGTAGGGTTTCTTTCAGGGTGCTGGGAAGGTTCTGGCAACCCATGGTGGTAAGGGAAGCATGACAGTGAATAGGATTAATCCCACTGAATGGTTTGTTTGGGAAAGTTTATGTTGGATATATGTTTCCACAACTAAAAAAAGAAAAAAGAGAAAATAAAGAGACAATGACCATTAAATGTAATACATGATCCTCCACTGCATCTAATAATGGAGGAAAAAAGGTCCAAAAGGATATTGTTGGGCCATATGAAAAAATTGGAATATAAATTGTAAGCTTTATATCAATGTTAAATTTCTTGAACTTGACAACTGCACTCAAGGTGGTTATATAAGTGAATATCCTTGTTCTTAGGAAATGTACCTGGGAGTTGTTCTAGTTTGCTAATACTGCTGGAATGCAAAACATCAGAGATGGATTGGCTTTTATAAAGGGAGTTTATCTGGTTACACAGTTACAGTTTTAAGGCCATAAAGTGTCCAAGGTAACACATCAGCAATCGGGTACCTTCACTGGAGGATGGCCAATGGTGTCCGGAAAACCTCTGTTAGCTGGGAAGCCACGTGGCTGGCGTCTGCTCCAAAGTTCTGGTTTCAAAATGGCTTTCTCCCAGGACGTTTCTCTCTAGGCTGCAGTTCCTCAAAAATGTCACTCTCAGTTGCTCTTGGGGTATTTGTCCTCTCTTAGCTTCTCTGGAGCAAGAGTCTGCTTTCAACGGCCATCTTCAAACTTGTCTCTCATCTGCAGCTCCTGTGCTTTCTTCAAAGTCTCCCTCTCGGCTGTAGCTCCTCTTCAAAACATCACTCACAGCTGCACTGAGTTCCCTCTGCCCATCAGCTCATTTATATGGCTCCACTGATCAAGGCCCACATGCCCCCATGGAAATACCTCATCAGAGTTATCACCTACAGCTGGGTGGGGCGCATTTCCATGCAAATCTAATAAACACCAAAACCTCTGCCCCACAAGACTGCATCAAAGAATATGGCTTTTTCTGGGGGACATAATACATTCAAACCAGCACAGAAGTATTATGTGTTCAGGGAGCATGATGTGTACAACTACTATAAAATTTTGGAAAGTTGATAGACAGACAGACAGGTGGAGAGACAGACAGAATAGTATGGCAGATGTTCCGAAATTTTTACAATAGGTAGTTTTGTGTATCTGGGGTGGGACGGGGGGCATGACGGAGTTCTCTGCATGGGTTTTCTATTGGTTTTGTAACTGTCCTGTAAATTTGAAATTATTTAAAAATAAAAAGTTTCAGGAAAAAAAATATTGGGTGTTGCAGGCTAAAGCGATCAATGAATACTAAAATTTGTGGCCAAAGGCGTGAAGAAAAAACATATCTGCATAGTCTCAAAGGAACTTAGTAACTACAAGGGGAGAAGCAGTAAGTTTGCCACAGAGAAGTGTGGCTGGCACCGCATTAGTCGTGTGGTCAAGGCCAGCGGGCCAGGGGCTGGACAGACGGCCGTAAACCGAGAAGAACACAGCATCACTTGTCCCTGTCCCAAAAGAAAAACCTCCACCTTGTCATGAGAAAAGATCAGACAAGCCCAAATCGAGGGATAATCCTCAAAATAAGGGATCCTTCCCCTTTCAAAGCATCAAGGTCATGAAAGACAAACAGACTGAGGAACTGCTGAATAAGGAGGAAGGGAACTAGATGCAATGTGTAAGTCTGGACCAAAGAAAGGGCTTTTGGGGACACCTGGTGAACTTTGAATAAATTCTGGGGAGAAGTTAATACTGTTGTATCACAATATCAGCATCCTGGTTTTGATCACTATACTGTTCTCATGTAGGAGGGTAACATTTGGGGAGACTGAAGGGATTATGAGAACTCTGCACTATTTTTAAAACTTAAGATTACTTCAAAATAAAAAATTTAAAAATTTTTTTAAAAAAATAAAGACTGTGGGAATTTGGGGAATTAACATGTTGTCCAACTTTCACACGCCTTGCCCTCTGTACCATCAGCTCCCAGAGGGCATGGGTTTTGTCTGTTTTCCTTGCCCTGCACCCCGGATGGCAGATGGTGGGATGGTGGCCCAGACGGCAGGTGTGAATCGCTCACCAGGTACAAATGAGCAGTGATTCCCACCAAAAGCAAGGAGCTCTCTGTCTGATGTGCTCAAATGACCAATGCCTGAGACATCAGAGTTTCAAAGAGAGAGTTTATTGCTAGGTGTGAAGCAGGAGGGCAGATGGCCTAAGGCTAAAAGTCTGTCTCCCAGAACTGCAGTAGCTCTGGAGGTTTTATAGCATCAACAGATGGGCAGGTTTTAGGATAAGGAGCACATCGGCTCCAGATGATGTAAATAGAGATAATCTAATTATTGAGCATGCACAGATCGATTACATTCTTAGCAACATAGTTTAGGATTAGGGTGCGTTGGTTCTGGGCTGACTCCAGTTCCTTCATTGATAAACATTAGGGGCTGCCTTTTGTGACTGTAAGACTCTAAAGTTGAAAAACAGGATTGGAGGGTACAAATGAGGGGCAGTCACAGGGTTTCTACAGTCACAAGATAAAGGCTGTACACTTACACAATCATTATCAGAGATCAAGGCAGCTGGGCCACAGCTTACTGATCTCAGGTATTTCCCTCTGGCTATTCACATATACCAGAAAGGAAAAAAGAAATCCTATATAATGATTCAATAATCAATCATTTGTTGAATCCTAACTCCTCGGTTACAGCAGTAGGTACAAAAGACCAGCATCCCTCATGCTCAGCTGCCAGCGTTGCCCACCCCCCTTCCCAAGGCTGTCCTGGCTGCACTTTGTTTTTTGTTTTGGTATAAAAGTCCACGTCCCCACGGCCCACTGGTTTCGACTGCAGATTCCGCTCAGTGAACCCAGGGCAGCCCAGGTGTGTGGGTGACACCTGTTAGGGTGGGGTGTCAAGAAGGAGGTAAATAACAGCCACCAGTGCTGACCAGGGGTCTAAAGCGCACCTAGGGCTTCACGTGCACGTTCCTGAACTTTAAAATGACCCTGAAGGGAGGGACGAGCCCTGCCCCTTTACAGAGGCGCAGAGAGGCCTGGAGTGCCGAGAAAGTCGAGCCAGTAAGTCCCACTGAGGATCCGCCCAGCAGGCGCGTGCCCGGCGCAGGGCGCCAGCGTGGAAAGTTTGAGCCAGGGGGTCCTTGGGCGCTGCAGTGGGCGCTGGCACAGGGACCCCCACTCGGAAGGGCCTGCTCTGGGGGTGCCCTGCTGTCGCCATCTGAAACTCTCAGTCCCTTCTGAGCCGCGGGCCGGCACCTTCACCCTGCTCTGGGTCCCTGCCCCCTCCCCTCCCCCTCTCCATCCTCCTCCCGCCCCTCCCCACCTTCCCCTCCTCTCCCTCCTCCCCTCCTCTGCCATCCTCCTCCCTCCACCCTCCTCCCCCTCCCCCTCCCGGCTCAGAAGGACCCAGAGAGAGGCTCCCCCGGCGCCTGCTTCTTGCAAAGCTGCTGGGGACACTCAAACCCATCCAAGGCCATATTGGGTGCTTCCCACCATATTTACTCTTTCCATTTTTTATTGCAGAAAATTATGAAAATAAGACAAATCGGGGGGGGGGTCACCCAGTCTCATCACTCGAGGGAACAATTTCCACCTATTCACTCAGGTTTTACTTCTCTCTGCATAACATTTTTTAAACATCCTTTAATCACACTAAATGACAATTCTGTGGCCTTTTTTCCCTTACTGTGCTGCTGGGGGTCACATTGTGTCCCCCAAAGAGATACGATCGAGGCCCAAACCCCAGGCCTGCGCACGTGACCTCACTTGGAGAGGGACGGTCCCTGCAGACGCAGTCAAGCGGGGCGGCCCCAACCCACAGCTGGGAGCCCCTGGGAGCCGCGTGGAAGGACACAGGCTGCACAGGAGGAGGACATCTGCGTGACGACGAGGCAGAGAACAGAAGGAAGCGGCCACGGCCAGGGGCCCCGAGGACGAGGACGGCCGCCAGAGCCGAAGAGCCCAGGAAGGCGGCCCCCCCGGGCCCAGAGGGAGCCGGCCCTGCCCACGCCTCCGTTTGGACTCCAGCCCCCAGGCCTGGGAGACAATGAACTTCTGTTCCTTTAAGCCGCCCACTCGGTGGCAATTTGTTCCAGCAGCTCTAGGCAATGCGCTCACAACCCAGCAAGCATTTACCCATATCGAGGACTTTACAAAAATAGGCAACATTCCAAAATAAAACTTATTCCTAAAAACAATAATCTTTTAAAATGTTTGGAAAAATGCAGAAAATCACACAGAAGAAAGCTGAAAAATACCTGTCCTCCAACCCCAGGGGCGGCCACTGCTAACAGCTCAGCTGGTCTCCCGGCCCGACCAGCTCTGGCGAGCTGCAACCTCCGGAGAAGAGGCCCCAAAACCCACCTGCCTGCCGGCCCCGCGGGCGCGCAGCATCGGGCCACCGGGGAACCCTCTCCACGCCCGCCTCTCCCGGGCCGCGCGGGGCTCCTCGCTGTGGATGGCGCCTGGCCGTTTGCGTTGTGCTAAAATCTGTGGTGATATTGTCACAGATCAATCTGTCCATCCATTAATTTTCCTTAAGAGAAATTGCTCGAGTTGACTGTTTTAATTTTGAAATTTCACTTTTTGATTTTTATTTCTTTAGCACCTACTCTGTGACAGGCGATGTCAGTCTGTCTGTCTGCTGCCGGGACCCAACAAGGACACCGGTGGTTGGGAACACTGGAGAAGCTGGGGCGGCACAGGACAAGATGCCGGGGTGTACCCAGCAAGTCTACTATCCCTGGTGTATGTCTGACCTTTCTCTCGTGATTCTCCTGATGTCCTGAAGCCGAGAAATCTTTTGCCAACCTTCCCTTTACAGCAATGGCATTTTTAAAAAATAATTTTAAAAAACTTTTTATTTTGGAATAATTTCAAACTTACAAGACAGTAGCAAAAATAGTACAAACCCCACATAGAGGACCCCAACATACCCCTCACACCCAGAACACAGATCCACCAATTTTAACATGCTGCCACATTCGCCATATCATTCTACCCATCTATTATCCACATCTATTTATCCACACCTCTATTTTCTGAACATTTGAGAGCAGGTTGCACATATCATATTCCTTGAACACATAATACTTCCATGTACATTTCCTACAAACTATAGTATTTACTTAATCACCTTAAGTGCAGTTATCAAGAAAAAAAATGTAATGTTGATATAAAGCTTCCATTTATATTCCAATTTTTTCTTATGTCCCAATAATGTCCTTTTGGGCCTTTTCTCTCCCTGACTAGATCCTGTCCAGGATCATGTATCGCATTTGTTATTTACCTCTTTGGTTGCTCTTCCTTACTCTTTTTTTAATTCTGGAAACATACATACAACATAAATTTTCCCATGCTACCGTCTCCCAAGCACACCATTCGGTGGGATGACCCACACACTGTTGCAGTGCCCTCCCCACCATCCATTACTAGAACTTTCCCTTCACCCCGCACGGAATCCCTGCACCTATTTTGGATTATCCCCGCCATCGGCCCTGCCCCACCCCTGGCAGCCTGCACTCTAATTTCTGTCTGAGTTTGCATATTCTCTGATATTTTCTTTGTAGTTAACATGGGACTTAAATTGAACATCCTAAATTTATGACAATCTCATTTGCTTTGATACCAACTTAACAAGTTCAGTAACACTCAGAAACCATGTTCCTATGCCCTTTCACCTCCACCTTTATGTAGATATCATCACAAATTACATGTTTACACATTATGAATCCAAAATGCTTGTTACATTTTATGCATTTGCCTTTTAGGTCTTATAGAAAGTAAAAAGTGGAGTTACAAATCAAAAATACAATAGCACTGGCAGTTCTATTTGCCTATGCTATTATCTTTGTCAGATTTATTTCTTCATGTGGCTTCAGTCTATTGCCTATTGTCCTTTCCTTTCAACCTGCAGAACTCCCTCTAGCATCTCTTGTAGGGCAGGGATAGTGGTGACAAACTCCTTCAGCTTTTGCTTATCTGGGAATGTCTAATCTCTCCTTTGTTTTTGAAGGACAGTTTGGCAGATACAGAATTCTTTGTTGGCAACTTGTTTGCTTTCAGCTCATAAATAATGTCATCTCACTGCCTTCCTGCCACCATGGTTTCCAATGAGACATCAGCATTTTATCGTATTGAGGCTCTCTTATAGTGCTTTCAGAATTCTCTGTCTCTAGCACTTGACAATTTGATTATAACATGGCATGATGTGGGTCTACTTGGGTTTATCCTGTTTGGAGTTCATTTAGCACCTCAGATGTGTATATTCACCTCTCTGGTCAAATCTGGGAACTTTTCATCCACTATTGCTTTGAATATTCTCTCTGCCCCTTTCTCTCTGTCTTCTCCTTCTGGGATTCCCACAATGAGTATATTATAAACCTGATGGTGTCCCACAGGTTCCTCAGGCTTTCTTCAGTTTTCTTCATTCTTTCTTTCTTTTGCTCCTCAGATGGGATGATTTTAATTGTCTTATCTTCAAGTTCACTGATTGTCTCTTCTGCCAGCTCCAATCTGCTGCAGAACCCCTCTAGGGAATTTTTTTTAATTTCTTTAGCTGTGGGCTTCAGCTCTGTTTGGTTCCTTTCATAATTTCCATCTCTCTACTGATATTCTCTCTGTGCTCATCTATCATTTTCCCCAATTTCCTTTAGTTCTTTGCCCATGTTTTCCTTTACCTCTTTGAGCACATTTAGGACCATTTTTTGAAAGACTTTGGACTGTCCCAGGTCTGGTCTCCTCGTTGGTGGTCTCTAATGCTTTCTTCTTCTCCTTGGCCGGGGCCATTGCTTCCTGTTTCTTGCATATTTGCAATCTTTTGTTGAGACCTGGACATTTTGATACGTTAGCATGTATTACTGGAATCTAGCCTCTGAGATATCTGTTCCTTAAGCTTGTATCCAGCTAGTGTTATTACTGAGCTTTCCCTGAACAGCAAGCGTTAACTAAAAAAAAAAAAAAAAAAAAAAAAAGGAAAAAAGAAAACCCCTTTCCCAGTCCTTGCAGATTGACCCGTTGTTGTGCTGTCCTTTGGGACTTATCCTTACAATGAGTTTAGAGAACAGCTCCAGGCCAAAGCACAGGGACCACCCTGGTCATTTCTTCCCACATCTTGTCTTGGGCATGCATATGTGGCCCTAGCAATTCCCCTCTCCCCTAGGAAACGGTTTCCTCACGGCCCTGGGCACTGCATTGCATGTCCTATAGCCAGCAAACCCCTGCCCCAGGCAGCCACTTGCCTGCTCTCCCTCGGTGTTCTCTAGGACAGCTCGGTGAGCCACCTTCCACACCCAGGGCAGGTTCTGGGACAGTGAGTCCCCAGGCCACCCGCAGACTGGGCCAGACACGCATGCTCCAATGTGTGTGCAGGGTTACTCTGCTCCCACAGGCATCTGCAAAGGGGACGGGACCCAGGCCAGCCCACAGTGAGCCGGTGAGGGGTGAGGAAGGGCCAGCCAGGGCACCATGAGATCCCACCGCATTAAGATGCCTTTTTCTTGATTTGGTGTTTGCTTGTTCCTGCATCCTTTAACTGTTTTCTGGAGCTTTGAGACAGATGTTTCTACTGGTTCTTGCTGGTTGTTCAGAGCCTCTGTAGGATAACACAGCCCTGAAGCATCTAGCTTGGGGAGGGGACTACAGCAGTGGCATTTTAACAGGGATATATGTTTCCTCCCCCAACTTATCCCAACTTTTCTTCCTCTCTCCACCTTTCCAGCGGTGGCCCAGGCATCCTTTGCTCGCTGGCTCCTGGCGATCTTGAGGGCTTGCTGGCTGTAAGGTAAAGCCAGTGTCCACTGCAGCGCCACACTCCAGGAAGGCAAGCCCAAATCCCTGTAACAATCACCCAACAGTCAGGACACAGACAATGGCTTCCAGCTTCCCTAATTATTATCCCGCTTCCAACTCAGGATCAACAAGAGAAAGCCACATTTGCTCCCCCACCCAATCACAGCGTCTCGCCAGCCGCCTCCAGCCTTCCCAGGCCAACAGCTCTGCGTGGGCGCACACCTGAGGGCTTTGTTCACTCTCCCACCTGCCTTCCACTCTCTGCCAAAGCAAGCCACGGTGGCTGACTCTTGTCATCACAACTTCTGAGTAAAGAGCCTCTGCTTGTTCTCATGGGGGTGGCATCATTTATCCCCACAGGTGTTACTCATGGACACCTGCAGCCCCACCTCCAGGGGTGTGAGGCAGGCCCCGACACCTGTCTTTAGACACATCAGCAATACCTTCCACAGGAACGCAGGGCCCAGCGTCCCGGAGCTGCAGGGCCAGAAACAGCCACAGAGCAGCCTCCCTCTTCTTCCTTTATGGACTTTTCTGATCCTTCGTTTTCTGTATGGAGAAGTTTTTCATTTCTATGGGGTCAAACCTGTCATTCATTCATTCATTCTTCAACAGCACTGGAGCATCTGCCTGACCTTCCCAGGTTCTAACTCCACCCGTGTCCTGCCTTTCCAGGACCCTCCCTGCCTGGCAGGTTTGGGAAAGGTGCACCTCGCCCCACACCTGTTGATGGGCCACGAGCCCTCTGCCCTGAGGCGCCCACGGAGGGGACAAGCTCAGTCCTGAGAAGGTGGAGCCCAGGGAGGAGGGTCAGTGCTCAGAAAAGGTTGGATCTTTCTGGAAGGCCAGTCATGTCAAGATAGCTCCCAGCACAGGTCCACCCCTGTCCCAAACAAGGCCGGGGTCCCCTCCCTGCCCCCCAGGTGGTTGAGTCTAATTTAAATCTTAACCCAAATCCAGGCAGAACCCAGCCCTTTCCAGTCCGCCCTGCCCTGACCCCAGCCCAGCCCAGCCTGAGCGGGGGTGGGGTCAGGAGGGTCCCCGGGCCCCCACCCCAGCCCTTCGCAATCCGCCTCCCCCGCCCCCAGGCCACCCCGCGCGCTCCCGGCCGGCGACTGGGGACCCTCTCGCCCGGGCTCCCCCAGGTCCCGGGTGGGCGCGGGGCTCTCAGGCACCCCCGGGCACCGCCAGCCCCGCCCGCGGGAACACCGCGCGGCCGCTCCCTCCCTCCCTCCGTCCGCCCGCGAGCCCCGGGTGGGGGGCGAGTGCGCAGCCCCGGGCCCGCCCCGTCACGCGGCCGTCACGTGACCGCGCCTCCCTAGGGCCGGGGTCCGCCCCCGCGCCCGCGTCAGTCTCCGCTCCCCGCCGCCGCGATGCTGTGCGGGGCGCCCTCGGGCCCGCAGCCGGCCACGGCCGAGACGCAGCACATCGCCGAGCAGGTGGGCCCGCGGGGCCGAGGGTGCCCGGAGCTCCCCAGGGCCGGGGCTGTCCCGGGGCGCAGGCTCGCGTCCCCTCGGGAGACCCCGGGCACCGCCGCGGCCGCCGCCTGCAGAGGAGCCGGCGCCGGTCCCGGGAGCTCCGCGCAGCCCCGGAAACCACGGGCCCCTCGGGGGGCAGGGCCGCCGGCGCGCCGCGTCCTCGCCTGTGCGGGGTCGGCCCTGCTGGGGGAGCGCGGGCGCCCCGAGGCCCGGGGACGGCGTGGGCGTGGGGGGCGCCGCTGGTGTAGCCCGAGCCGGGCCTGTGCTCCCGGGGAGAGGAAAACTGACTGCTGCTTCCTCCGCCGGTGGCCTGTGGTCAGCCCTGGCGGCCTCGCTCGCGGCTCTGTGACTGTCCGGCTGCAGCAGGGGCCATGAGTCAGCCCCACGAGACCTCTGGAAATGAGGAACTTGTTCCAGAACACTCTTGCCCGGGCTCTTGTGGCTCCCGCAGGCCTGGCCCCTCCGGCCTAGTGCGGGGGTCCAGGGCTGAGCCCTCCGCGGTCAGATCTGTGACTCTTCAGCACACATGAGCTCTTGCTGCAGCTGGGAGGGAAGGGTCTCCGGCGCAAAGGGGCTTTGGCTGGTGTTTAGCATGGATGGGGTGGGGGCGGGGGCTGGGGGGTGGGGGCTGTGAGTTGGGAGAAATTGTTGGGCTGCTTTGAACAGAGCTGGGGGGCTTTCCAAGCGAAGGGGAGGACTTTTCCTGAGCACCCACCTTTGTTGGTTTTTGTTGCATCCTCACGGCAGCCTCGGGGTTGCACGTGTGTTTCCCAGTTTACAGGTGAGGAAGTTGGAGGGCAGGTGCAGAGACTGGCCAGGCCCTAGGCCGGAGGCTGCAGAGGCCCTCCATTTTGTACACCCACAACTGCATCCCTGCCCTGCCTGGCTCCTCAGGGCTGACAGATGCCACCCCTCTCCCTGCCCCCAGCTGGCCCTTCGTGACTTCCTGCCGGTTGCCCTCACCTGCCGGCGGGAGCCTGGCATTCCCTACCTGCCCTCCCTTTCCACCACCACCATTTGGGTGATTCCTCCTTTCCTTGATTTCTTCGCAGCCCCAGAGCCATCGTTGTCACTCACTCATCTTCAGGGTATCCTCCGAGGCACGTGAACCACCGAGTCGGTGTGTGTGTCACCTGCAGGTTTAGCCCAGTGCCCTGCACCTGACCCAGGTGGGCGCAGAGGGCTGAGGGACGCGGCCACTTGTGGCCTGCCACTCTCTCCTGGCCTCTCCTGCCCAGACTGCAGCCTCCCGGCCTCTGTTCCTTTTCCCCAGCAGGGCCCCCCTGCCCAGAAGGCCCCAGAGGCTTCCAGAAGGCAGTGTGGCCTTTGTTCGGATTGTCAGTGACTCAGTTGCATATGATACCGAGTGACTCATTTCCCAACTGACGTGCTTCCTGTAGCTCGGTGTTCTGTTTCGTTGTTTAAATAAAACCCCCCAACCCGCTGTGCCTGGGGATGCTAGTGCTCTGAGCGTCTGCCAACAACGGACTGCAGCCGAGCGCTTTCAAACGGGGCTGGATTTACTGTTTTTAAAAAGACAGATTTGTTTTCTCCTTCCACCGTGGAGGAGGTCATCTCCTGAAAAGCAGAAACTTTCTAGAAAACGGGGTTGAATGAAATGTATGTTTGCCGGACACTTGGGATTTAGGGCACCTTGGCACAGAGGTGCCATATGCTTGTCCTCTACAGAGGTAGGTCAGGCTTTCCACCTGGGGTCACTGCAGCGTGACTTGTTACAGCAGGAACGGGACAGACAGGTGTCCATGGGAGGGGCTCGCTCACAGAATTAGGGCACATCGATGAAATGGGAGATTAGCCTTTAAACAGAATGTATGGTGCTTCCTATGAACATGTTAAAGGAGAGAAAGACAAAAATGGTATGAATTTGTATTTACCATTGTAATGATAAAAATGCCCCATGTCAGGAAAAGAAAGGGCAAATGGTTTTCTGAAATGTCATTAAAATTTTGGTAGAATTAAAAGGAAAAGGAACTTCTTTTACTTCCTTTTTGTGTGTGTGTGTTTGTGTGGTTTATCTTTAGAGCTAAGGGTTCCCTCAGTTTAATAGGTTTCCTCAGTCATAGGGAATCTGGGTTGGCCTTGGAATTCAGTTTATAAAATGTAACGGTGTGTGTGTTAGCAGAAGGGAAGATGCTAAGCCTTCTGTAATTTCCTTTCCTTCTAGGTAAAGTCCCAGCTTGAAGAGAAAGAAAATAAGAAGTTTCCTGTCTTTGATGCTGTCGAGTTCAAGAGCCAGGTGGTCGCCGGGACAAACTTCTTCATCAAGGTGAGGTGTCAGGGTGAGGCGGGGGCTGGTCTCCCAGGGACAGAGCAGGGGTGCTTCCAGGGGGTCCCCCGAAATGAGTGTCGCTGGTGTGTCTGCCCGCTGGCCTCACCCTGAGAGAAGCACTAGGTTTTCAGGCCCCTCTCAGCGCGGGTGACGTGGAGGTGCCGAGAGCGCAGGGCCATGGCTTGGCAGGTGCCTGCTGGACTCAGTGGAGGGCACGGGGTCATCAGGCCGCTGGCAAGGGAGCAGACGGGTGGCACGCTTCCTGGGGTGCAGCCCCACTCCCTTCCACCTGCACAAACCAGGGCGGCAGCAGGGAGCTTGGGCTGAGGCTGGGCACCCCTGGTCCCCCAGCTGCCCCCCACCTGCCCCTCACCTGCCTCCTCCTCTCCAGGTGCACATCGGCGACAATCACTTTGTACACCTGCGAGTCTTTAGAAGTCTCCCTCATGAAAACAAGCCCTTGAGCTTGTCCGACTACCAGATCAACAAAGCTAAGGACGATGAGCTGACCTATTTCTAATTCCTGGCCTCAAAGAGGACCCTGTGTCCCTACAACTAACCTGTCTAGATGATCCTCTATCATCAAGTGTGTATTTGGGATCACTAAATAAACCACATGTGTGCGCTGGCTGTTGGGGTGGAAAGCGGGGGCTAAGCAGCTTTTCCCGGCTCTCTTCCTGAATTGGTCCTTGTGTCCAGGTGACTCGTTTCTCCCAATCAGTCATCTTAACTTCCTTTCACAGAGAGCTAAGTATTGTCTTTAAATATATATTTTTAAACTCTTAAAGAAATTGCTTGCTTTTGGTTTTTTTCTTCTTCCTCAACCGTGATCACAAAATAGACATGTCGAGGAGGTGACAGAAATGTGCGTTGATGAAGTTCTTGTATGGCCAGTGTGACAGCCACCACCTGTGGTACCCAAGCCAGCCATGAGGGTCCTTGCCCCTGAGGGAGCCGAGGCCAGCAGGCTGGCCCAAGGTCACAGCAGATGGGCCCAAGGTCACAGCAGGTGGGTGGTGACTGAGGATCAGAGCTGCCCCCACCCACCTGCTGCTGAATGGGTTCTGGGTTCTGTCTCCCAGGCCCCCGTTTCTCCCCATAAAGTGAGGGCATCTGAGTGAATCCGGTTCTCGGGTGTTAGTGTGGATCTACTCACACATTCACAGACCCCACATCCCAGTCGACACAGGCAGGTGTGTGCAGAGGTGGCAGCAGCATGGCTGACGGGCGAGGCCGTGTAAGCACCAGCCAGGCACCGCCATGGCGGGAGAAGTTCCTGAGTGGACGCTGAGCTCCCGTGCTCCTGAGTCAGCCTCCTCACTGAAAGCAGGGACTCGAACAGAGGTCTGTACCCCAGCAGGGACTCGTACAGAGGTCTGTACCCCAGCGTCCTCGCACATTAGTCATGGCAGCCAAAGGGTGGAAGCCACCCAAGTGTCCATCGACAGACAAATGGATAAACAAACCGGGGTACACACACGCGCCGGGATATTACCAGCTGTGCAAAGTATCGAAGTTCTGAAACCCACCACAACGTGGAGGAACCTTGAAAACATCATTTGAGCAAAATAGGCCCGACACAAAAGGGCAACCATGACATGAGTCCACTTAGATGAAGTAGGACATGCACACTCTGAGTCAGACAGTAGGATACGGGTTCCCGGGGTGGGGGCAGAAGGGAAGGGGAGGGGGAGACTTGTGCCAGGCACTGTGCCCGTGCTGGTCTGAGGAGAGGCAGAGAGGAAGACAGCCCCTCTCCAATGGAGCTGATAACATCACAGGTGACCAGAGACCAAGCCTTCCCTTAGAGCCATTCTCGCTGCCTCCCTTAAGGAATAAAAAAATAAGGAAAGGAAAACCTATTTAATTGGACCTAGTTTAAACAAACGAAAAAGCAAACTATTTCCCAGACTCTCTTGCAGCAGGTGGAGCTCAGGCACGGCTGGATCCAGGGTGGGGGGTGGGGGGGCTGCTGAGTGGATGTGGGATGAGAGAATCTGGGGAGAGATGACACAGCCACAAAGTGCCGAGGTGGCCCAAGTGCTCACAGGGAAGGCTCCGTGTGACTTAGCATGTCCGTGCCGGTTTCCTGGGGCAGAGGTGACATCCCAAGGGCCAGCTGGAATGACAACAGGTGCCTGAGGCCAGTCTGGGCCGGCAGAGGGATGCAACTGCCCTTCTCGCTTCTCATTCCCACAGTGCAGTGCTCACCTTTTTGTTCCTTAAGGATTCAGTATTCCAAGAAAGAGGACATGGAGGGCCACCTGTCAGGCCCTTGTGTTCCTGGTTCTGGCTTGAGCTCAGATAAGAAGAGAGAATGAGAGCCCAAGTGGACTTATAACCGGCTGGTCAAAGGGGCAGGCCTTTCATGGGCACCCCAGGGGACGGAGACACTCCTGTGAGGGCTTGTGGGGCATGCAAGGTGCCCCCCCAGGGGAGACGGGTGGGGGTTGTCCGGGAGGCACCTGTCCGGCACCTGCACGTGGACGGGGCCGTGTGCTGCGGGGCGGCTGTGCCCAGGAGCCCAGGGGCCCCGCTCCCGGGCTGCTGGTGATCAGGGATTTAAGGAAGACGGAGCTCAGGAAGGTGCAGCCTGGGCACCTCCCTGTGTGCCTTCTGATGTCACTTCTGACGGTGCTGCCAGAAGGGAGTGTGTGCCTGTGGCTGCAGCTTCTAGAAGGAAACCCGTGGAAGAGGCCAAGAGCATTATTTTTGGGGTGCTGCAAGTGCAGACAGAAGGTGGCCGAGGGGAGCTGCACAGGGCAGGAACAGGGCCCCCTCGTGGGGCTGCAGGCCTTGGGGTGGGGGTTGAGAAGCACATGGGCCAAGGGCTGGCAGACCCCATGAGCAGTCCCAGGGGTCCTTGCCGGAACCTGGGCAAGGGTGGGTGTGTCCCCGTCGTAGCCGCCCCCACACAGGAGGCCCATGGGCACCAGGGGGCCAGGGAGGGGCTCATCGGCCTCTCCTGGACCCCAGCCCTGCTGACTGGCTCGGGGCACCCAGAGGGGGTGGGGGCAGGGCTTGTGACCCCCGACCCAAGTCACTGCAGGGCCCCCAGGCATGGGGGCTGTTTTCCCTGGGGAGTGGGGCTTCTGCCACCTGCAGGGATCAGGGGAGTCGGATTCAGGGGCTGCAGGCTCACCCCCAGGGTTCTGCCCCATACCTGGGACCCTCATTTTCACGTCACCTGGTCCCCTGCAGCTGCTGTCAACAACTGCCACAAACTGCCGCACTGCGTCCCCCCGACGGCCCCTTCCAGCCCATTCCAGCTTCTGGGGATGGCCATGCTCAGCTTCTCTGGCCCGTGGACACCCCCAGTCCCTGCCGCTGTCTCCGTGTGGCTGTCCCCCCGTGGGTCTGTCTCCTTCCAGACACCGGCCATTGGACCTGGGGCCCGGCCCTCCCCACGACCTCCTTGCGCCTCCTTATCACCTCTGCCGAGACCGATTTCCAAATAAGGCACCACTTTGAGGTTCTGGGGGGTCATGGATTTGGGGGGAGGTTGCTGAACCCTCTGCACCTGTCGGGGCTGAACTGCTCTCCTCGTCTGCCGCGCTGGCTCTAGCCGGAACCCCGAGCCGAGCCCACTCCTCAGACCTGCTGTGGTGCACCGTGCAGCTTCCGTTAAAAGGAAAACTTTTCAATTCCAATTTTAAACTTAGGTTCTCCCCGCTTTCTTGAGCGACTCACGGATCGGGTGGCCCCCTGTTCAGAGAGTGGAAGTGGGCACCCCAAGGGGGCGGGACGGGGAGACTCAGAGAGGGCCAGAGTGGGAGCAAGTGAGGAAGTGCTGGGATGGCCGATGTTGAGTGTCCATGTCACATGGGGGTGTCCCACACGGCGGGGAGCAGACACCTACTGAGCAGTGCAGTCTGCTGGTCGGTTCTCACGAGCTCTTCCTCCTGGGCACAAAACGCTCATCCCCAGGTGTCGCTTGTCTGCAGGTCTGGAGGAGCCTTCCACTGCTCTGTCTTCTTGGAAAGTCCCTGCAGGTCAACTGTTTTGGCTTCTAGAAAAGTCCTTGTTGGAAAGGGCCCTTCTCCCTGCAATGCCCAATGCAGGCGGCTATTTTACTTTATTAAACAGCCCCTCTTCCACATTCTTTGGCCATTTCCCATGATCTTGTAGCTGAGAAGTTAGGATTTAAGGGCTGATTATGATTACTGAATCCTTGTATAGATATTCCTTTTTCCTTCCTGGTATTTTAGAGTAGACAAAGGGAAACACCCGAAATCTCTGAACTGTAATCCAGTGCCTTGATCTCTGATAGTGCCTTGATCTCTTGTGCTCTTGTGATTGCAAAAACCTTGTGACCAAAACAAAAAAAACAAGCTTGTGACTAACCTTCACTTGTACCCATTTATCTGGTTTTTCGACTTTAGAGTCTTATGATCACTAAAGATATAGCCCCTAATGTTTATTAATGAAGGTCTTGGGTCAGCCCAGAACTAACCCACCCTGAGTCCAAAGTTATCTTGATAACCGAAGCTGGATCTAACTAAAACAGGCCCGCCTGACATGCAGGTAGCTTAGACTTTAACCACAGGTCACCTATACCTCATAACAATACTAAGAATCACACCCATCATCATGTAAAGTCACCATTTTCTTATGTCCTGTGACTAAGCACGTAATCAATCTGTACACGTGCAATAATTAAATCACTTCTAATGACATCATCTGGAGCCATTATGCTCATTATCCTAAAACTTGCCCATGTTTTGATACTATAAACCTATCAGAATTACTGCAGTTCAGGAGACAGATTTTGGGACTGATACGCCATCTGTTCTCCTGCTTTGCACCTAGCAATAATCTCTTTGAGTCTTTGAAACCGCAGTGTCTCAGGAATTGTCATTTGAGCACATCAGGCAGAGAACCCATGGCCTTTGGGTGGTAACAGTCTCATTGGAAACATGTCCAAAACTCTCCAGTCACCACCACTGATTTATTTTCTTGTCAGGAGAGCTAGTAAGCTCGGCTGGTCATTTCGTTCCATTTTTCCTTTTCATTTTCCACATCCGTTTCCTTACTTGACTGCAGTGAGTTTCAACTACATTGAAGACCCTTGGAGGGGTTACTTACTCGGGTGAGTGGGTAGGGGTGTGGCACTCTCTCCCAGGCAGGGTGCTTGTTAGTTTTATTCATTTTTAGTCTCAGTCCACGAGAGACAGCCCCACTTCTGCCTCATTTTCCTTTTGATTCTCTACCTTAGGAGCAACCATCTGGCTCTCGGTGCTTGGTCACCCCAGGTCCATTTTTTCTTTGTGGCTTTCTCCAGTGTCCTTCCATGTTTCAGACAACTTCACTTACTGCCTGTCCATGGTGTGCTTGCTCGACTTGGCCACTTTAGTGTACGTTCATTCCTTCTAAAGAAAAAACAGCAGATGCATAGCTTGATTCATCTTCAAATACAGAAGGAAAATCCCAAACTGGTGAATGGCATAAACACTGAAGATTTGTATCCTACTAGAGCAGCATTTTGGAGGTGCTGGCATTCTAGGGTGTTTCCTGCCTGTGATGGTTCACGTAATAAACACAGTGGCACTGACTGGAGGTGACGTGGCTCCACTGAGACGGAAGAGGAAAGAAGCATAATAGTAATAAATTAGGATTGAATTCAGTTGTGTTATAAAACCTTGTAATTATTGCTACTGATTGAGTAATTATTTCTGCCAATTTATTTTCTTGCCACCCTACTTATTTATATTTGATACTTTGCATATTCAGTCATTTATGTAGAAATTAAATTGTGCAAGTCTCTTATTATGACTTCAAAGAATTAATGTCTCCAACACTTCTGATTATAATTAATTGAGAAAAATGTAAATTTTGTCAATGGGTCCACAGATGTTTGAATATCAATATTTTCAACAGAATTTATTTAAAATTTTTATCCCCACGCTGTTAAATACATTATTTTTCAGATCTCTTTTGTTTTGATCATTTGAAGTGATTTTGCCCCCTATTTTGGCCTTTCACACACCATTCTTTTTGGATGAAAAGGAAAAATATTGCCATCAAGAATTACTTGAGTTTTCAAAGAGATAAACTCTTTGTTTTAGAAATTATTGTCTAAATTTCTAATATCTAAAATAATTTAGAAATTATTTTCTAGATGGTAATCTAGAAAACAAGAAGTAAACTGAATATATAAAGTTCCAACAAGGTTTAGCTATTTACATTGTAAAAGATTTATTTTCTTTATAAAAGGCTGGTTTGTGTCTCTGTGGGCACACGTGTTGTGTGTGTATCTGAGCTCTTTGACTCAGTGACGGTGCGGTGGGTGACAACACATGTAGTAAACTCATGGGCTGCTGCAATGGAAGGCCAATGAAATGGACATAATCTGAATTCATATTAAAATGATAAATAGTTCAGTGTTCAAAATTGTATTGTTACGACATGTTTCTGTTTGTTACAGTGTAAACCAAAAAAATACATAAGAAAGCAAAAAAGTTGGCAAAATAAACTACCAGAGAATCTTAAAAAAATTTTTTAAAAAAAGAGCAAGTATCTGTCTTGAGGAGGACAAGGAATTTGAACAGAATCTTAAAACATGATTTGTACAAGAAATAAAAACATGTAGACTGATTGATAATCACAATTAAAAGCATAAATCCAAAGTGTGTAAATTGCCTCCATATTCCATTAAACCACCCACCGGGTCAGGAAACCGGCCTCCCTTTGGAATGTCTGAGCCCGGCTGCCATCTGGAGTCACCTGAACTTGGTCCTTTAAAATATTCGGGTTATTTATCCCTGTGCCGGACATGTTTATATGAATGCGACGTTGTCTGTGGGCGTGTGGGGGGCCCAGAGCCCCTCTGCGTGGTGAGAACCTGAGGCCCAGCTGCCACCTCAAGGCACTGGGGGCAGGCGTGAAGCTGTCACCTAACCTGGGACGTGTTTCCAACTCCTCGCTGCAGTCGTGTGCTCCTGGGGAGGCTGCGTCACGGGGTCAGGGGCCTGGGGTGTTGACCCTCTTTTGTCAGTTTGAGGCCTGATGTACAAAAGATGCTAAGTCAGCTCTCGGACTGGCATTTAGGGTCAACAGTACACGCAGGCTCACAGGTCCCTGTCCTACTACTGTAGGGTGGGAGCAAGCACGCAGTGAGCTGCATTTGCAAAGGGCGTGAACGGAGCTCAGGGGCAGGAGCGGAGCCGATAACCCACAGGGCCGGGCTGTGGTTCTCCACTGGAACAAAATGTCCCTACGGTCACCCTCCTCTCAGGCAAAGATAACCTCAAGAAAGATTATTCTTGCCCATAAAATAAGGCTGGTTTCCTTAGACTTGGCCTGACTATTTACGTGGGTGCAGCAAGAACGGTGATTTCCCATAAAGGCCTTTGTAAGCTTACTTTGCTGATAGTTTTCATAAGGAATCTCTGGAATTTTAAAAGCCTCTCGAGGCTAAGAAGCCAAGACAAGAACTCAACACGAGATCTCCTCTGCAGTCCAGAAAGGAACTTTTTTGCTGACCTGTAATGCTGGGAACCTGGGAGAAGGTACCACGTTTTTCCCAGGGGGTTCTGTGAGCCGTGGCTCCATAAAGTCAACCTCAGTTCCTTAAGTGTGTGGTCACGTCTGAGTAAATGAGCATCGTTCTCGAACATGAATGACATTCTAGACACAGCCTTGGCTCTAGAACCAGGGTCTCCAATCATGTCCTGTTAACTAGGAGGACAGATGCCAATTATTACAATTATTCCATTATTTTGCCTACAAATAAAAATATTCAATAAGAGTCTCCAAATTCTGGAGGGTCCAGGCAGGCAGGAAAAGATGAATGTTTCATGAATTATAGACAGCCTCAGGGAGGAGAGTAAGGATTCCGTGTATCTAGCAAACAGGACATTAAAACATGGAATAATCCAAACAGAATTCTAATCATTCTTTACCAGTTCATTGGGTCCTAGGTAGGTAGTTCTCATTCCTCTCCGTCTTGTGTTGGCAATCTCACAGCCGTCGGCTTCTCCGCAGAATTCTGGA
Organism: Choloepus didactylus; assembly: GCF_015220235.1. Taxonomy (NCBI): domain Eukaryota; kingdom Metazoa; phylum Chordata; class Mammalia; order Pilosa; family Megalonychidae; genus Choloepus; species Choloepus didactylus. Next base: position 3,127,046 of record NC_051307.1, read on the forward strand.
ATCTTGGCTCAGCCCACGTTGTGCTCCCAGCGCCATCTGAGAGATGTCAGATGTGCCCAAGTCCCCGACCCGGCCCTTCCCACGGCCCCTGGCACAAAACCTCATCAGCGACCACCTCGGGTTCAGCGGCCATCGCTGGGAAGCTTCCAATTAGACAGACTTACTCACCTTGGAGGTGCACTTGAGGAAAAGGGCCCCCAAGTTAAACGGGCCTTTGGGGTGACTCTTTCAATTGGTACTCAGAGCCTCCTAAGGAATTGTGTGAAGGTAAAATAGCTGCTATAGCTAGTGAGCTTTGTATTTCTGGATTATGACGTCTGACTCATAACTGAAGCTCTAAGCCTGCTACCTGTGCCTGTCTGTATGTGTGATGTATGAGCTTTCCCACCTCCGGACGGTTTTACCAAATTAACTTTAAAACTCCTCAAAAGTGCTCTGCTCGAACTGGCTAAAGATAAACAAGTGCTAATATATAAATTAATACTCCTAAATTCCCAGAAATTAAGGAAACAAACTTCTCTATTTCCAATAATAAAGTATTAGAGAACTAAAACCAAACGTTAAAAACAAATTAAAGTTCATGTTATTTTGATAAACCTTTCACAAATGGGACTAGTTTAAAATTGTTAGTTAAATAAAAACAGCCATGTCTTCTGAGTTACGAATGTCAAGTATGATACAAGCATATGGTTTTATTCTGCTCGGGTATGTTCTCTCTGAATTTATTCAGGTTTACTGATAAAATCAGCTAGCATTCTACTGATAGAACTTTAAGATCTAGGTTGGCTAAGATTTGATAGGTTTATGAAATTTTTAGGAGTTTTTAGTATCTTCATGCAAAACTAGAATTTGATGTTCTCTCTGTTAAAACGGCAACATTTCCTTGGATTATTGGTCTGCTCTTAGTAAGAGGTTGTATCTGCCCAGAATAATCTCCTTTATATTGACCTCATCATCCTTTCTTGTTTTGTAGACCAAGCCCCCCCCACCCTGTCCCCTCCCACCTCTGGGCCTGCAGTGTGGACGGGGCGAGCTGACCACATGCCAGGGAAGGCAGAGCTCCAGGGGCAGGAGCAGGGCCCAGCCTTGTGGAGAGCCGCCTCGGGGACAGTGGGCAGCTGTGGTCACCTCCTCTGCGCTGGGCACTTCCTGGGAACGTCCCCAGTGCAGGGCTGGAGCGGAGCTCCCAGCAACGGGAGGCTGTGATCCCAGGGGCCTCGGGACCCTGCCGTTGGCCTGGTTCCCCGGGGCTGCTGCAGGGGACAGCTGGCTGGGTGGCCTGACAGCGGGACCGAGGGGCCCTAAGTCGGGGCCTGGCAGACCTGCCAGGTGCAAGTGGTGGCTCTCTGGCCCCGTGGCCTGAAGCCTCTGCACGTGGCGTCTCTCTCCCATCTGACCCCGCTGCGTCCACTTTTCCCTGCTTCTAAGGGCTCTGTCATAATGGCCGTTCCATTTGGCCTCATCTTAACTGACAACATTCTCAAGAGCCTGTTTACAGACCGGCTCTCGCCCCCAGGACAGCCGTGGGGGGTTGAACAGGCCTCTGGGGGGGATGAGCTTCTATCCCTGACAGCAGCACCCAGCGCTCTGGGCCGAACAGGAGGGGCTGGAGGGTGGGTGGTGGGTGGTGGGGGGCTGGTGTGGCTCAGCGACGGACGGAGGGTGCAGGGGAAGGCCTGGGCTTCAGGGAGGTCGGGAGGGCTCGCGAGAGCAAGGCAGGTCACGGGTCTCTTCTGGGCCCCCCCGCAGCTGTGTGCCACAGCAACCCCCTCCAGTAACAACACTCCACACCCAGGGGGAGCCCACCGGGAGGGGGTGGGCAGGGGCTTACACCCCCACCTGACAATGCAGCCCCTGAAAACCACATCCCCAGCAGGGACAGGGCCGAGGACATGGGCAGCCCGGGGAGGCCCTCCTGTCCCCCTCCCAGGATGGGGTGGAGGGGAGATGGGCAGGGGCATCTGCCCAGGATGACAGTCTCAGTGAGAATCACTGATCATGACTCTCAAGACACAAAATGGGAAGCAACTCGCTTCCTTGCCCCGAATTCTGGGACGTGGCCACGGTCACCCCGGTTAACTCCCACAGGCCTGAGCCGGTGCCATCTGTGCACGCAGCCTGTCACGGCCCCAGGAGTCCACGTGCTAATCCCCAGAGCCTGTGAAAGAGGCTTTGTAGCTGGGAGGAAGTGAAGGATCTGGAGATGGAGGATCACCCAGAGTGGCCCCAAAATGTCAACTTGGGGTCCTCACCAGGCAGGGGCAGGAGGCTGGTCAGAGAGAGATGGAGCGGCAGAAACAGACACTGGGGACAAGGGATGGGGGCCCCTGGAAGCTGGGAGAGCCTGGGAACAGCTTCTGCCCTGGAGAGAATCCTTCAGAAGGAACCGGCCCTTGACGTCAGCCCAGCGAGACCAAGTGGGGACTCCTGGCCCCAGCACCATAAAGAGAATAAGCATGTGCTGCTTTTGGTGACTGTTTGTGGAAGGTTGTTTCGGCTGCCCCAGGAAACTGACCCCTGGAGAGCCTTGCCGGACGCGGACACGCATGAGGGTCCAAGGGGCTGGTGACGTGGGGTCTTGGTGCCCAGTGTCCTCCAGGGCCCCGTGGGGGGCTGGGTCTGCAGGGCTGTCCTCTCCAATCCCCCCAAAGCACCACCCTGGAGCTCACCAAGGACTCAGAGATGCAGGGGGGTCCTAGGGAAGACAGTGCTGCCTGGGCGCAAAGCACCCCAGGGGGGGCCAGGAACAGAGTCCATCCTCCCTGACGGTGATGGGCAGGGAGCAGCGGGGACCGGCCAGCAGCCCCTGGGGGAGGGCGAAGGGGGGAAGGGCCTGGGCCATGGGGGACACCCAGCATAGCATCCATCCTTCCCCCCAAGAGGGAGGCTTCTGGGGACCAGTCCCGCTGTCCCCAGCGTGGGTGGCTGCGTGACACGGATTTAAGCAACCCACGGACGATAAACAGCAGTAACCACGCGTCAGCATCCCCATGAAAATATTTATTTGTGGACAATCACAGGTCAACAGAGGCATCACAAAACGGACAGGCAGCACGGAGAGGCGTTACGTTCACAGACACGACCACACACGCAGGTGGGGGCTCGCGAGGACCGACCCTGCCTCAGCGGCGGGCACCACGGGGCGCAACGTGCTTTGCCACCGCCCCCGGGAGCCTCCAGACATCGGCGCCTGTTTCCAAGGCACAGCCCTCCCCTTTGGTCCAGTTTTGCAATAACTGGCCAAAATGCCAACTAAAATTCCAAATTAGAAACTAGCTGTAAAGGTAAATGCAGCAAGACACCCCCCACGTGGCTCATCCTTCTGGGGTGACAGGGAGTAACTCAGCAATTCAATTCCCTTTCCAAAAATAGTGACACGTACACCCGCAGGTGTGGCTTCCTCCTCCCTCCTCTTCCTCACATGCCACTGGGGGCAGCCACGTCCCCTGCGCCCCACCAGCCGGGCACTGCCCGCCGCACCCCGGAGCTGGGTCCTGGGCCTCACTTCCGCTGACCCTGCCCTGAGCTCCCAGCCCGGGTGAGGGGCTTCGTGAGGACCATCCCGGGGCCAAGCTTATCGGTCCCAAGGCCCCTGCCCAGGGCTTCCCCAAGACAGGGTGGAGTTTCGGGGTCTCGGGGTGCAGGGATGCACTTATCCTCTCTCCGTGCCTGTCCCCCCAGCTCTGCTGGGCAAAGGGCTCATCCTCGCCACTGCCTCAGAATCGACCGGCAGGACGGTGGTGCCCACGGCCCAGGGCACCCGGGTGGCTCTCGGCCTCGCCAAGGATCTCGCACCAGAACCACGGCCCCCGTTGCATGGGGTTTGGGCTGTCGCTCACCGGCACGACTCTGAAGCTGGGGTCCCCCAACCCCGAGGCTCGCCCCCCGCCCGGAGTTCAGCTCTGGAGAGGAGCACCCTGCCCGGCTCGGACGCGCCTGTTCACAGTCAGAATGGAAAGAAAAGTTCCGGGGGGATCTCTCCACTGACACAAAGTCTTAAAATATTCTCTAGGTCAGACTTGACGTTTGAAACAAATGAGCACACTGTGCCTTTGTAAGCAGACTCGGTAATGAGGTGGGAATGTGGTTTTTAACTCGTCTTTGCACATTAAGAACAGAAAACATTTTGCACCAAGAATGAACTGTGGGAGTCAAGCAGAGGAAACACCTGACGGAGAGCTCACGACTGTGGTCCCGGGGGACCTCGGCCGCGCATCGGGACACCCAGGTGGCAGCCCCGGGCAGCGGTGGCGTTCCCAGGAGCCTCCCCGGCGTGACGGGGGACGGACGCAGGCCATGCCCATGCCCACCGTGAAGCAGAGCGCAGGCTTCTGATGGAGTCGCCTGGCAGAGAAGTATCTAGAAACTACCAGGCAGCCATGCTCTCGCGTGCCGGGGGGGGGTGGATGCACCGTCCTGAGCTGCTCCTGCCCCTGCCCTCACCGAGTCCCTCTGCTGGCTGAGGCTGGAACGGTGCGGCCGGTGCTGAGGCCACGGCGCTGTCCCTACGCAAACATAAAGGAACCAGCCCCCACTCTCTCCCTGACAAACCTGCCAGCCAGCCCTGATGTGGCTGTCACAAAGCAACTGTGGCAGAGGAGTGGCACACACATACACGCGCGTAGCTCACGCCACCACCACAAGGCAGCTCCTGGCCTGAACGTATGTCCCCACTCCTCACTGCAGGACACCTGGCCAGCCCCGGGGACCCTGCTGGAGAGGGTGGGAGGCGCCAGGGGGCTCCCAGAGCCGCCCTCCCTGGGCCTGGGTGTCCCTGGAGCCCGCTTGGCCGCGGCTGTCCAGGCAAGTGTCGATGGTAAGAGCCGCTGGGCATGGGAGGAAGGGAAGGCCCCAGCCGGTGGAGTGAGGTGATGGGGACATGCGCAGGGCCAGTAGCCGCCGTCCCCAGGTGCCGAGCAGGGCTGGGGGGCTTGTGTCCACCGCCAGGACCCTCAGCACATCACCTACTCGGCTTCCCCATGGACCCCAGTCACTGCTGTGCAGGGGCACTCAGGTTCCAGAGTGGACCCTGCCCTGCAGGGAGACTGGGCCGCTGCAAAAAAGGGGGCTCCTGCCTGCCCTGTACCACAGCCCAGCCATGGGGTCCAGGACGTGGAGCAACGCCCCCTGAGAGGCGGCACCCCACCCAAGGACAGGGCCCGGGGCTCCCACGGTGGGCACACATGGAGGCTGGGGCTTGGGCACCCCGCTGAGCCCTCCCAGCTATGCCCTCCGCCCGGAGCCCACAGCCCACCCTGGGCTTCCCCGGGATCTGGCCTGCAGTGACCGCCCAGGCAGAAGCCCGCGGCACTGATGGGCATCCCCTCCAGTGGGTGAGGGCAGCGCGGCTGGTCCCCAGGGGCCCCTTCCCTCCAGGCGCCCGGGCCCGGCCCTGCCCCCCGACCCTGGGCCCGACGCGCCGGAAAGTGCCATCTTTAAAACAGGATCTACAGTTTTCAAGAACAGGATATGAAAGAATCACTTTTACAGTCACCTCGGCAGCAGCAGGCAGCGATTTAAAGCTGGTAAGAAAAGGATCCTATTTTGCAATCCACCCTTGAGAGCGAAGGAAGGTCCAGAGCCCTGGATGAGAAGGGATTAGGACATCGCGGAGGGAACCCTGCTGTCAGCTGTGGACTGCGGTTAACGTAACTGTAGCAGTGCTGCTTCAACAGCTCTAACAAAGCGAGCACACGAACGCAAAATGTTAGTAACATAAACCTGGGGGGGGGTGTATACGGAAACCGTACTTTCTGCAAGCCTACAGTACTGTAATAAAATAAAATTTTTAAATGCAAATAAAAAAAGGAAAGAGGAAAGTAGTATATTAGGATTCTGAATCTGAAAACAAGCAGGCAATTCTGGACTCATAACAAATGATTAGCCTTATGTTGCAGGTTAATAAACGATGGAAAGTGAAACAAAAATTCTAATTTGGATCCAAACCATCTCGAAAACCACTTCCACAGAGCACGGTCAACTTCTTGGCAGGAATTTCTAGATGAAGTCAGTCCTGGGCCTTGGGCCTTGGCCCGGCGGCCGGCAGATGCCCCCGTAAGAGGAGCGGAGACGGCGCGGCCTCGGCGGGAATCCCGGCCCAGGTGCCTCTCCCGCATCAGTGTGGGCGAGCGGGCGCTGCTTTCCGCGGAAGCCGATTCTCCCAGGAGCCCCTTCCCCTGCGCCGTGACCCGTCGGTGGAGCACCAACTCTCTTCCCAGCGCTGGGGACTCTGGCGCCAAGGAAGCCAGAAGAGCGCGTTCCCGGCTATGCCAGGAGAGTTACCAACTCGCAGCCGGGCAGAGGGTCCTGGCTGTGCGACGCACAGGGAGGTCACAGTTTGCACTAAGTCCCAAACCCAGCACCGGGTTCTCCGGGGGGAGGCTCTCCTGCTCTCACTGAACAGACCCCTGCGGGCTACCCCTTAGTCCTCCACCTCCTTCTCCACGTACAGAAAAAGAAAGAAGGAAAGGAAAGGCCTCCTCGCGGGCTGGCGATGGGGCCATCTCGCTCATTTTGGCAGCGGCGGTACTTCCCGGCGAAAGCGCTCCGAAGGCGCAGGGTGGGCTTGGCCGGCTCCGGTGCCCAGGGCAGGCTGTGTAGTGGCTCTGGGGCACCGGGGGCCGGGCTTTGCTCCGGGGCTCCAAGGGGCCCGTTATTTCTTTCTCTCCTGGGCACCAGGACCCTCGACGGCTCAACATGCCCAGACAGACCCACCTCGTGCAGGCCGCCGCATGGCGCCAAGGAGCAGGCAGGCATGGGCCGGGATGCTGGGAATGTGGGTGAGGAGCGACGGGAGAGGGAAGCCGTGAGCTCCAGGGGAGCAGCAGCTCTTGGTGGGGGACCCAGGAAAGGGCCCTGCTGTGGGGGTCCGTGCTAGTGCGAATCTGTTACATCCTCCCCCCACAAAAGCCAGGTTGCTTTAATCCTACCTCATGGGTGGGATCTTTGATTAGGCTGTTTCCACGGAGATGTGACCCACTCAGCCATGGGAGAGATCCGAGCACTGCGGGGGGCACAGAACGCAGACCCAAGGGTGCAGGGAGGGTGGGCGGAGGGAAAGGCCCCGGGCTGACGGTTAACAGCGGCTCAGGAGCCCCTTACGCCCTCGGCTCCCGTCTACACACCAACACCGGGGCTCAGCCGTTTGTCGCCAGCAGGTCGTGGCACGGACACGCCGGACCCCAGGCCAGGAGAGTCCTCCAGGAGGAACCGCACGCAGGCCTTTCTGGACTCTTCCACCAATGTCTACCAACACCGAGCCCTGCTGGGGGGCGTCCTGTCACCTTGCCCCGGCAGGTTCTAGGAGACGCTCACGGGTTATGAGGTGAGAGGCGGTGAAGGATGCGCCTAACAAGATGACGCAGAACCTGCGTGTGTCGGGGCCACTGACGGCAAACGTCCCCCACGCGGCCCAGCGGGAGCGCGGCACCCGCGAGCCCCACGGACCCGCAGAGCAGCGAACTGGGAAACAGGAATTCTGACGCAGGGAAAAGAGGATGAGATGAGAATGACAATAATGGTATTTGGCATAATTCTCCAGGAAATGGTCGGCTAAACCCACTGCTCCCCAGAAAGGCGCCCCTGATCCCAGCCCCGGTTGGAAGCTGGTGGTGACAGAAGGTTCCGTGCGACGCCCCCTGCCCCTGCCCCCACGCCGCGGACGTGATACACGGGGCTGGTGGCAGGGGGACCCGGCGCCTTCAGGGACAGGGAGGGGCTGGGTTTCCAAACAACGGACTTCCGCGATCGCTCTGTTGGTTTTAAAAAGCACAACCAGCACGTTTCCAGTGAGGACCCATTGGTGCTGGGCAGTCACGAAACAAAAGAAGACATCATGGTTCCGCCACGGTTCTAAGGCAGACGTCACATCTTCATGGGCACAGGACGAGATGAGACAGCACGTGGGCGACGGCGATGTCCGTGGCCGTCACAGCAGCGTGGCCTGGATGACGATCTTGGGGTCCTCAATGTCCCGCTTACTCTGGATCATCCTGAGCTCCAGCTGGGCCGGGCTGGGCTTCTGTCCGTTTCCTGCCTGGGCTGCAGGACAGATGGCGTCAGCGGACAGAGGGAGACCAGGGGTCGCTCTCAGCTTCCCCGCCATCCCTGCTGTCTGTTCCAGATCGTCTCCGAATGAGAAGGGAGCTGCACGCTGTGACCCCAACCTAAGAGCCAAGGCCCGCGGCGACTGTCCGCCCACCCTGTGGGAGCCGGTTTCCCTCCCCCAGCTCCCGGCGGGGGCTCCCACACGCAGCACCGGCAGCAGGGCCGTGTTGTGGGGGAGGGCAGGCACACGGCCCCGTGCCCCCGCTGAGCAGTACCTTGGGCACATCTGATGGTTCTCTGCAGGACGTGGTGCATGGCTGACACCGTCTTCTCGCAGGCCACCTGCCGTGGGGAGAGAGGGGCGCGGGCTGCAGGGTGGGATGTGCCTGTGCCCTGGGAGCTGACCCCAAAGCCAGGGGGCCCCACGCCAGCCCCCGCTCTCCGGGCCAGGCGCAACCAGGCCCTCTTGCACGGCTGGCCTGCTGCAGGGACATCAGGGAGAGCTGAGCTGGTGCCTTCAGTGGCCATGGGAGGGGCTCTCTACCGACCTTGGCCGACACGGTTAGTGGGCTCAGCGGACACGTGTTTCTGGACTGAATTAACCAGAAAGGATCTGGAGTGCCCAGGCCTTCTGCCCGAGCAGCCCTAAAGCTGCTGGTGGTTCCGAGTCCGTGACCTGTGGGCAGTGAGGCCTCTGCTGGGCAGCCTGTGGCACAGATACTACTCGCCCCCACCCCGAGGGACGTGGGGGGGTCGCAAAGCCTGGTGGGGGCTGCACACTTCAGCTGCGCTTTCAGGTCTGCAATGCACTTGGAAGGCATCATCTGAGCCCCTGGATGGAGCTGAGGGCCCCCTGAGTCAACCCCATCACTGGCCATCGGGGTGGGGGTGCACCAGGGGCAACTGTGCAATGCGTCTGGCACATGCACCTGCACCCCAACTCTTGTCACCCTCCTCCGTGCAGTGGGCCCCCCGGCACAGAGCTGCCGCCTTGAGCTGCCCTCTCCGTCCCCGTGCCCTCCCCCGGCTGCGGCAGGGAAGCAGCCCCCACTGCGCCACCCACATCGGGACCCACAGATGGGCCCAGCCCAGTGACCCCAGGCTGGGGCCATCTCTGCCCGTCATGGTTTCCTGTCTTTGCCTTCAGCAACATTGAAAGAGGATGTGACCCAGTGTCAGCTGATGGGGTGTTCAGTAAAAATAACTTGAATAGATTCAAAAGTTCGCAGTAAGAGCCGAGCCTCCAACACCCAGTCTGAGGCCCCAGCTGCCCCCACCCTGTTCTCCTAAAGGTGGCCGCGCGCCTCTGGTCCGCCCCTTTCCCAGAAGCCTGTGAAATCGTCATGGCCAGTACCTTTTTGGTAACAGGTGTTTACAATAGTCATCTTCTAGAAGATGCTTTTAAATTCCCCGGAAGGCAAGAAAACGGGGCACGTGATGGACCCAAGTGGAAAGTCCACAACTGTCATCCAACGCGGGGTGTGTCCCCGTGGGTAGATGCAGGTTTTAAACACATTCTCTCACTTAACACCCCGCAGCCCTGGGGTGCGCACCCCGGTTCTCCCTACTTCCCAGCCGGGTGGGACGGGCACCCACCAGCAGGACCCCTGGGCGCACGGCCTCCCCTCCTCCGGCCAGGCAGGACGGCCAAGCAGGACAAGCCCGTGTCCTCCCTGCTCGCCAGGCCCTGGCCTGCTGCCCGCCAAGCCGCAGCTCTGCCCGCTGACCTTGAGGTTGTCGGGGTGCTTGTGCGTCCAGGCCAGGAGCATGGCGGCAAAGAGGTCACCTGTGCCCACGAAGACGGCGTCCACCCTGCGTATCTCCATGCGGATCCGCTCCGTCACCGTGGAGCCGTCGGGCTTCCCTGGAGGAGGGACACGGCCAGCTGGCACCTGAGGCTCTTTGGCCAGGGGAGGCCACCTCGGCCCAGGGCCTGCCCTCTTCCACCCCAGCCCCTGCTTCAGGGAAACCCTGGGGCTCGGGCTGTGCCCAGTGCCCCCCACCGGTCCCCCAAGCTGCGGCCCCTTCCCAAGGGAGGAGGTGAAAAGGTGGAACCCTTGGGGGGCCCAGTCTGGGTGGCCCAGGGAGGGGGGCTCTGGACAGGCAGGAGAGTAGAAAGGGTGTGTCGGGCTGGGGGCACGTGCTGTGAGCCCCTCGAGCAGGGACGCAGATGGGGGAGGGTGGCTCACTCTCCCCGGGGGACAGTGGATCTGACATGGGGCCACCACCAGTCTCTGGCCCCAGGTCCTGGGGTGCACTACGGTTAAACCATCGACCTCTCCAAGCCAGAGAGGCATCGCGGGGAGGTCAGGAGCTGGGGGCTGCGGTCACCCGGCTCACGGGAGGCTGTGGGTGCCATCACGTGGGACCTGAGGGACCCCGGGCACTTGCCCGACCTTGGGGCCAGCACAACGAGAGCATGGACCATTGCTCAGCTGCCCTCCCGTGAGCACCCGCTTTGCCCCACTGGCCAGGGCATGGCCCACACCCAGTGAGTCTGCGGGGTGGCAGCGCATGGCGGGGAGAAGGGTTGGCAGGGTGCAGTGGGGCAAGGGGGCGCAGTAAGACGGGTAGCAGGGGTCCTTCTGAGTGGGGCGTGGCTGGGAGAGGGGTGGCAGGGCATGGCGGGGCGAGGGGTGACAGGACTCACAGGTGCGCTGGCTGCCCAGGGCGATCAGGTAGTCACTGCCCCGCATGGACGGCAGGTCGGAGCTGGTGATGACCACGGTGTCAGGGCCCATGGCGTGCAGCGTGTCCATGACCTGGGCAGGGGGGTGAGAGGGGTCGTCAGCTCAGCAGCCGCACGGCCAGTCCGAAATAATGCACCGTTGCTAGCCGGGAGGCCTGGAGACGAGGGGTCCGGCTGTGCCCACACCTCGAGTGACCACATGGGCTGCCCTCGGCAAGGGGGAGGCGGCAGGGGCGAGAAGCCTGCAGAACCGCGCCCTGGCCCCTGTCCACCGGCCCCCACCCCCCGGCTGCCCGCGGCCCAGAGCACGGCGCCCACAGCCCGGCCCAGCCCCAGGAGCCAAAGCCGCTCACACCCACCCCAGGCAGCCTCCACCTTCCACCTGGGCAGGCCGTTCACTCACTCATTCACTCAACAAACACCTGGCGCCGTGTGCTGGGAACACGCCGGCAGGGGCTCACCGCCCTCGCAGGGCATAAAACCCCCCACCGGGGTGCACGTGGGGGTCAGGAGAGGGCCGCTCAGGGAGACTGAGGTCAGCGGGGACGGCTGTGCGTTCCGAGGGCAGAGCCGGGGCCGAGGCAGCGGCTCCAGGGCTGGGGACAGGCGGGGGTCCCGCTCAGAGGACACCACCTCACCCGCCTGCCCCACTCAGAAGGACCCCCACAGACCCACTCACTCCGGGGCCCGGAACCTGCGACAGTGACCTTATCTGTGACCTTGGCAGAGGTCCCCACTTAGGATGAGGCCAAACTGGGGCAGGTCCCTGTGAACCCAATGACTGGTGTCCTTACAAGAGGGACAGTTGGACACAGACATATGGACTCCGAGAGAAGGTGGCAGAGATGGGGCTGCGGCCACCAGCTCAGGGGCTCGGGGGCCCCGGTGCTGGAAGGGGCTGCGGGTGCCTCCCCAAGGGCCTGCGGAGCAAGCTGACCTGGCTCACAGCTGACTCCGGACTTCCGGCCTCCAGAACCGAGAACCAATTTCTGCTGTTTGAAGCCCCCCGGTTAGTGGTGCTTTGTCTCGGTGGCCCCCAGAAACCCAGATCTGGGGGAGCCTGAGAATCTGGCTGGATGATGGGCCATGTCCCTGAAGAAGGTCACGTGCTGACCCCACACTTGGAGAAGCCCTGGTGCCGGCATGGGGTCCGAGTCTTGCTCCCGCACAAGGAGAAGGCTCCCCCGCCCCCATGTCGGCTGACCCTGGGGGGCCTGGGGCTCTGCAGCCAGGTGGTGACCCCAAAGGCCCCAGCGACACACAAAGAGGGCTCGGCCTGTTTGCTGCCCTCCTGCAAAGCCCCATCTTCCTGCGCAGCTGCCGGAGAGCATGGCTTGCACCCCGCTGGGTGGGTGGTCTCTGCCCCAGGGTGAGCGGGACCTCTCCAGGGGGACCCAAGTGTATGGGACCCTCCAGGTGGGCAGCACTGCCAGGCTCGGGCACCGGGCAGGGCCCACGGCATGAGCTGTCTCTAATTCCCACTGCGGGCAGGTCCCTCAGAGATGACGGGGTGCACTGCCCACGGCCCCCCACCCCCAGCTGGACCACCAGAGCGGCGGCCCCTTCAGTGGCCCTGTCTCCAATGCTGCAGCTGCCTCTCGGACATAACAGGAGTCCCAAAGGCCCCGAAGTGACCGCCCGCTGGCTGTGTGTCCAGCACCGCCCTGAGCTTCCTGGGCCCGAAGGGGAGCTCCTGCCTCAAAGGGAGCCCGGCTGTGGGGCCTGGACACAGCCGGGGGTCGGGAAACCCCACTGAGGCTAAACACCAGCATGCATCACGGTCAACGAGCCCGCACAAGGGCATGGAGGAGCCCTGAGGAAGGAATCGTGCCTGCGGGCAGCAGCCTCGGCCCCTGCCTCCATGTCCCCCCGTGGCCTGTGGATTCCAGTCTGCCTGGAGGGCCCTTACTTTGGTGCAAAACAAACCTCTTAAAAAATGTGTGTCCTGCTGGTCCGTTTGTCTGGTGGAACCCTGACCCACATGGCTTTGTCCCGCCAGGAGGAAACGGCTACACAGACCTGCCTACGTGTGCTGCCATCTCCCACGGTTTGCATGCAGTCTGGGGAGGGGCCCCCCACCCCCCCACCCCGTGCAGGTGGGTAACGGGGCTCCCTCTCCCTCCCCCCTGTGAGGGGCTCTCTCCTCCCCTCCCTGAGTGGCTCCCCCCACCCCCACATGTAGCTGCCCCCTCCCCAGAGTGGCTCTCCCGACCCCGTCCCCTCCCCCTGCGTGCCACCCCCCCATCAGGCCCCCCCACCATGTGTGGCCGTCCCCTCCCCCGGGAGCTGTGTCCCGTGCCTCCGAGGAGGGCGGCCTTACCTCCAAGGCCTCTTCCTGGGTGCGGATCTTCCTGCCGGTCAGTATCCTGGAGGACGGGCCGGGGGGCAGGCAGGTGAAGCCGCGATGCCTCCTCCCCAGGGCCCGCCTGGCAAGGCTGAGCCAGCAGAGGGGACCCCCACCCCAACCCCCAAAGGGAACCGACGTCTGCTGGTCACCGTGGACTGGGGGCCATGTGACGAGGGGTGGGGTCGAGAGGGCCCCCGTCCCAGGACAGGCGGATGGAAGGTGCCAAATGGGGGTCGGTGTCTGCACGTGGCGACAGCTCCCCGGCCCAGCCCGAGGCTCCCAAGAGCTGCACGACCCTGGCAAGGGGGACCCCGACCACCAGGATGCCCACAGGGCCAAGACGCCACCTTCGTAGCAGCCCACTGATTGTGCGGGGTGCCCACAGACTGGAGAGGGGGATCCTTCTCCACTGGAAACCCGACTTTGGGGGGGAGCCCCAACATGAGGCCTTGCATGCCCACTTCCAGGGCTCTGGGGCCCCCCACAGGCTGGTGATGGCCTGCTGAGGCTGGTAGAACAGCCCCCAGCCACGGTGCCAGGACACCCTGTGCCCGTTCCATCCCCCAAAGGGCCCTGCTCCTCGGGAAAACAGCTGCAGGCACGTGGGGGTCTCCAGGGCCCCCTGCTTGTGATGCAGTCTCAGGTGAGGCCGGGGCTGGGACGCAGGGAGGCGAGTCCCCCTTCCGGGGCCCTGGTTCCTGCTGGGCAGAGGCAGCACCTCCCGGGGAGCCCCCCGGGGCAGACCTGGAGGAATTCCCGACCGGGGGGGCTTCGGAGAGAAGTCACTTACTCGGCCTCGAACTGATTGGGCGTTATGATGTCGGCGACCGGCACGACCTTCTCCTTGTACACGGGGAGCAGGTCCTCCGGGACATACTGGCGGAGAAGGAGAGAAGGGTCACGAGCTCACGTGGGATCAGGCGGACGCTGGTGGCACAGGGCAGCCGAGGTCCAGGCCGGGTGGGCGGTGAGCCCGGGGGGGACGGCTGGGCAGGGCAGGGCGCAGGCGACTGCGGGGCGGTGGAAGGAAGGGCCTCGACGTGCAGGGGTGAGAGAGGCGAGGGTCCGCGGGGCAGCACCAGCAGAGAACGAAGCTTTCCGAGTGTGGGGGCTCCCCGGTGGGTGGGCCGGGGAAGCCCAGAGGCCAGGCGGGACAAGCTGCCCATCCCTGGTCCCACTGCCAACAGGTGGGGTGACCAGGGGCGCAGGAGGGGCTCAGGGGCCTGGGATGGCCAGGGCCTGGGTCACAAGCCCTTGCCCGTGTGCTGGTAAGTTACGGTTCATCAACGTTAACGCATCCTCAATCTCCCAATTTTTTGTCTTAAATTATCTGACAAACACTTCAACACAACACAACACAATGGTTTTCTTTCATCATCGGAATCCCTTACAAAGAATCCTGAAGCCCAAGTCCAACACGGGCACCGGGAGGAAAGTTTTATGGCCTATTTCACCAGCCACTGGCTGACCCGCTGCATTGCCGCGTGCTGGTTATGGATCCTTCTCCATCACTTTGTTCCCACTGACCCCCCTGGAGAGCCGAGGCCCCGACACTGACCTGATGCCCCCAGCAGAGAGGCCTCGACCCGAGCCTACCCGCGTGTGTCACACCACCTGTCTGAGCCGTGCACATCACGTGCATCCGGGCCAGCCTCAGCTCATGAGGAAAAGTCAAGACCACGCAACCGGGAGAGCTATTGGACCCCAGGCACACAGAACTGGACAGCGCCCACCACACCTCAGCACCCAAACCTGGGGGTCCTGCAGGAGGCGGCAGCCAAGCCACCCAAGGGAGCAGCACGAGAAACGGAGGGATTGTATGGTGGACACCAGGGCAGGGAACCTTCTGGAAAACAGGCGTGGGAGAGGCCGGTGTCAGTGAAGCAGTGGCCAGGCCAGAGCTCGGCTGACCCGCAGCCCAGACGTCCCCGTGTTTGCCGCAGTCCTTGGGCTGTTAAACCTCTAAGTCTGACACTCACATCCACATAATCTCTTGAGTTCCTCCACCCCTGAATTTCCAGGCTTCCACGAGGCCCTCGGGATGATTTTTGCCAATGGTTTTCTACGTCACCCTCTTTTTGACTCAGTTACTCTAAGTCAGGGGCGCGTAAACCACAGCCTGCCCGTTCTCATGTGACCTGAGAGTAAAGGATGATTTTTGCATTTTTAAATGGTTGTAAAAGAACAACATTCCGTGATGGTGTGGAATTCTTTCCAGCGTCACGGGTGAGGTTTCACTGGAGCGCGGGCCCGTTCTCCGGGGTTCACGCTGCTCCCTGCCGCGTCACCAACGCTCCCGACAGGGCCCGGGGCCCCGGGGGAGATCGGCCGGCGCAGCTCCGCGGCCCTCCCGCTCCCACGAGGCCGGGCCCTGGCCTGAGGTAGGGACTAGAGGCAGCCCTGCCCCTCGGCCGGACAGACGGGGCTGCGCGAGGGCCTGACACGACACAGCCACTCACCATGGAGCCCTCGCCGTCCCACTTGTCGCCCATCACCGGGTCGCACACTGCGGAGACAAAGGGAGCGCGTCAGCACACGGTCCCCAGCCTGCCCCACGCAGCCCTGTCGTCTCCCGTCACCTGGCGCTTAGCAGCTTATTGTCCAGGACAATCGAGCGCCTCCCAGGTGCACCCACCCCGGCACCCAAGTGTGAGAAGGCGCCCACCCTGGCACCTGGTGTGAGAGCAGCATCCACCCCGGCACCCAGTGTGAGAAGGCGCCCACCCTGGCACCCAGGTGTGAGAGCAGCACCTACCCGGCACCCAGTGTGAGAGCAGCACCTACCCCAGCTCCCAGGTGTGAGAGCAGCACCTACCTGGCACCCAGTGTGAGAGCAGCACCTACCCCAGCTCCCAGGTGTGAGAGGAGCACCCTCCCCGGCACCCAGGTGTGAGAAGACACCCACCATACACCAGCTTTGTGTTCTGCTGCTTCAGCTCCTGCACGATGTCCACCACCATGGCCAGGAATGACTTGTCCCTGGTGTAACCTTTGGGAGGGAGAGACCAGGTCATCTCAGAAAACAGGGATCGCGTCACCCACTGTGACAAAACCGTCCCTGGAGGCCAGTGGGAAGCAGCTGAGGCTCCAGCCAGCACAGGGCCAGTGCCCTAAACAACACAGAGCCACAGGGGGCCCAGAGTTTTCCCTTCTATATTTTTTCATTTTCAGGAATAAGCCTGTGTCACTTTTACTATGTCAAAATGCACATTTTTTTGATCACGCAGTTCACAAATGAAACCACCGCAACAATTGTTCCTTGCCTGTGCTCCACGCCCAGCCCTTCCCGCCCCGGGCAGCACACCAGTAACCCAGTCGCCCCCTCCCACGGGCCTGGAGCCCCAGGGGGCCGCCCTGAAGGAGCGGGGATGGGGGCCTCACCTGTGAGCACGTAGTCATACTTGTTCACCTTGTTCAGCCTGAGGCCCTCGTACAGCTCGTGGAGCTCATCGGAGTTCAGCACTTGCCCCTTCCAGTGGGCGTAGCCTGGGGGAGGCAGGACACGCAGCTGACACACGCGTGCAAGACACAGCGGGCGTGAACACGCACATGTACACGCAGGGGTGACGCCATGGCATTAACACGTGTGTGCACACACAGGGGAGACGCAGGGGGTGTTAACATGCACAGCTGCCCCTGACGGCACGACGGCCTCCAGCCACGACCTGCTCTCGCCGACCATGCCGGGTGGCCGGTCCCTCCCCTCGGGGGCAGTGGGAGGACGGACAGGGTCACCGAGGCGCGGCCAGCACAGGGGCCCTTCTGCTCCCTGCTGTGCCCGACGGCCTAAAGCACACAGGGCACCCAGGCTTCCCGGCGGCCTGTTGGTACGGACACCACCGATACGACACGCCGTGGTGACCTGTAGCTGGTGCTGTGGTCGTCTGGCATCACCGATACTGATGATTGATTATTGATTGACAGCCCTCAGCCTTTCAACTGCCAGATCCTTCTGAGATTACACAGACCATCAGGGGCGTCTGCTCTCCAGGCCTAGGGACACCTGCAGGACCTGGGCCGTGCTTTTGGGTGGGGGGTGGAGATAGGGAGCAGCACGAGGGCCCCTGCACCCACATGGCTTCTGTCCTTTCAGCAGCAGCGTCTCGGGGCGTTGCTGTGCATAGACGCTGGACAAACGTTGACTGCACACACACCCAACTATCTGGGCCACTGTGGGCTGCATTGTGTCCCCCAAAAGCCCTGTTTGAGTTCTGACCCTGTGCTGTGACAGCGACCTTCTCTGGGGACAGGGTCTTTGCAGGTGCGGTTAGTTAAGAGGAGGCCACACTGTGGGGGGTGAGGGGTGCGGGGACTGTACCCCAATGTGACTGGTGTCCTTTAGGAAGGGGGAGGAGGCACAGGCCAAGGGGGAGCCCCTGGAAGATGGAGGCCGAGACGGGAGTAACGCAGCCGAGAGCCACGGGGTGCTGAGGCCAACGACCACCGCCAGGAGCCGGGGGCAGGAAGGAGCATGGCCTCCAGCCCTGTGGACGTGTTACCGCCCGGGGACAGTGAGGCCAGGCCGGGCAGCCTGGAGGGGGCTCAGCCGGATGTGCCTGGCTCCCCTGCCCACCAGGCGACTGCTCCCCAAGCTCAGGGCGTAGGGAAACCCTGACACAGAGACAGTCGGGAACGAAAAGGAGGCCCCAGGCCAGGCGTCCACTCCACACTGCCCTCGGCTCAAGGAGTCCCAGGGTGGGCAGGGCACCCATGCCCAGGAGGACAGACTGGGGCAGCTGCCCTGAGCAGTGCCAGGTTCACCCACTGGGCAGGGGGGCTGCCCCCGGACCCCCCGTGCTCCACTGCTGGAAAGAGCCCGGCTGCTCCACAGACCCTCCTGCGTGGGACTCACACGCACTAGGGAAAGCCCCCGAGGGGCACCCGGGCCCCTGACCTGGAGCCAGCCAGCTTGGCCGCCCACCCCCACTCTGCTCCCTCCGGGTGGACCCCGCCATGGGCGCCGAGGGGCCTGAGCGGAAGGGGGCTCGGTCAGGCTGGGGGCAGGAGCCCCTCTCCCTACCCAGGGGCCACCGGAGAGCAGTGAGTGTGAACAAACGCCCGGACGCCGTGGGCCTGGGGGTCCCCAGGAAGGGTGGGTGGGGGGCCGAGGCCCCTCCTGGGTGCTCTGCATGGGGACCCTGTCGACCAAGAAGTAGCAACGTGGGCTGTAAAGCCACAAAAGCATTTATTGGGGGTCTCAGAACTGCAATTTGGGGAGCACAGATTCAGGGAGCCACACAAATGGTGTCTCCATTTCCTTTGAAAAGCAAAGAGAGGATGGGAAAAAGAAGTTAGGACAAGGGACTGAGAAAGGTTTCATTTTCTGGGAAGGGGAAGGTTTGTTGGCTGCTCAGGTTTCGCTTCTGGCAGCGGGTTTCGGGTGTCGGGGTGGCCCGAGGCCTCTCCAGCACGGCCTGCGGCTCCGTTTAAGTCTCCTGGGCCAAGTTACTCACTTTTCTTCCACTCCCTGTAACTAGGGCCCGGGAGCGCATCTGTGGGGCTGAGACACTGATCGCCGGGTCAGGAGGGGCCCGTGGGTGGGTCCACTGAGGGCAGGAGCTGGGGGGCCGTGCTCCCAGCCCCGGCTGTAAATTAAGAGGAGCCACCTCCCACTGGGCAGGTGTTTGTTCAAGGAAGGCCGAGCGGGGATAGAACTCAAAGCCAGGAGCGGGAGGCCCCAGAAAACAGGGGTTCCTTCCCGACACCCGTCCCATCTGGGCGCGTCCAAGTGAACTGGACCAGGAAAGCAGCTGAGGCAGCTGCAGGTGAGGCAGCCGCAGGTGAGGCACCCAGCCAGAACTGCTGAGCCCGAGCCCCCCAGGACGGGGCCCAGGAATTTGGGGTTTCACAGGCCCTGGGTTATATATACACAAATTTGAGAAATACTGATCTAGAAAGCAGGTGGCAAATGACAGCCTGCCAGCTCTCTCTGTACACCTCACAAGGGAAGAATATTTTTCTTTTCAAATGGTTGGGAAAAAAGTAAAAAAGAAGCTTATTTTGTGACATGTAAAAATTATATGAAATTCAAATTTCAGCATGTGTAAAGTAGTATTGTAACCCTGCCATGCCCATTCCTTCACAAATGGTCTATGGTGGCTTTTGTGCTATGGCAGCCACAAAAGTTGCAAAGCTTAAAATACTGAGTACCTGACCCTTTAAGGGAAGTCTGCTGGCCCCTGTCTAGAAAACCTGCTCGCCCAGGAGCCAGACACGGATAAAAAGATCACAGTGTCATCATCAGCAGGGAAAGGCAACCCAAACCCCGGGACAGCCCACTTCCCGTCCACCGGGACAGCTGGGCTCGCAGATACTAGCAGGTGCTGGCGAGGACGTGGGGAAACCGGAACCCTCGTGCGCTGCTGCTGGGAACGGAGCAGCTGCTTTGGAAAACAGGCTGGCAGTGCCTCAAAATGCTCAACGTGGAGTTAGCATATGACAGGCAATTCCACGCCTGGGAACCTCCAAGAGAAATGAAAAGCCTTGTCCACACAGAACCCTGTGTGTGAGCGATCGTGGCAGCATTACTGTTATCAGCCCCAAGGAGAAACCAGCCCAGCACCCGTCGCGGCCTTCCACACAGTGGCATGTCACTGGGCCCTGGAAAAGAACGCTGTTCTGATGCACGCTACAGTGTGGATGAGCACTGAAAACGTGCTCGGTGAAAGCAGCCAGCCACAGAGGGACAAATATTACACAATTCCACTTATACGAAACATCCGGAAGAGGCAAATCTATGGAGACAGCAAGGAGATTTGTGGCTGCCCGGGGCTGGGGAGGGGAAGGGGAAATGGCTGCAAATGGCCACAGGGTTTCCTTTTGGGGGTGATGAAGATGTGCTGGAACTAGAGAAAGGTGATGGACGCACAAGGTTGTGAAAACACCAGAAACCACTGCCTCGTACGTTTTAAATGAACGGATCATACAGTATGTGAATTACACCTCTTGCCTTTTTAAAAAAGTGTGATTTCCAAACTGCAGGAGTGGACACACCAAGGCTGGAGGGACTGGGTATGTGGGCCCTGCTCTCGGAGCCTTCCCACGCTGGCACGGGTCCGAGACAAGCACTGGCCCTGAGCAGAAGCATCCGGGGCTCTCGTAACCGTGTGCTGAGGCAGCGGTGGCGGCCAGTGGGGCCTGGCTGGACTCGTGTGGCATGTCCCCCGGCCTGAGCTGCCTACAAGCCCCCATGGCGGGACCAAGACTGGAAACTGACAGCGGCTGGGCCTCAGCCAACAGAAGGGCCATCCCGGGCCTGGGACCCTGAAGGGGGGACGGCCTCCGACTGAGGTTTCCATGGTCTTGTACGAGTCTTGTACAAACAGCCTTTTATAAGCACTTGCTGGAGGACAGTGAAAGAGAAAGCGCTTCCAGCTCTTCAACAAAGAAAGCGAAACACCCAAATGCTTCTGGGTCCACGGCCAGGACGTGCCTGCCACAGGCCATGGCACGAAGACGGGGTGGGCTGGCCCCGCTGCCCGTTCCCAGCAGCAGCTCCTCTGCCCCGGGTGACAGGTGCTGCCCTGCGAGGGGGGCAGCCACACACCTGAGCAGCCGCCGGCAGGGATTGGAGAAAGGAGAATGAGGGGTGCAGGGAGAAGTGGGGCTCCCCTGGCCACTGCAGATCAGGGCCCAAGCCCTCAGTGGAGGCCAAGGGACCATGGGGGAAGGCCTCCTCCTAGAAGCCCCCTGATTAGACCAGGCAGAGCCCCGGGGCCCCAGGAGCAGGATTTCCAAGCTAGCAGTGGGTCGGAGCTCCAGACGGTTCCCGAGCCAGCAGGCCAGGCAGGGCATTGGGAGCAAGCTGGAGCAGAAGCAGGGGGGCCTCCTGCCCTACATGTGCCCACATCTGCAGGGCCTCCAGCCTAGCTCTCCTGGGACAGGCTGGAAACCCCATTCTCTCGGACCCCTGAGGATGGCTGGTTCCGGAGGAGGCCACCAGGCCCGGCTCAAGCGCAAAGGGGTCCCAGTGCAAAGGGCCGCGGGGGTTTCAGCCCCAGGTCTCCGCTCACGGCGAGCTAGCCTGATTACGGCCCACCACCCACAGCTCCACGTGCGGGGCTCAGTGCCACCGGTGCAGGCCGGGAGCTCCCTGGAGCCATTCAAGCCCTTTGGGCCTCCCCCCGGTTCCCGAGCTCCAGGTGCACTCAGCAAACCGGAGTGAGAAGGGACTACTAATGAGGGGGAGCCTCTCCTCCTGAGGCTGGTTCCCTACCAAGTTTTAACTACAATCCCCATCGCCCCCCTCAAAAAAAAAGTGCATCCAAGAGAATTACAGGAAACGCTTCCCTGCGAGTGCGGGAGTGAGGCCCCACCTGCCAGGCTGCTTCCGGGACGTCCTGTGCTCTCGTGGTTCCCCGTGACTCCAAAGCGACTTCAGAAGGACAGCCCGGGCTTCAAAGGACCGGATGCCTCTGTTCTCCCGCAACCACGGCAGTGTCGCAACGGAGGGGAGAGTGGGCTCCGTGCCCAGTGGGCTCTCCGAGGGCCAGGGGTCAGCGACCGTGTGGGGAACAGGCTGGCCAGCTAGGGACCCCCCCACCCCAGACAACACGGGAGGCTTTCCAAGCATGTGACCCTCAAACCTGGGAACCGGCGTTCCCCCACAAGGCTCCGTGCCAAAGAAACACTTAGGGTGCGAGTGTGCGAGAGAGATGCACACGCGGCTTCCCCGAGGTGCTGGCTCACTGGATGTCACTGGAAGCCACCGCCACGTCCTGTCCAGGTGTGCCCGCCCCGTTCCGCAGGCCACCCGGGACGGCAGGGACCTGGTGAGCCATCAGGGCTGGCTCTGGGCCAGGCTCAGCCCCCCACTTAACTCTCACAACACAGGGGAGCCACCGAGATCACCAGGGGGAAACCGAGGCCCAGAGAGGCTACGCTGCCCACCACAGGTCATACGAGCGGCTGGGATGCGAACATGAGCCGACCAGCCCTAGAGCCTCTGTCCTAACTTGCCAGGCTGCCCCTGTGAGGTCTCCATGTCCCCGTCCGTAAAACGAGGGGTCAGACCCCCAGGGCCCACTGCCCACACCCGCAGGAGGTTCTCCAAGGACACTGCCGGCCGGGCATTACCTGTGTGGTTTGAAAACTGGACAGAGTTCACCGTGTCGATTTCAAATCCCAGAACCTGACAAAGAGAAAAGCAACAGGCAGTGAGTGCGGTCTGGGCTCACAGTTCACCACCGCGGGGGTCCCAAGTGCTGGCTGGGGCGCAACCCAGAAGAGGGGGTGGCTGGGGCCAGAAGCAGGGTGAGGCAGGGCCCCCGGGATGTCGGGGTTGTGAGAGGGGAGCTGGGGGGTCCCCTTTGCCACCGGAGCCACCTGGAGCCATGCCATCTTTAGCAAGTTCATTCACAGCACAGAAAGCTGTCTAAGCAAATTCCAAGAGGCCACTGAGTTAAAAAGGTGATTTTTTAAAAAGTAGGTACAGGTTTTTAAATAAAGGGTAAGGAAAGGCCAGGCCTAAAATGGCCTAGACTGGACATCTACACAAGCAAATACAGACAACCATTCTCTTGATGACAAGGGGACGGGTTTCTCTGTGCGTATCTGTATGTATTTCCCTCTTCTTAAGAAACTGTGATTTCCAGGCTGTTACAGACCCTCAGGGGACACGCCCCATTCCCCTGTGAGTCTCCTGTGACCCCACTTGTGACCCTGCCATAGGGGACACCCCTCTGCCGTCTCCCTGCCAGGCCCCGCCACCCTCCGCCCACCCCCTCCTCCGAGCCAAATGGGTCTCTCAACCCAGGACCACGGCCGCTGCTCCCAGCTGCCCCCGGAACGAAAGTCCCACATCCAGGGGCCTTGAGTTCAGGGTCGGGGTGAGGCCCGCTCGGCTCCCGGCCCCTCATCACGAGGAGCAAACGGAGCCAGTCTGACATGACCAATTCAGCAGGGCACCAGGAGACCCAGGCCCAAGCTCCTTGTCAGAGGCCACCCCGTGGAAGAGCAAAGCCAGCGGCCCCATGCTCTGTAAGCTATGGGGTCCCTGGGCCTTTGGGACCCCCGCCCCACACAGCTGGCCCAGGCCTGGGGGAGGCTGGGGGTCTTCACGGACCCCAGCTACCACTCGTCCAGGTGAGCTCTAAGCCCTGACTTTGGAGCCACTTGGGGATCCAGCAGGACGAGGAGGTGCTGACCAAGTCAGTGCACCTGCCATCAGGAGGGGCTGGCCTGGGAAGGAGGGCGGGGGTCCGGGGGCTGCTTCCCGTCCCTCTCGTCACGCGGGCGGAGGTTACGCAGCTGTGCTCCCCACGTGATGATTCACCAAGCTGCATACTCACGATTTGTATTCACCGAGGTCTTTCTAAAAACGAAGCCAGTGTCACCACTACTTAAAGCAGTGACGTAGAAGCTAAAATTGGCACTTGGCAAATCTCGCCCCACTGCATGTCCCTTCTACACAGCAAAAACTCACAGCATTTCAAATCTCTAGAAATGCTAATCAACCCCGAAGGCACAGATTTCAGCAACAAGGACACAAATCTGGAAGATCCTCTCCAGATATTCTGCTCCCTCACTTCCGGATGTGGATAAAATGAAGCCTCTGGAGCTGGCAGAGGCGCCTAAGAACAAAAGCTATTTTCTGCTTCTAAATGACAGGGAGAGAGCTCAGTCCCTGGGCCGCCATCTCCATTTCCAAGAGCACAAGCGAAATGGGCTTATTCGTCAGTGCCCCACACCCACGTGGCCATTTCCAGGCCCCCTGTCCCACGGCCACGTGTGATGCTGAGCCAGACGCGGAAGGAAACTCAAGGCTGGGGCCCAGCTCCACACCGGGGGCCCGCAGGTGCCAGGGAGGGGGCTTTGCGAGCCGTGCTGGGACCCTGGTGACCACACCCTGCTGGAGCTGCCAACGGGGACGGGAAGTGGGAAACTGGGAGGCAGGGGAGGGCCGGGGGGCTGCTGGGCCTGTGCGGTACCCCCACTTCCTCACCCCTCCCTCGCCCCTTCCCCACCCCAGCAGTGACGGAGCCCTCCCACAGCTGCGGCTACAGCCGCTTGGCAGCTTTCCCATCACCCCTACTGACCCCAGCACAGTGGCCAGCGTCCCCTTCTCCCAGCTTCTAAGTTCCAATGACCCCAACCTCTTCCCTGTGATCCCCCAGTCCTGGTGGAGTGAGTGGCATGAAGACCAGCGCTGGGGGCCGGCAGCTGCCGTCCCCATATGTTTGTGTTTCCTTTTTGCCTTTTAGGTTTTCCCAACGTGTGGCTGAACAGCTGCGGATACTGAGCTCTCTGTTAGAGCAGCTGCTGGGGTTTCCGTTTCCGGCCTGGGTGCTGCAGGATCCCCTGCCTTGCCCCGTCCCAGGGGAGCTGAAGACCAACTGGCCCTTGACCCCAGGCCGGCACGGAGTCCCAGACACGTGGCTGCAGCGAGCAGCTGGCTCTCCCCCCGTGAGACCCCGGTTCCTGCACCGTCACAGCCTCGAAGCACAGGGGTCCCTGAAAGGCAGAATCTCCCCTGGTGGGCGCACAGGGAAACCAGAGATCCAGGTGTGAGGAGGACTCGGGTGGTGTGGATCGCCTTGGAGACGGAGGGGCCACGTAGCAAGGAATATGGGTGGGGCAGCCAGACACAAAACGGGGACCCCAGACTC
Source organism: Choloepus didactylus (assembly GCF_015220235.1). Lineage (NCBI taxonomy): Eukaryota > Metazoa > Chordata > Mammalia > Pilosa > Megalonychidae > Choloepus > Choloepus didactylus. Next base: position 3,151,734 of record NC_051307.1, read on the forward strand.
CAGCCACAAGGAACCGCGTTCTGCCAACAATCCGAGTGAGCCTGGAAGCGGAGATTCCAGATGAGGGCCAGCCCACTGACCCCTCGATTTCGGCCCCTGTGAGGCCCTGAGCAGAGGCCCAGCCCGGCCCACCTGGGCGTCTGACTGGTCAGCGGTCACTGTTTTAAGTGTGGGGAACCTCGCTGTGCAGCAACAGAAAACCAAGACGGCTCCTGAAAAGTGACGCGGCTGGCAGCGGCCTTGGTCTGCACGTCACCCTCGTCTGCGGCACTGGGGGCCCCTGCCAGGTGCTCGCCATCTGCCCACCTCGTGGGGTCTGGACACCCCCTGCCTCCTCCCTGTGAGCCCGGTGGTCTGTCCTTCCTGTTTATTCCAGAACACTCTGTCCTTCACTGACTGAGCACCGTCCCCGTGGCCTATGGAGAACCCCGTGGCCCCTGCTGGGGGGACGCCCACTCCAGCAGAGGATGTGCCACCTCCAGTGGTGCCGCGAGTGTCTGCGAAGCCCCCAGTGAGGCGTGCAGGGCGCAGGGAGGACAGGGCACCGAGGGGTCCGTCCGAAGCGCCGACACCTTCCCACGTGAGGCTTGGAGGGACTCTCCTCACTTGTAAAACGGGTTCTCCGTCTCCCTGATAGAATCCCGTGGAAACTAAACTAAGAGAGAATTCAGGATCACCGGAGGCAGCCTGCACCTGCTCATGAGAGCCGGATGTTAAACTTCCAGGCATTTTCCGAGTCAGTCGTCACTTACGGTCATTTAAAAAATTAAATCCTAAGAATTGTGACAAGACAAATTATATTAAAAACAAACAAACACACCCCCTCATCCCTTTCTAATTGGTTTCCCACACTGATCCCCACTCTACGCTCCTGGGCTTTTTACGGCTCTTGTATCCGTGCGGTGGAAACAAATCGGGCTGGGAGGCGGCCACGGTAGGCGTCCACACACCACGGAAATGGGCACACGCAGCACAAACCACCCCCACACCAGCTGTCGCCAAATATTTACCAGCATGTGGAAAGGCATGAACAAGACTCTTTAAGAAAAAACCAAGATGAAGGGCAGCCTACGACTAGCTCAGCCCAGGGAGAGTAGAGGAAGGCCTTGTAAAAGATGGGGGACCCGCCACCCCATCAGCTCTCACTGGGGCGCAGAAGCTGCCGTCCCCTCCAGCCATTGCCCTCGTTGGCTGACGGCCTCCCTCGCCCCCTCCCTGCTGTGACGGCCAGGGCAGGCCTGTTACTAGCACCTCGTCCCCACTCCTGTGACACCTTAGACACCTTAAGATACCTTAACCAGCTTCTGTGCCCCCAATGCACTCCACCCCCCGGCTGGCACACACACCCCTGCCCTCTGGATGCCCCCAAACCCAGCCTTGGAGAGCTCACTGCCACCCCAGAGGAAGCTCCCCACACAGCCCCATCCTGCCGTGGCTGGCCATGCTCTGAACCCCAAGAGCTCTGAGACGCCCCATCTCTCTCGCCCCAGCCTCCAGGACCTCAGCCTCTGCAACAGTGCTCTGGACACAGGAGGGGCTCTGGGGCTGTGGCACCTGCCCCCTGCCCCAAGGGAACGTGGCCATGCTCAGGGCCCCGGCCTGGGCCCCGCGGGTAATCCCATCTGGCTGGAGGAAACCCAGCTGCTCATTCTGATGAGCCAAGGAAACTCGGGGTCACCCCCACCGTCGAAGCCACACTCTGCTCTGGTTACTGACCCGCAACTGTGAGCCTGGGTGACGCTGAGTGGGCAGGGCCTCAGGCTGGAGACGCTTCCGGCCGGACCCCGGCTGCCCTGAGCTAATCCAGGCCTGGCTCTGGCAGGGCCCCCCAGCCTGCAGGAGGGGGAGCCCCAGAGACCTGGGCACTCCTTCGAGGGGGGGTCTGCAGGCCCCAGGCCCACGTGCCCCTGGGGACCCATCGGTCACCCAGGCACAAAGAGCAGAGACAGCAGGACTCCGGGGCCCCATGAAGCCCTCCTTCCCTCCCTCTTCCTGCCGCCCACGGCTGGGGGTGCCTCCCAAGCTGCTCACACACAGGCCATTGACGTGGCTCAGAACAGCAGAAGCCGGGGAAAACTCTGGAAAATTCCAGTACATTCTTCCACACGTTCCCAGAAGACCTGGGGGTGCTGGGCAGGAGGTGCTAGGGGAGTCACCTCGATCTAAGCAGTCCTCACCGGGGCTTGTCCGGCGAGACCTTTAGCCGCTCTCATTGAAAAGCAGTGGGAATTAGGGTTGCAGGGCTGCAGGGGCACCTCTGAAATCCCAGCAGGGGTCCAGGGGCCTGCACTCCCCCCAAGGCGGTCAGCCCTACGGTTCCACTCAAACCACATCCCTGCCCCTGGCCACCAAGGCAGTGCCCCCTGGACTCAGCTCTGCCCTGCCCCCAAAGCTGTCTCCCTGCCCCCCAGCTCTCCCACAAGGCCCCTCCACCACGGGCAAGCCCTGGCTGCAGCGGTTGCAGCCCTGAGCCCACCACTCCCTGCACACACAGCCTGGCGCCAGGCGTCCCAGCCCCGACTCCTGGACACGTGCTGCTTGCTATGGGCACCACCAGGCCCCTGGATGCTGGCCCTGCCGAGGCCCCGCACCGGGCCTGTGCACGAGCCTCTTGGGTTCTGCCAGGGGCTGGGCTGGACGCCAGGCTCCAAGGCACCTGGCACTGACGACGGTCAGCATGTCAGGGTGCTGGGCCACCCAGGGCTCTGTAACCTGGCCCTGGGGCTGCTCTGCAGGCTCACCCAGGCCACGGGCACCAAGGAGCACAGATCTGGGCAGGGGCTGGCCTGTACCTCGTTGGGTCCCCAGTGCACCCCAGAAGCCCATAGGCCGCCCCCAGCTGGCTCAGGAGCTCTCAGCCACCGGCAGTCAGAACTTCAGGCCCTGCTCATCCCCACAGGCTCCCCTCCCCAGCCCCTGTGCCAACACTGCCTTTTCTCTAGCTCCCAAGGTCCCGGCCTGCGCCGCCCCCCATTCAGCGTCCTCCACTTGGACCCTTCTCTTCCTCGCCCCCTGGTCAGCCAGGGCTCGCCATGTGTCAGCTCCTATTGGAAACCTGGCAGTGCCAACTGGGGCCGGCCACCCTCCCACCGCCACCCAGGGCCCCAGTGCCAGGGGACGCTGGGTCCCAGCTGCACATACGTGGGATCTAGAGCCCCTGAGGGCCGCCTCAGCCACGCTGTGCACTGTGGCATCTCCCGAGCCTGGCACAGCAGCCACGCACCCACCACACACACCTGGCTTTAGGCACAGGGGATCAGCAGGGTGCTGCCCTCTTGGAGCGTCCCTCTGCTCAGGGAGCCAGGCCGGTGCCCACACGTAACCAGCAGAGGGACAGGGAAGGGGGCCCTGCAGGTCTGTGCTTTTCCCTGTCTCTTTGCTGAACCCCAAAGTGCCCCCTCATGGCCTCACCTGGGCACAGAGGAGGGAAAGTGGCTGGCCAGGCTACTCAGAGCAGCCAAGCCCAGACCCAGTGACCCTGCATGGCCAGTTTGCCGCCATGCAGGACGTGGCCCAGCACCCAGGGAGGGCCCCAGGCACCCTGCCTGGCCCTCACCCACTGGGTCTCCTCTCAGTGCCTCACACATAGACTCCAGATCAGATTCTGTTTCCGTTTCCCGGCTGCCAACACAAACACCACGCACAGAAAGGCCCAACAAGCAGATGTCTGTCCTCAAACTTGGCCTTCCCAGAGTACACTCGCTCACCTACGATGTTTCGAGACAGTCTCAACCGCCTGCCTGAGGCCGAGCATGTGGTCTCAGTGGGCCTCTGTGGTCACCAGCGTCTGGGGCTCTGGTCCTCAGCCACGAGGGCTTGAGAACATACCAACTCACAGAGCACATGGGGGGGGCAATTCACAAACCAACGGCACTCATTATTCCAGGTGCCACGAAGGACACCCACCCGTGTCTTAGAAGCAGCATCTGATCCCGGACATCGGAAAACACGAACAAACGTGCAGCTCAGAACAGAGGGTGTAAGGCTTGGCTGCCATCTGGAGAGGAACTGCCAGCCCCTGCTCATCCGCACCTTGAGGCCAGGTGCATGAGGGGTGGGGGGGGGCAGGTGTGGGGAGCTTAGGCCAAGTGTGGGAGGGCTCGGATACCTGGCCATCCTGGGGTTCGGGGCTTCTACTTTCCAGTCTCCTTCCGACCCCTCGGCCCCTCTCCCGGTGAGCATCGCCACACTGATTTTTTGTTTATTGACCCACCGCTGCTCTCGTCTTACCCTCCTCCCAGACATCACTCCCACCTGCCACGACTGGCCCTGGGGGGTGTCCCTAATGTCTGTGTTTACCACCCACGGCTTTAACCAGTGTGGCTCCATGATGGCCACCTCATTTTCTGGGTACAGGGCGATTGCACAGGTTGGGGAGGGTCTGGAGGACGGAGGATGGCAGCCAGCCTGGGGTGGGTGTGGGGCTGGAGCGGGGGCTTGCAGGCTCATCCGAGGGGCAGAGTCCGTTAAAAGGGCAGACAGGCAATAGCATGCGGGCTCTGGGGGGTGGGAGGGAGTGCGGCCCCCTCTGCCAATTGCATAGCTCTCTATGCGGCCCGGCTCCCAGCACCTCACTGCTCCTCCTCGGGAAAATGCATTTATCTTACGTTCCAGCATCACTCCACCAGTCTCGTCCTGTGAGTACAATTGGTTGATTCCATTTCAGATGTCTGTGGGCACATGCACCGGGGGAAAAGCTGACAAGCCCCAAAGCTGAACCGGCAACGCTGCGTTGCTAAAGGCACCCAAAGGCACCCACCTGCAGACACGTCCTGCCCTTCCCGAGAGTGCTGGGGTCCACCAAGCTGCAGCACCAGCCTGTGGGGAGAGGGCCGGTTCCCACCTGCAGGGGCGGCCGAGACAGGCTTGGGAGCCGGTGCCAGCTCCCTCGCTGGGATTCCAAGAGGAATCCACAGGCAGCACTGGCCCTGGTCGCCAGGCCAGTCCCCACAACAGCCTCTTGCACCCCACACGGCAGCACTTCCCAGCCTCTCTCTGCGTAGCCTTAGGGTAAATCCTTGGGGCACAGCCAGAGCCCACATTCTCCGGTTCCTAGGGCCCCCTTCCCATCCTCAGCCTGTGGACACGCATGCCTTCGGAGGCCCGAGCTGCAGGCATGGCGTTAGAATTTGAAGCTGGGGGCAGCGCTGGACTTCAGGAGGTGCTTTCTCTGTGGAGTGGCAGCCGGAAGGCCTCATCCTGGGCCTGCCAGGGCTGCTGTGAGCTGCAGGCCGAGCCAGCCACCTCGGGCTGTCCTGCCTCACCTCTCAGCCTCTCCCTGCTCCAGGGGTGCTCAGGCACGCCCAGGTTGGGGAGCAAAAAGCCAGCCTAGGACCCCGGAGCACTACGTGGCATTCCCACAACAACTGATCTGGCTCGACCAAGCGTCCAGCGTGAGCTGATGGGCAGCCAGGACCTGGTTGAGGCTGCGCTTTGCAATTAAGCTAGAAGAGTATCCGGTGAGTTAAGACATTTCTGGAATAGTTCTGTCTGAGGACCAGGATGGGGGGCAGGTTTGAGGACCACCGCCCACCCTGACTTTCTCCTTGCCCTCAGTTCTCTCCATCCCCCAGGACAGGTCTTTTTTCTTCCAAGCGGGCTCTCCACGGCTCAGGCTGGGGCCCAGGCTCTCCGGCTTCAGGGACTTTGCACCTTGGTCCCCAGTGCAATCTGGCCTACCTGCTGTGTCACCTGTCTCCCCGACAAGCCAGGTGAGGACAGGTGCAGCGGTTAATTAAGAGCTCGGGCTATGCAGCTGCCCGGCATGCACCATGACTGGCCCCGCTGGCTGGCCTGCAGGCAGCAGGGATGGGACGCATGAGGAAGGCACTGCACACGCCAACAGGTGCTCGGAAATCAGCATCAGCTCACTACCCTGAGCTCGCACCCACGTACCGTTCCACCCTCAACTCTGCTGCTGTTACCGCATTTCAGCCCTCACGCTGCAGCCAGATGCAGCTCACCTTGGGCCTTCTCGGTTTCCTTCCATGCCAGGCCCCAGGGCCCGGCACAGCCAGCAGAGCCCTGGGGCCTGCACACCCTGTCCCCTCGCTGACTCGGTGACAGGGCCAAAGGACAACGGGGAGTCCAGGAAAGTCACTGCCTCGCCAGAATCGTGCAGCCTTCCTGCTGGGACAAGGCAAGGAGGTGCCTGGCACCCCATCCTGCCTCTGGTCCCGCATACCACCCCACTGCACCCAGGCCTCCCCCAGCCGCTCCGAGGGTCACCCAGTCATAACCTCCAGGCTGCAGACAGGGGACAGGGGGTGCCAGGGGCAAAGTAGGAGGAAGGAGACAGAGAAGCAAGCCCTCTCCAAGGACAAACACCCAGGGCAGTGGACCCTGGGTCGTGCCCATAGGAAAGGCTAAAACCTCTTCCAAGTTGGCTCCTTAAACCAACCACCTGTGCACCGGCCTGGGACAGTCCCCGGGGGCTTTTCTGCTTCAGGGCCGGCTGCACCAAGGCCTTCTCACCCCTTCCCCAGGACCACTTCTGGCAATGGCCAGCCCCAAGGGTGAGAAGGCAGTGGGCCGTCAGTGGGGTCCCCTTCGTCCGCCCACCCCTCCCCCGCCCTTGAGGTTACTCAGCGTCCTCCCCATCCTGACCCCACAGAGCGGCACAGAGACAGAATCCCGGGGCCCAGCGGCGAACACCCCCGCTCCACCCCAATCCGGGTCTCCTGCAACCCCCCGGCGTATCTTCACCTCCTCCTTCGACCCTGAAGTGTCCTCTGCACCCCACCCGGGCAGGGTCCCGGCTCGTGTCCCTCTCCTCCAGTGGTGCGCATGTCCTCGGCTCCGGGCCCCCGTCCCCACCCCACCCCAGCTGGCCGGGAAGGGAGGGGCTGGAGGGGGCTGGAGGGGGCGCCACCGCCCGGCGCGGGGCTCCGTCCCCCCTGAGGCCCCCGCCCTCGGGGCCATCGGCGCGCGCGTCCCTCCGCGCCGCCCCGATCGGGCCTCCCCGCGCTCTCGGGGGCAGTTCCTCCTCCACCCCGCGGGGTGCAGCGCCGGGGCTCCGGGGGCTCCGCGCCGAGGACCGGACGGAGGCTCCCGGGGACTCGGCCAAGGTCACGCGCCGCGGGGGCCGGGGCGGGGGCGCTCGGGGGCGCGGGGACGGCGCGGCCCGCCCTACACAAGCCGGCGGCGGGGGCGGCGCGTACCTGCAGCGGGAACGTGGCCGCCCGGTTGCCCACGTAGCCGCGGACGACGTGGCTCTGGATGGACAGCACGCGGCACTCGTGCTCCATGCCGGGCCTGGGCGCGCGGCGCGGGGACGAGGACGGGGCCGGGGCGGCGCGCGGGGCGCTGGGGCTCGCTGGGCTCCGGCCGCGGCTCCCGGCGCAGGCGATCGGCTCGGACGCCTAAGCCGTCTGCCTCTGACATCAGCGCGGCTCGGAACCCGCGGTTTCAGCGCGGCGCCGGGGGCGGGGCCAGCGCGGGACACGCCCCCGCTCCGCCCCCTCCCGGGGAGGGGGAGCCCGAGGGGGCCGGGCCCCACGGAGGCCCCGCCCCCGCGCTCCGAGACGCCCCGCCCACCCCGCTGCTCCGCCCACCCCCGGGCTGCCTCGGGCACGTGGTGGGTGGCGGGTGGGGCGTTGGGGCGGCCGCTGGCCTTTCCGTTCTGCGCCTGAGGACGTTGGAGCGTGTCCGTTGGTTCGTCCAAGCATTCGTTCATTCATTCATCCATCCATTCATTCATTCGTTCATCCAAGCATTTGTTCATTCATTCGTTTGTTCATTCGTTCACCCAAGCATTCGTTCATTCATTTATCCATTCATTCGTTCATCCAAGCATTCGTTCATTCGTTCATTCATTCATTTGTTCGTTCACCCAAGCACTCATTCATTCATTTGTTCATTCATTCATTCATTCATTCACCCAAGTTCATTTGCTTATTCATTCAGCAACTATCCGCCCCGGGCCACGTTGGGGCGCCCCGACCCTGACCACAGTCCAGGGGCGCCGCAGGACAGTGACCGCGCCGGACAAGAGAGGCTCCCAGTGCAACATGCGCCACAGAGGAACCCCCCCCACGCCACATGGGAGGGTGGACGAGGGGCCGTGGCGGGCGAGCTGGAGCCGGAGCTAGGCAGGGGGAGAGGCCTCCCCGGCCCCGGGGTCCCCCCACCCACCTTCACGTCCCCACCCCGCAGTGCCCACTGTAAGGCCGGGACCCCCGCAGTCCGCCGCCTGGGCGGGCCCGGGAACCCACGTTCTGCCTGCACGCTGCCTCCCAGGGCCCAGGACCACGACTCGGCCGTGACCTCCCGGGCCCCTGGGCCACCGCACAGGGACCGACATGAGGGCCCTTCGCTCCGAGAACGAAGCCCGGGCCCGTTGGGAATGGACCCGAGGACCACGAGGCCAGCAGGGATGGACCTCCCGAGGAGGCCGGGATGGTGGGGGATGCCCAGGGAAGGGTGTGGCTGCAGCCCAGATCCCCTTCCCCGGCCGCGCGTCCACAGTGGCACCAGCATCTCAGGGGCCCGGGCCACGTGGGCAGCCCCCTCCCCCAACCTCCTCTCCTCCAGGGTCTGCAGGTGAGGACCGTGGGGGTCCAGCCGCAACCCCAATCACCCCTTCGCCTCCCTACCCCCACCATGGGCTGATGATTTCCTGAGCCCACCCAGGAGGAAAGAGAGGCATCTCAGGGGGCTGCCCCGGGATCTGATGGGGTTCCACGGTGGTGGTTCAGGTGCACGGGTCACTGGCAGCCCCCCTGATGTCCCTTGTAGCCTGGTGCCACCTGGTTGGGGGGCTGGGGACCTGGGCAGATGCTGGAGAAGTGAGGCAGGAGGCCAGTGCTGCGCCCGCCAGCTTTAAAGAAGTGTTCTGTAATTAATAATAATCATCCAAATGGCCATAGGTGACATTTATTGGGCACTTACACACTAAGCATCCCCCCCACCCATGAACACACGTACCTTTCCAACCACCCTAGAAGGCAGCCCATTAAACGGAGGAAGAGGAGCCTCTCATCCAGCTCCCCCACTCCCTTTCTCAGTCCCACCGGCTAGGGTCCCCACCCTTGGGCTCTCAGGAGGGTCCCCTGAGCCATCTCCCACCTTGATCTGTCCCAACAGCCCCTTCCTGCTACCAGGGCAAATCTCATCAGCAACCCTCCCCCTCACACACACACCTTTGGCCCAGGTAAGGAATCAGAAGCACTAAGGGGAAGGGCCTGGAGCCCAAACAAGGTCAAACCCTACGAAGGACATTCAGGCAAATTCACTTTCATTCTTTGTTTTTTGGGCTTTTGAGAGATCTGGGTTCCCAGCTGTTGAGGAGACACCTGTACCGGTCACATCAGAACCACCTGGAGAGCCTGGAAGACTGCTCATAATTCTATAAGCACAGTTCAGTTACCACTAACTGTCCTTCCAAGAACAAAGCTTTTCCTTGATGGCTCAGATAGTAAGATCTTCCAGAAACCACCTGTCTATTGAAAAGACAGTTACAGCTTGGCCAGCCAGGAGGCAGGTGGGGCCCACCTCACCCCCAGGTGGGGGTAGGATGGTGGCAGCTCCAGAGCCCCTGGGGGTCCCTCCCCCCACTCCCACAGCCACCTGAGGTTTCTGGGAGGGCTCTCCTGGGAGATGGTGATACTGATCAAAAATGCAGACATCGGAGATCTAGGTCACCAGGGCGCGTTTATTGTCACCTGAAGCAAGAACAGATGACCTGTTGGCCTAAAATCAACCTAAGCAGTTGAGGGTTTTTATGCAATCAAAGGAGGGGAGGTGGAGCTGTTCCTATTACAATATCAGGTATAAACAAGTATAGTTTACAAAATGTAAAGGAGTGGAGCTAAGCTAAAGTAACTGTTACAATAACAAGCAGAAACAATCATGGTACCATGTAAAGGGGTGGAACTTAAGCCAGAACTATGCAAAAATGATAGCAAGTATAAATGCTATAGTCAGCAGTTAGTTCCGAGCTGACTTAAGTACTTTCATTAATAAACATTAGGGGGTTGGCTTTGTGATCATCAGACTCTAAAGTTGCAAAACAGGATAGGTGGGTAGAAGTGGGGCCAGTCACAAGGTTTTTACTATCGCTAGATACAATCATTATCAAACATCCAGGCAGCTGGGTTATAGTTCAGTGGGCTTTGGTGGTTTCAGGTTTTTTTTTTTTTTTGGCTATTCTATAGTATACTAGCAAGTAAGAAAAAGGCATCTATGTAATGATGTGGTCATCCTAATTATTTGCTAATGTTTCATTTCTCGGTTACAATTGCACCTCCTAGGTAGGGCATAAGCACCCAGAGAGGGAACCCTGGGCTCTTTCCACCGCTTCCTGGCTGGGGAGCTCCAGGGCCTGGTCCACCCACGACAGTGCAAACACGGCTCTTTGCAGTAGAGGGGCCCGCCAGGCCCAGCTCTGCAGAGGACAAACCTGTCGCTGGTGGGAAGGTGATTCATTGGGAGCAGACAAGCAAGGAACTGGAGGAATCTTCCCCAAAGCAGTTCCAGGTGGGGATGTGAGTTAGGGGTTTTATGAGTGAAGGAAAGGGGGTAGGGGTCAAAAACTAAGTAATGTCTACACGATTCATCCTTGTCAGGTCGGCGATGCTCTGGATCCTTGTGAGGAGGGCCCGGGGAAATTCCTCAGTCCTGGGTTGAATGGAGCTTGTCTTGTTCCGGCTGCAGTGATTAGAGTTAGATATGGATGCGCCTACATGCAGAGTCGCCCTGACTCTTCTTAGTGAATCCTCAGGAATGTCAAACTTGTTTCTCGAGGAGGAAGTCACTGATTCCCTGGGCCACAGGCTGTTCTTGCTGCTCTCCTCTTATCTTATTCCTCTAGGCGGAACCCAGGAGTCTGGGCAATGTCCTTCTGGAACCAAGTACAAGCAGCAGACTGCTCAGCTCAGCCAGGGTGGGCCTGTTTTCCAGCAATCACCAGGAGCCCAGTGGGGGGTTTCTAGAAGGGGTTTCTAGCAAATCTTCACCAAGACAGAAAGGAGGGAGCCTGAGCAAATTCTCTCTTCCTGAGCCGGCTTCCTCAGACACCTCTGAGTGAGCTCACCTGAGCTGGGGGTGCTGCAGCCAGGGCCACTGGACCGCGGAAAAGGATCAGTGATTAAAAAAAAAAAAAAAACTTCCACTTGGACACACAATGATGAACATAACCGCACGTAAATGAATTTCAGTCTCCCCTGGTGGCATTTGAAATACCCTAATCAGAAGGCCACACCTAGAGGAAGTCTGGGCAACAGCTCCCAGCACCAGCGGGTTCCTTAATTAGCACACTGCATGTGAGAAATCATTTCAGCATCTGAGGCTGCCACCTGCACCCCAAGAACCTGGAGAGCCCAGCGGCCCCGCTGCTTCTGCTCAGCACCCCGGGTCCCATACTTCCCGGGGCTGCCACCTGGTCCAGGTGAAGCAGAGCTGCCTGCCCCTTGGGGTGAGCTTGCACAGAAGCTGCCCGGGTGCCTCAAAGGACAGTGCTGGGCTGTTTGTGGTAAACTTGCTGATGAGTTGCATGTGGGGGAGAATCCTGAGTTCACTCTACTGCACCCCAGTCCCTCACCCACCTCTGGCCCTTACCCCCAGACCCTGACAAACTGGCTCAGCTCAGTTTGCAACAGCCTGTGTCCCAGATTTTCTGAGGCTTTTCCAGGAGCAAATATTCTGTCCTACTGGCAGACTGTGAATACTGATTTTAGGTCCAGAAAAAGCTGACACTGTCCCCAGGTTTGTCCCAACTCAGCAGGCTGTCCCTGGCCTTGGCGACAAGGGAACTCGGCCCCCCAAGAACAAACACCCTCTGGCCTGCACACGGCCCACAGCTTCCTTCAGTGCTTACCACTCCCTCTCCAGCCCGCATCCCCTGGGGGATCCCCACCCGGTCCCCAAGGTCACTCTCTGCCCTGCTCAGAGGGTTTTGCTGTATTTGGCTGAGAGGCAGCAGCCCGGGGACTCTGCCTAGGGAATCCAGCCCCTCTGCCCCTGCTGTAACCCAGGAATTAAGAATAAACAAATGATTGTGATTACTGAATCAGTATATAGGTGTTTTCCTTTCTATGTGGTAAACAGGCAGAAGTTAATACTTGAAACTACTGAAACTCAAGTAGCCTCGCTATTGGAACGGATGTTGTGGCCTGGTTCCTGGCCTCGTCCTGGCTCTGTGTAGACTTGATATATAAATGGGAACAGCTCCGTCCCCCCCTCGTTTGAATGCATAGAAACCCTGAGCTTCTTAGACTTGGGGAGGCAACTTGGGGGTCACTAGGCCGTCGGCTCTCCTGCTTTGTGAGTATGTAAGAAAGGAATAAGTTTCGTTTTCACATAGAGACAGCATGGAATAAGGGAAATGGAGGCAAAACCAGTTTAAACAAGCCCCAGACAAAGAGAAGAGAGAATCTGCCTGATGTAAAGAGACATGAGGTAGTATCAGAGGTGGGAACTCACAGCATAAAATAAAATAAAATAAAAATTTGGGGGGGGATTGGCTAATCAGTTCAAAATCTCAATAATGAGCTAGTTGGCTCTCTGGGATTGGCTGTACAAATTAAAATCTCAAAAGATGAATTAGTTAGTGTTCTCGGATAGGCTGTAACCTCTGTAGTACCCAGTCAATGGGGAAACAGGGGAGGGACTTGCGAATTAGGAGTAGGAGATTTAAAGATCGCCATTCTCTTCCTCTGGGGCGCCAGCCTTCCGCGTGTTTGGCTGGACGCCCCATCTTGCAAGATCGTAAATAAATTCTTTTCTCCTCCAGAACCGAGAGAGCGTTTATTCCCTTACAGGTACCGCTTTATTTCCGACAACTAGCAACCAGCTCTCTCTCTCTTTGAAACCCCAGTGTTGGGGACTGGCTGTCATGCACATTGGGCAGAGAACCCCGCTTTTGTTTGGGACACTGTTACCTGGAACAATGAGGTCCGCTCCGGGATCCCCCGTTTCCTCACCGCCTTGGAAGGAGCAGCAGTGATGGGGCTGCCTCCAAGCCTCAGAGCCTGAAAGCACTGCGAGGGGCTGGAGCCGACTCACCGGGGGGTGCTCGGGGTGGGGTCCCTGTCTTTTTGGACCAGGTGGCCCCTGGGGCAGCAGATGTGGATGGGAAGCCTCTGCCTCTCAGGATCCATGGGCACCAAGCCACCATTCTAACAGAACGCAGACTCTAGTTGTCAATCCTTCCATATCATAACAAGTGCCTCCTTCCTTTCGGATGTTTCCCAATTCCAGAATGTCTTCCTTAAGAGCCAAAAACTGGGCCTGGAGCCAGGATGATGGTTTTTCATTGGAGTAGAAAAATGTCTCTTTTTGCTTTGCTCTTGGGAGTAGCCCAAGATTCTTTGATCCTTTAAAGCACATCAGCAACTTCACGGCGAAAATGGCATCGGGCAGTGGGACAAAAAACTTGGACTTTTGCCGAAAGTGGGACAAAGATGAGTAAGAGAAGCTCACGAGAAGAGGCTCACGGAAGAGAGAGAAAAGAAGGATGGAAAACCAGTGCAGCTAGTCAAGCGGGAACTTTGCGGCTCAGGGACTGCAAGGTGGACCTGGAATCCAAGCTTGGGAAGACAATTGTCATTACCAACATCTGAGATGGGAGGAAACTACTGCAATGTGGTGGCTGTGTGGTGAAGGGCTCCCTCAGCTTCCTGGATCACGCCAATGGGAAGAAGCATCAGCGAATCCTGGGTGTGTCTCCGTGTGTGGAACGTTCTACCCTGGATCAGGTGAAGGAATGCTTTGAGGTCAACAGGAAGAAGTTGGAAGAGAAGCAGAAGGATTATGATTTCGAGGAAAGGATGAAGGATCTCAGAGAAGACGAGGAAAAGGCCAAAACCACCAGAAAGAGAAGCAGAAGGAGAAGAAAAGGAGGGCTGAGGAGGACTTGACATTTGAAGTGGGTGTTTGTGATTTCCCTCTCCCTCGGGAAGGCACGGGATGCAGAGTTAATGCTCTGGCACATTCTTTCAGCTGTAGTACATCACTGCAGTGACAGGACCTCTGCCTGTCTGAGTTCCCAATAAAGATAAACTTCCCCTTCTGAGGCTGCTTTTCCCAAACTCCCCCTGGATCTTTCCCTCTTTATCTGTTCAATCCCGTGTCCGAATATCCTATGTTTATGCTGTGTTCTGCCTTTGTTTTAATTTTGACTCTGGTTGAGCCTGCAGCAGAAGGGTTCTCTGAGTCCCCAGTTTCCAGCCCTTTCCCACCCCATCCCGCCCTGTGGATCTGCGGCCGCCTGTGCACGCTTTTGTGCTTCTACCTGGGCCAGTGGTGTGTGGGGTTATGTGCGCGTGACCCTCACATCAAGGGGGCCTGAGCTAGAACTCCCGAGCATTGCTTCCCTGGGGCCTGATGTTCTTAGCTCCCCCAGAGCATGTAACAGGAAATTAAATGGGATGAGTGTTTGGTGTGATTTGGGTCCGGTGAGTTTTTTTAACTTTTGTTCTTCATATGGAGACTGTTAGTTAGACCTTATGCTGTTCGTTTCATTTTATTGAGGATTTCTCTGTTGTCTTCTTGTGAGCAGAAGGACCTCTGTTTGATGCAAAAAAGAAAAAGAAAAAAAGTAGCCTCACTCTGGGATCCTTGGGTCTCAGAGATTGTTCAACATTTATAATAGATGGCATTGACTGGGCCTGTTTCACATTTGGTGGGAGCACTCCATATTCTTCCCTGTTTATATTTGTCTTTGTTTCCCACGCTGAGAATTTCTATATAAAGCTTATTCTTAATTCTTTCTTCATTTGAGCCCTGTCACTTTTTTTGGGGGGGGGGCGCTTAGGTTCCTTCAGCATCAGTTGTGTTTTCTTCTGATGTGGGACCTTATGGCCCTTCAGCAGTCCAGACAAAACTTTTCCTATAATTTCAGCCTCCCTTGATCTGTTTTTTTCATTACCATCTGCAATTGGGCTAGGCACAAGGTTACGCAGTCTTGGCACAACTGGCATTTGTGGTCCAAATAATTATTTTGTTTGGGGGGCTGCCCTAGGCGTTTTAGGGCATTATAGCAACATCCCTATCCTCCACCCACTACATGCTAGTAGCAACCTCTTTCCCCCCAAGCTGTGACAACCAGAGATGTCTGCTCCCTGGCCAGGCTGGGGATGGTGAGCAAAGTCCCCTCCCTCTTCCAGTGGAGAACCATGGAGAAGCTGCCTTCTTGAGAATTAGGTGGCACAGACTGGTTTATTAAAAAAAAAAAAAAAATCTTTGTTAACCCCTAGTCAGGTCCTGTGCCGGGTCCAAAGGAGGCAGAGGGGGAAAAAAGCCAGTAGTTATAAAAACTTCAAGCAGAGGAATTCTTGAACAACTTGTTGGTTCTATACCATGAAAAGAGGGATCTCTTTGGGTTAACAAGTCGGTTTCTTTTTCTGCCTCATCTCTTCGCACACCCTCTGTGTTGTCTGAACACTCGTGGGTTCCCCAAAGCACCCTCTCTTCCCTTTGGACTTGGTTATGAACCCCCTTTGCCGTCAGATGTGCCTTTTGCCTAATTAATTTCTGATCCTCAATCTTCGCACTGGGAACACTACTTGAATGTCTTCACTTTCAGTTGGATACCTGGCTCAGAGTTTCATATTCAGTATTTGTGGACTGATCGGGGGCAGAATAGTGGGTGTTTGCTTCTATGGGGTGACGTGCACTCCATCCTAGTTTTCTGAGTCACTTTGTTACTCTCTGCAGGGCAGGCTGGAGAAGGCTGCGGTGAGGTGTGTGCCTCCTGTGGTCTGGGACTTACTCTCTGGAGAATCATCTAATTCAATTTAGCTTCAAATTCTTTATTTCTCTCCCTCTTTGGTACAGTGGAATCTTCACCTCTGGTCATATCTACCAAAAAGCAATTCTTAATTCCAGGTGCTCTGATCTCGTGGAATGGGCAAGTGGTTTGAATCTGTGTGGGTCACAGGTGTTTGGAGGGGCTCAAAGAAGTAGCTTGGAAAAGGGGAGAAAGGAGATGGGATGGGAATACACGAGGCCTGAGCCATGCCAGAGAACAGAAATCTTTGAAGAGAAATTTCTTTGCTGTTTTGGATCTTTCTAAAATCCGTGGTAATTTTGTATTCTGCTTTGGGATTATGCCTGTGTCTAGCCTACGTGTGTTCATTTATTCAGCTAAAATTAATGAGTGCTTGGCTGAGCAGGTTCTAGGCCCTTGTGGAATTTCTGGGGCAAGGCATTAGGGTCCCAGGCCTCATGGAATTTACATTCTGGTGAAATTGCCATTGAAGGCATTTATGGAGCAAAAGATGATCCACGTGGCTTTTGATAATCCTGTGGCTTCAGGCACCCTCAGGACCTATTGCATCTCCCCTAACCCTCTCCAAAAGAGACTCTGATTCAGCAGTTGAACCAAGAATCTGTCCTAAAAATATACATGCATATGTACAAGGATGTTTATTGCAGCTTTGTGTATAATAACCGAACATAAAATAAATTGGTGCATTTATACTTGAAAGAAAGAAAGAAAGAAAGAAAGAAAGAAAGCACATTAGCCAGCGTGTCCCAGAACATGAGAAACCCCCCTAGATTCTTTTCCAAGTTGGCAATGGTGCAGTTTAAACTTTTTAATCCTTAAACACATGTCTAGTTCGAGGCTCCCCTTCCATTCCTCGGTTCGCTGAGCTGGTGCTTGAGACAGCTTTTCTGGCTCTCCTAGAGGCCCCGCAGGCTCCACCCAAAACATCCTTCTGGAGAGTTCTCTCCCAATTATGCAGAAAGTTGTGTGTTAAGTTTCAGATGAAGCCCAATTCCCCACCTGGAGAAACCATCCTGAGCCTCACCCTTGATTCCTTAACTACAGCTTTAATTGGAAGTGTTTCCTCTTTCTCCTCAATCTTTAAGAAAAGATTAAAAATCTGGCCCAAGAGCGGAGAATTTTAGACCTCAAGGGACCTGCAGGGACAGCTACCCACCCAGAAAGAAAAGAAAGGCAGCGAGGGGTTCTCTCTCCCCTGGTGCATCTTCCACAGGAGTGTTTGGGGTTTTGCCATCAAAGTGGAAGCAAACCTGGCTGCCTGGAGGGTTTCGGATGAACTCTGAGGCAACAGCTGCATGCCACAGAGAATTCCCAAAGCCCATTTGCTGTTCTTTGAATTATAACAGAAACTCATGTTGTAGAAAACCTGAAAAAATTGCAAGGATATAAAGAAACCTGAAAAAAAAAAACTATCCCATTGGCTTGGTGGTTTATTGCTCTCTGGTCTTCCTGGCTGTAAGCAAACACTTGGTTGGTTTGACCTTCTGTCTTATACAAGGTACATGTTCAAGAAATGTGTTGAGGTTAGATTTATTTATTTTTATTTTAATTTTATTTTGTTTATTTTTTGCCAAATTTGGGTTGTACTATACTGTGCGTATACCTACATTAGATTTATACACTTTCCACACGTCCTTCAATATTCTCTATGGTCTTTCATGGCTGTATTTAACTCTAACATGTGGAGGTACAAGGATTTCTTTAATCCTCTATTACTGGAAGTCAAGGGTCTCCAGTTTTCCACTATTATAAACATTTCATTGGATGTACTTGTAAGTAAATCTTTGTGTGGTTTCTGTTTACTTTCTCGATATAGATTCCCTGAAGTGGAATTACAGGTAGATGGGGAGCTTACCTCTTTCGATTCTAAATGTATGTTGCCCAATTATGCTCCACACAGGTGTTCAACTGGTGCCTGCCAGCCGCTGACAATAATTTTAGCTTCATCAGTGCAGCTACTGGTATTTTTTAAGAATCTGAGAATTTGACACATCTAAAACACACAAGATGTTTTTAGATATGCATGAACTTGTGTAACTTCTCCCCAGTGTTTCTTAACAGTTAAATATGCAAATATAGGGGATTAATCTAACAGTACAGCTGGATTTTGCGAGGTGGAGGGGCTCCTCTTTGCTTCTGAAATTGTGAGAACAAGTGCTGTATCTGAAAAGGAATAAACGCTCACCTGACTGTGGAGAAGAAAAGATTTTATTCACAATCTTGCACGAATGGGCAGGCAACTGAAATATGGTGGTTGGCGCCCCAAACAATAGAACACAGGACTATTTATTTCCTAAGCCTAACGTGCAAGTCCCTCCCCTGTTTCTCCATTGGCTGGAGGCTCCAGAGGTTACAGCCTATTCGACAGGCCTAACTAACCCACACAAATGTGAAACATTGGAAACAAGTCTCCACCCCTGACTCTAACTGTTTTGCCCATATAAGGCACTGACACTGCTCCTGTGCTTAGGTGGCCTCTTTCCTTTGTTCTTGAACTACAGAGCCAGTTTGAGCTAGTCTGGTAACAAGTTACGAGGCTATTTCAGGAGTTTCTACACCTGAGTCTCCATTTCCCCTGTTCCCTATCACCTTGTGTGAAAGCTAAACTTGATTTTATTCTCACAGAAATCAAGCCAGACGGCTGCCGTCCCGTCTCCCTCGGTCGGGCTCCCCTGGGCCTCGTCATTCGCATCGTGACCCGAGGGCCAATCGCTCACAAGGCTCCGTGGCAGCTGGGGCGTGTACCACACACAAGGCGCCACTGCTGGCCCTCGGTGAGGACAGGTCACGCCTGCGTCCTCAGCTGCCCAGCTCCCTTGGTTGGGCTCCCCTGGGCCTGGTCATTCGCATCGTGGCCCCTGAGGGCCAATTGCTCACATGGCTCCGTGGCAGCTGGGGCGTGTACCACACACAAGGCGCCACTGCTGGCCCTCGGTGAGGACAGGTCACGCCTGCGTCCTCAGCTGCCCAGCTCCCTTCTGGAAGCAGCGGCCCTTGCGCAGACTTCCTATGGAGTCATCTGAGATGAAACGTGGAGCACACAGTAAGTGCCAGCAACTAAAAAGCCCCAGTGTTTCCACTCGTCTAAGTCCACTGGGGCCAGGACCACGGCTGCCTGCACCTCCACACCTCCACCTTGCTGGCCCATGGCACTCACATGGCAAATGCTGAATGAATGAATGAATCAGTCACCCGGTGAAAAAGGCAAACAGGGTCCACGTGATAGCTACATAATGAGAGCAAATTCCCTACACTGTGAGACGACACTGACTAGATTTAAGCAAAATAAACACGGTGACAAGCTACAGGTGTCCTTTTAGAACAGAACACTGGGGTGTGGCTGGGTGTTCTGGTCCATTCCGGATCGGGGTGGACCGCAGAACCTGGCAGAATCGGAGACCGGGCCTGCAGGCTGGACGCGGAGTGGGGGCAGGGGAAGGGTGCAGGCTGGGACGACGCAGTCCCCAGACGTCCCCTGTGGCTGGGGTGGGTGGCCTGGCGCTCAGAGCTGTCCCAGGTCTCGCCTGCCCCTCTCGGGCAGCGAGTCCCCACAGTGGACCCCTCAGCTCCGGAGGCCCAGCAGGGAGCTTCCGAGGGCGATAGAGCATGCGCGGCTTGGGGCTGGGGTCTGATAGAGCATGCGCGGCTTGGGGCTGGCGCTCTGATAGAGCATGCGCGGCTTGGGGCTGGGGTCTAATAGAGCATGCGCGGCCTCATGCCTTTGGGCAAGGACCCGCGTGGGAAAGCCTGTGCCCGTGGGAGGTCCGGATTTCAGAGCAGGGAGAGGACAGGCGGGAGGGGGGGCACGTTCTCTTTTAAGAAAATGGAAGCCAGTCACCGAGGACCAACTATTATATGACTCCATCTCTATGAAATGACTGGAATAGGCAGATCCATACAGGAAGTAAGTTGATTGGTGATTGTCTAGAACGGGGAGGGACCCTAAAGGGCATGGTTTGGGGGGCAGGCGTGATGAAAATGTTCTAGAATTAGATGGTTGCACAACTCTGTGAATATACTAAAAAATAGTGAGTTGTACATTTTAAATGGGTGAGTATTGTGTAGCATGTGAGTTATGTCTCAATAAAGCTGTTTCAAAATTTTAATAAAAGGATAGAAAAAATAAAATTTTCTACAAAATTTTAATAAAAGGATAAGGAAAAAAAGAAAAGAAAACTGAATTTTTCAAGAAAAACAATCCAGACTTAGAAAAGAGATGCATGTGGGAAGTGATTCTTTTAAAAATATGCATTCTTTTTTAACAAAAATAATATAAGTTGAGATGTTCAGTTTCAGCTTCCACATGTGATGAGCTGGAAGTCATCACTCCCTTCCTCACAAGAAAAAAAAAGCTGAGCAAACTGAAAATCAGTGACTTTTCTCAGAGCCATCAGAGAATCGAGGTCACAGGGCTAACCCTGGCCTTGGGAAATGGAGACACGGGCAAACACAGACAGCAGAGCTTCTGGGAGCAGCAGCCGCTGGGGCAGGCAGCTGGTAGGAACACTTCCCGGTAATTGACGAATTGCTGGAGGCCGAGTGTGGACTAGCTTCAGAGTTAAAAACACGTGGGGTCCCGGACTTAGGGGAACCCCATACTTTCTAGGGTTTACTTCCAAAGGCCCTAGCAGTTTCTCATGATGAAGACTGGAGAAAAGTCCTCTCATGCTTAGGGGCGGGGAGAGGAAAAGTACCCATTTTAAAATAAGTTCTAGTGCTCTCCATAAAAAAAGACATCTGCCCTCAAGGAAAACTATTTGATCCAAGGGAAGGGCTTTTAGATGGTGATAACCCTTCCCAGCCTTCCTGTCTTACATAAGGAGAGGGAAAAAAGAGTTAATAAATGCTTCTGAAGGTCACAGCTCAGAAATTTAGTCCTTGAATTTTATCATAAAATTAAAGAAAGTTTCCCCTCCCTGATGCTTGAGCAGCCCAAGAGACTAAAACCTCATGTAAGTATGAAGAGAGTATAATGAAATATATAGTGTTGAGAGAAAAAATCCACCAACCTAGAATTGTGTATCCAGTGAAATAATTCCTCAGACAAACAAAAATTGAGGGAATTTGTTGCCAGTAGACCTGCCTTGAAAGAAATGCTAAAAGAAGTTCCTCAGAGAGAAGGAAAATGTTCTAAGTCAGAAACTCAAGTTTGCTTAAAGACATGAAGAGCACTAGAGAATGAATAAATGAATGAATAAATGAAGGCAAAGTAAAATTCTTTACTTTTTAATTCTTAATTGATGTAATAGATTACTGTTTGCTCAAAGTAATAGTAGTCACGATGTATTGGGTGATTATAGCTTATGGATAAGTGAAATGAATGATATTGAATGCTTCGGGGAATCAGGGACAGTCTGCTATAACGTGTCCGCACTGCCCCCGAAGTGATAGGGTGTTGTTTGAAAGTAGACTTGGATTAGCTGTAAATGTATGTTGCAAACTCTCAGGCAACCGCTAAAGTGTTTTGTTTTGTTTTTTAAAAGAAGTGTAGTTAATATGCTAAGAGGAAAGAAAATGGGATCGTATAAAATGCTCTGTTAATACCAGAGAAGGCAGAAAAAGGGGAAGATAAGAAAAAGCAAAAAGAACAAGGGCAAGGAGTAGAAATGTTTCAAACATGGTAGGTATTAATCCAATTATATCAATAATCACTTTAAATGTGAATAATCTAAATACATCAAATAAAAGGCAGAGTCTGTCAGAGTGGATGTAAACCCCAAACTCAACTATATGTTGTCTACAAGAAACCCACTTTCAAGATAAAGACATAGATAGGTTCAAAGTAAAGGGATGGAGAAAGTATTTGCAAAACACATGTCTGATAAAAGACATAGTTCCAAAAATGTACAAAGAATTCTTAAAACTCAACAATAAGATAACAGCCCAGTTAAAAAATAGGCAAAAGATCTGAGAAGACACCTCACCCGAGAGGATAAACAGAGGGTACATAAGCATATGGTAAAGTGCTCAGCGTCATATGTCGTTAGGGAATTGCAACTTAAAACAATAAGATACCACCCTAAAGCTATGAGAATGGCTAAAACCAAAAAAACCTGACAATACCCAGTGCTGGCAAGGCTATGGAGCAGCAGGAGCCCTAACTCATTACTGTGGGACAGCCACTTTGGAAGACAATCTGGCAGTTTCTTCCAGAGCTAAACACAGATGCAACATTCAGTCCTAGGCAATTGTGTGCCTAGGTATTTACTCAATTGATTTGAAAACTTAGGTCTTCGCAAAAACCTATGCATGAATGTTTATAGCAGCTTTCTTCAAAATTGCTCAAAACTGGAAGCAACCGAGATGGCCTTCAGTAGGTGAATGGATAAATAAACTGGGGTACATCCACAAAATGGGATATTATTCAGCGATGAAAAGAAATGAACTATCAAGTCATGAAAAGACACGGAGGAATCTTAAATGCATATTACAGAGAATAAAGATGTATTTTCAAAGCCCCCTTGAGGGACTGGGGAAATATGTGTGAAATATTAAACTTCCCCACCTGGGGAATTACTGATATTCTCACAAGCATTAGGGACTACCAGTTTAGTAGACCAAGCCCTCAATTTTGGTGATGACTGACCTTGGAGAGCTGGAGGACCTCTCTGGGAGGGAGGGGGAGTCCAGAGGACCGGGTGCTGTCTCTGGCCAATGGGTGAAACTGAAGGGGCTGCGATTGACCCTGAAGGGGGTCTTTCTGTCCCTTTTTCAGCTCAGTGGAGAAAGACGCAGCCATTTTCAATTCCCTCCACCTAAGGATAAGGGTGGAAATAGCAGAGTCAGAGTCAGAGATGATTGATATGCAAATGACCTCTCTCCAGGGGGTATATTCCCTAAGAGGAAAGAGGCGGTGCCAAGCTCTACTACCCACCTTCCATTCAGAACCAGATGCCAGAGCCTGGGGGAAAACAGCCACGGGCCACATCTCCTTACACCATTCGGGATAGACAGGCTGACAGGTGTCACCTGCTGGGCAGAAAAGCACAGTGACTTGAGGCCTCATGGGGTGTATCAATCTTCTAAGACACACCCTCAGGGAGACCTGAAACTATTGCCTCCTTCCAAGATCTGAGCCTGTTCTGGTCTAGGAAAACCTGATTGAGGTAACCAAGGAGGCCAGATGCCCAGAAAACATAAAACTACAACCTGCACTAGGACGGGCAAAGTTCTGGCCCAGTCAAAGGAACAAACTTACAATTCAACTGAGATACGGGAATTTAAACAGCTAGTGCGGGATCAATTCAGAAAGTTTAGGGACGATATGGCAAAAGAGATGAAGAGTATAATGAAAACACTGGGTGTACATAAGGTAGAAACTGAAAGTTCGAAAAAACAACTGACAGAGTCTATGGAAATGAAAGGCACAACACATGAGATGAAGAACACAATGGAGACATACAACAGCAGATCTCAAGAGGCAGAGGAAAACACTCAGGAACTGGAGAACAAGGCACCTGAAAGCCTACACGCAAAGGAGCAGATAGAGAAAAGAATGGAAAAATATGAGCAACGTCTCTGGGAACCTAAGGACAAAATGAAAAGCAGGAATGTGCGTCATTGGTGTCCCAGAAGGACAAGAGAAGGGAAAAGGGGCAGAAGCAATAATAGAGGAAATAATCAATGAAAATTTCCCATCTCTTATGAAAGACATAAAATTATGGATCCAAGAAGCACAGCGTACCCCAAACAGAATAGATCTGAATAGGCCTACGCCAAGACACTTAATAATCAGATTATGAAATGTCAAAGATACAAAGAGAATCCTGAAAGCAGCAAGAGAAAAGTGATCCATCACATACAAAGGAAGCTTGATAAGACTATGTGCAGATTTCTCAATAGAAACCATGGAGGCAAGAAGGAAGTGGGGTGATATATTTAAGATACTAAAAGAGAAAAACCACCAACCAAGAATCCTATATCCGGCAAAACTGTCCTTCAAATATGAGGGAGAGCTTAAAATATTCTCTGACAAACAGACAATGACAAAGTTTGTGAACAAGATACCTGCTCTACAGGAAACACTAAAGGGAGCACTACAAACAGAAAGGAAAAGACAGGAGTGAGAGGTTTGGAACACAATTTTGGGAGATAGTAGCACAGGAATGTAAGTACACTGAACAAAGATGACTGTGAGTATGGTTGAAAGAGGAAGGTTAGGAACATATGGGACACCAGAAGGAAAGAGGAAAGATAAAGACTGGGATTGTATAACTCAAGGAAACCCAGGGTGCTTAACGATTATAATAAAAGGTACAAATATGTTTTTACATGAGGTAGAACAAATGAATGTCAACAGTGCAAGGTGTTAAAAATGGGGTGGGGTTGAGGGGAAAATACAATCAGTGAAAACTAGAGACTACAGATAACAGAAACATTGTATTATGCTTCCTTTATTATAACAGGCAATATACCAAAGCTGAATGCATATGGGGGAGGGGGCGGGCATAGGGGAAGGGTATGGGACTCTTGGCATTGGTGATGTTGTCTATTTATTCTATTTTAGTTTAATGCTGTCTTTCTTTTTGTTGCTTCCTAGCTGTCATGTTTTTTTCCTCTTTCTTTTTTTTCTTCTTCTACTGTATCTCTAACATCTTTGACTCTTCCTCCATCTTTTTTTTTTTTTTTTTAATCATCATTTTATTGAGATATATTCACATACCACGCAGTCATACAAAACAAATTGTACTTTCGATTGTTTACAGTACCATTACATAGTTGTACATTCATCACCTAAATCAATCCCTGACACCTTCATTAGCACACACACAAACATAACAAGAATAATAATTAGAGTGAAAAACAGCAATTGAAGTAAAAAAGAACACTGGGTACCTTTGTCTGTTTGTTTGCTTCCCCTACTTTTCTACACATCCATCCATAAACTAGACAAAGTGGAGTTTGGTCCTTATGGCATTCCCAATCCCACTGTCACCCCTCATAAGCTACATTTTTATACAACTGTCTTCGAGATTCATGGGTTCTGGGTTATAGTTTAATAGTTTCAGGTATCCACCACCAGCTACCCCAATTCTTTAGAACTTAAAAAAGGTTGTCTAAAGTGTGCGTAAGAGTGCCCACCAGAGTGATCTCTCGGCTCGTTTTGGAATCTCTCTGCCACTGAAGCTTATTTCATTTCCTTTCACATCCCCCTTTTGGTCAAGAAGATGTTCTCCATCCCACGATGCCGGGTCTACATTCCTCCCCAGGAGTCATATTCCACGTTGCCAGGGAGATTCACTTCCCTGGGTGTCTGATCCCACGTAGGGGGGAGGGCAGTGATTTCACCTTTCAAGTTGGCTTAGCCAGAGAGAGAGGGCCACATCTGAGCAACAAAGAGGCATTCAGGAGGAGACTCTTAGGCACAAATACAGGGAGGCCTAGCCTCTCCTTTGCAGCAACCGTCTTCCCAAGGGTAAAACTTATGGTAGAGGGCTCAACCCATCAAACCACCAGTCCCCTATGTCTGTGGTCATGTTAGCAACCATGAAGGTGGGGTAGGCAAATACCCCTGCATTCTCCACAGGCTCCTCAAGGGGGCACTACATCTTTTTTTTTTTTTTTCCTTGTTTGTCTTTTTTCTTTCTTTTTTTTTTTTAACTTTCCCTTCTTTTTTAAATCAACTGTATGAAAAAAAAAGTTAAAAAGAAAACAAACATACAATAAAAGAACATTTCAAAGAGACCATAACAAGGGAGTAAGAAAAAGACAACTAACCTAAGATAACTGCTTAACTTCCAACATGTTCCTACTTTACCCCAAGAAAGTTACATAATATAGCAACATTTCAGTGAACTTGTTCCTACTACATCCATCAGAAATTAACAGACCATAGTCATTTCTGGGCATCCCCAGAACGTTAAATAGCTTATCTGTTCTTCTTGGATTATTGTTCCCCCTTCCTTAATTGCTCTCTACTGCTAGTTCCCCTACATTCTACATTATAAACCATTTGTTTTTACATTTTTCAAAGTTCACATTAGTGGTAGCATATAATATTTCTCTTTTTGTGCCTGGCTTATTTCGCTCAGCATTATGTCTTCAAGGTTCATCCATGTTGTCATATGTTTCACCAGATCGTTCCTTCTTACTGCCGCGTAGTATTCCATCGTGTGTATATACCACATTTTATTTATCCACTCATCTGTTGAAGGACATTTGGGTTGTTTCCATCTCTTGGCAATTGTGAATAATGCTGCTATGAACATTGGCGTGCAGATATCTGTTCGTGTCACTGCTTTCCGATCTTCCGGGTATATACCGAGAAGTGCAATCGCTGGATAGAATGGTAGCTCTATATCTAGTTTTCTAAGGAACTGCCAGACTGACTTCCAGAGTGGCTGAACCATTATACAGTCCCACCAACAATGAATAAGAGTTCCAATTTCTCCACATCCCCTCCAGCATTTGTAGTTTCCTGTTTGTTTAATGGCAGCCATTCTAACCGGTGTTAGACGGTATCTCATTGTGGTCTTAATTTGCATCTCTCTAATAGCTAGTGAAGCTGAACATTTTTTCATGTGTTTCTTGGCCATTTGTATTTCCTCTTCAGAGAACTGTCTTTTCATATCTTTTGCCCATTTTATAATTGGGCTGTCTGTACTATTGTCATTGAGTTGTAGGATTTCTTTGTATATGCAAGATATCAGTCTTTTGTCAGATACATGGTTTCCAAAAATTTTTTCCCATTGAGTTGGCTGCCTCTTTACCTTTTTGAGAAATTCCTTTGAGGTGCAGAAACTTCTAAGCTTGAGGAGTTCCCATTTATCTATTTTCTCTTTTGTTGCTTGTGCTTTGGGTGTAAAGTCTAGGAAGTGGCCTCCTAATACAAGGTCTTGAAGATGTTTTCCTACATTATCTTCTAGGAGTTTTATGGTACTTTCTTTTATATTGAGATCTTTGGTCCATTTTGAGTTAATTTTTGTGTAGGGGGTGAGGTAGGGGTCCTCTTTCATTCTTTTGGATATGGATATCCAACTCTCCCAGCCCCATTTGTTGAAAAGACCATTATGGCTCAGTTCGGTGACTTTGGGGGCCTTATCAAAGATCAGTCGGCCATAGATCTGAGGGTCTATCTCTGAATTCTCAATTCGATTCCATTGATCTATATGTCTATCTTTGTGCCAGTACCATGCTGTTTTGGCAACTGTGGCTTTATAATAAGCTTCAAAGTCAGGGAGTGTAAGTCCTCCCACTTCGTTTTTCTTTTTTAGAGTGTCTTTAGCAATTCGAGGCATCTTCCCTTTCCAAATAAATTTGATAACTAGCTTTTCCAAGTCTGCAAAGTAGGTTGTTGGAATTTTGATTGGGATTGCATTGAATCTGTAGATGAGTTTGGGTAGAATTGACATCTTAATGACATTTAGCCTTCCTATCCATGAACATGGAATATTTTTCCATCTTTTAAGGTCCCCTTCTATTTCTTTTAGTAGAGTTATGTAGTTTTCTTTGTATAGGTCTTTTACATCTTTGGTTAAGTTTATTCCTAGGTACTTGATTTTTTTAGTTGCTATTGAAAATGAAATCTTTTTCTTGAGTGTCTCTTCAGTTTGTTCATTTCTAGCATATAGAAACATTACTGACTTATGTGAATTAATCTTGTATCCTGCTACTTTGCTAAATTTGTTTATTAGCTCTAGTAGGTGTATCGTCGATTTCTCAGGGTTTTCTAGATATAAGATCATATCATCTGCAAACAATGACAGTTTTACTTCTTCTTTTCCAATTTGGATGCCTTTTATTTCTTTGTCTTGCTGGATTGCCCTGGCTAGCACTTCCAGCACAATGTTGAATAACAGTGGTGACAGCGGGCATCCTTGTCTTGTTCCTGATCTTAGAGGGAAGGCTTTCAGTCTCTCACCATTGAGTACTATGCTGGCTGTGGGTTTTTCATATATGCTCTTTATCATGTTGAGGAAGTTTCCTTCAATTCCTACCTTTTGAAGTGTTTTTATCAAAAAGGGATGTTGGATTTTGTCAAATGCTTTTTCAGCATCTATTGAGATGATCAATTGATTTTTCCCTTTCGAGTTTTTAATGTGTTGTAATACATTGATTGTTTTTCTTATGTTGGACCATCCTTGCATGCCTGGAATGAACCCCACTTGGTCATGGTGTATGATTTTTTTAATGTGTCTTTGGATTCGATTTGCAAGTATTTTGTTGAGGATTTTTGCATCTATATTCATTAGGGAGATTGGCCGGTAGTTTTCCTTTTTTGTAGCATCTTTGCCTGGTTTTGGTATTAGATTGATGTTAGCTTCATAAAATGAGTTAGGTAGTGTTCCATTTTTTTCAATGTTTTGAAAGAGTTTGAGTAAGATTGGTGTCAGTTCTTTCTGGAAAGTTTGGTAGAATTCCCCTGTGAAGCCATCTGGCCCTGGGCATTTATTTGTGGGAAGATTTTTGATGACTGATTGGATCTCTTTGCTTGTGATGGGTTGGTTGAGGTCTTCTATTTCTTCTCTGGTCAGTCTAGGTTGTTCATATGTTTCCAGGAAATTGTCCATTTCTTCTACATTATCCAGTTTGTTGCCATACAGTTGTTCATAATATCCTCTTATAATTTTTTTAATTTCTTCAGGATCTGCAGTTATGTTACCTTTTTCATTCATTATTTTGTTTATATGGGTCTTCTCTCTTTTTGATTTTGTCAGTCTAGCTAGGGGCTTGTCAATCTTGTTGATCTTCTCAAAGAACCAACTTTTGGTGATATTTATCCTTTCTATTGTTTTTTTGTTCTCTATGTCATTTATTTCTGCTTTAATCCTTGTTATTTCTTTTCTTGTACTTGGTTTAGGATTGGTTTGCTGTTCATTTTCTAGCTTCTTCAGTTGATCCATTAGTTCTTTGATTTTGGCTCTTTCTTCCTTTTTAATATATGCGTTTAGTGCTATAAATTTCCCCCTTAGCACTGCTTTTGCTGCATCCCATAGGTTTTGGTATGTTGTGTTCTCATTTTCATTCGTCTCTATATATTTAGCAATTTCTCTTGCTATTTCTTCTTTAACCCACTGATTGTTTAGGAGTGTGTTGTTTAACCTCCAGGTATTTGTGAATTTTCTAAGTCTCTGATGGTTATTGACTTCTAATTGTATTCCATTGTGGTCAGAGAATGTGCTTTGAATAATTTCAATCTTTTTAAATTTATTGAGGCTTGTTTTATGTCCCAGCATATGATCTATTCTGGAGAAAGTTCCGTGAGCACTAGAAAAGTATGTGTATCCTGGTGATTTGGGATGTAATGTCCTGTAGATGTCTGTTAAATCTAATTCATTTATCAGATTGTTTAGGTTTTCAAT
The DNA here is from genome assembly GCF_015220235.1 of Choloepus didactylus. Classification (NCBI taxonomy): domain Eukaryota; kingdom Metazoa; phylum Chordata; class Mammalia; order Pilosa; family Megalonychidae; genus Choloepus; species Choloepus didactylus. Next base: position 3,180,762 of record NC_051307.1, read on the forward strand.
TTCCTTATTGGTCTTCTGTCTGGTTGATCTATCTATAGGAGAGAGTGATGTGTTGAAGTCTCCCACAATTATTGTGGAAACATCAATTGCTTCCTTTAGTTTTGCCAATGTTTCTCTCATGTATTTTGTGGCACCTTGATTGGGTGCATAGACATTTACGATTGTTATTTCTTCTTGCTGAATTGCCCCTTTTATTAGTATGTAGTGGCCTTCTTTGTCTCTCAAAACATCCCTGCATTTGAAGTCTATTTTATCTGAGATTAATATTGCTACACCTGCTTTCTTTTGGCTGTAGCTTGCATGAAATATTTTTTTCCATCCTTTCACTTTCAGTTTCTTTGTGTCCCTGTGTCTAAGATGAGTCTCTTGTATGCAACATATTGATGGTTCATTTTTTTTGATCCATTCTGCGAATCTATATCTTTTAATTGGGGAGTTTAATCCATTTACATTCAACGTTAAAACCGTGAAGGCATTTCTTGAATCGGCCATCTTATCCTTTGGATTATGTTTGCCATATTTTTCCCTCTCTCTATTAATATCCTTTATTGTACCCATACCGAATCTCTTTAGTACTGAACCTTTCTCCAGGTCTCTCTGTCCTGTCTTTGTTTCTCTGTCTGTAGGGCTCCCTTTAGTATCTCCAGTAGGGCAGGTCTCTTGTTAGCAAATTCTCTCAGCATTTCTTTGTCTGTGAAAAATTTAAGCTCTCCCTCAAATTTGAAGGAGAGCTTTGCTGGATAAAGTATTCTTGGCTGGAAATTCCTCTCACTCAGAATTTTAAATATATCGTGCCACTGCCTTGTTGCCTCCATGGTGGCTGCTGAGTAGTCACTACTTAGTCTTATGCTGTTTCCTTTGTATGTGGTGAATTGCTTTTCTCTTGCTGCTTTCAGAACTTGCTCCTTCTCTTCTATGTTTGACAGTGTGATCAGTATATGTCTCGGAGTGGGTTTTTTTGGATTTATTCTATTTGGAGTTCGCTGAGCATTTATGATTTGTGTATTTATGTTGTTTAGAAGATTTGGGAAGTTTTCCCCAACAATTTCTTTGAATACTCTTCCTAGACCTTTACCCTTTTCTTCCCCTTCTGGGACACCAATGAGTCTTATATTCGGACGTTTCATATTATCTATCATATCCCTGAGGTCCATTTCGAGTTTTTCAATTTTTTTCCCCATTCTTTCTTTTATGCTTTCATTTTCCATTCTGTCATCTTCCAGGTCACTGATTCGTTGTTCAACTTCCTCTAGTCTTGTACTATGAGTGTCCAGAATCTTTTTAATTTGGTCAACAGTTTCTTTAATTTCCATAAGATCATCCATTTTTTTATTTAGTCTTGCAATGTCTTCTTTATGCTCTTCTAGGGTCTTCTTGATTTCCTTCATATCCCGTACTAGGGTCTCATTGTTCATCTTTAGTTCTTTGAGTAGCTGCTCTAGGTGGTGTGTCTCTTCTGGTCTTTTGATTTGGGTGCTTGGGCTTGGGTTATCCATATCGTCTGGTTTTTTCATATGCTTTATAATTTTCTGTTGTTTTTGGCCTCGTGGCATTTGCTGAACTTGATAGGGTTCTTTTAGGGTTTGTAGACCAGTTGAAGTCCTTATCTCTAATTTATCAGATCTACAGCTTCGTGGAGTACACTTTCTCTAACTAACCAGCAGGTGGCGTCCACGAGCCACCTGTTCTCCACAAGCCAGATCTCCCCTGCTTAGCCTTTTTGGTGAGTGGGGGAGTGAGTCTTGTGGGGCCCAATTGGTGTACCAAGCTTGCGTGTGTAGTTGGTGTTGCCTGCCCTGTATGTGGGGCGTGTTTCTGGGCAGTCGGGGAGGGGGGGTGGCCCTAACAATCAAATCTCCCTGATGATCCTAGAGTTTTAAAGCTGCTGCAATAGTCTAATCCTTCAGTTCAGTCCTGCCACAGTTTGTCTCTGCCACTGACCCACAAGTCTTTGGTATTGGCGTATGGCTCCTGAGACTTGCAAGTGGGCCCCTCTTCCAGGCTGTGCACCCCGGGTCCTCTGTTGAGGGATGACTGTGCTATGTCACAGGTGAGTGCCGTCCCCCCAGGGCAGTTCTGGGCTGCTGGGCTGTGCAGGGAGGCTCCCAGTCTGCTCAAATGATGGCTGAATGGGGCTTTGTTAATTCACACTGCTCCACCTTCCCAGCTCTGGGACCTTCAGCTGAGGTTGCAGGGAAGGCTAATGTCCATGCCCAGTTTTGTGGTGTGTGCCTGTTATTTGAAGCACTTCCGTCACACTGGGTTGTCTGGGGCAGCTCTGGGCTATGGGGCTGGCGATGGGCAGGAGTGTTTCCTGTCCACCAGGATGGTGGCTGTGAGCGGACACCCCCCTTTTCTTGGGAAGTTGTGTTGTTTAGTGAATTTTCTCAGCCACTGGAATATTGCCTTTTGTCTCAGAGCTCTCTTAGTTCTGCTCTTGACTTGACGTGCCCAAATTTCAATTCTTTGAAGCTTTCTGTATTGAGCTTCTTAGAGTAATTGTTTTAGAAAAAGCAAAAAGGATTTAAAAAAAAAACAAAAAAAACAAAAAAAACAAAAAAAAACGGCCCTCCTCAGAGATCTAATGGGTTATTGAAATGCTAATAGACAAAGCAACCAGGGCCATTAAGGAAAGGTGCACAGGGCAGAGAGATCAGCTTTGCTTCGGGATTTGCATATGCGCCTCAAGGCCTGATCTCCGCCCTTCCCCTTTCTGTGTTCACCAGAACTCGAAAAATCCTCTGCTTTTATTTTGGAGTTTTTCGTGTTGTTTTTTTTCTATGTCTGTCTCCTCTCTGCTGGGCTGGCTGCTCTCAGAGTCTCTGGTGTCTGGTCTCAGTCTATCTATGGTTGGAGTTTGAATCAGTAGAATGAGTTTCCGATAAGAGCAGCCACTGCAATTCTCCCTTCTCCTTCCCGGAGCTGACAGCCCCTCCTCCCCCGGGACTGAGCCTGGCAGGGAGGGGCGCGGGTCCCCTGGCCGCAAAAACTTACAGATTTCGCTGATCTCAGCAGTTCCACGTTTTCATGAGTGTTGTATGAAGTATGCCCAAAGACAGATTGCTCTGTGGTGTCCAGTCTACGCAGTTCCTGGCTTTTTACCTACTTTCCTGGAGGAGTAACTAAAACATACAGCTCACCAGTCTGCCATCTTGCCTGTTTGTCTCCTTTACTTTTCTCTTCCTCCATCTTTGTGGAAGAAATGGAGATGTCCTTATATAGATAATGGTGATGGTGCTGAGTACATAAATACATGACTATACAGGGAACCATCGATTGTTTACTTAGGATGGAATGTATGGTTTGAACAAAACCGTCTTAAAAAAAATAGGTTGATGAACAAATCTTGAGGGCACTATATTGAGTGAAATAAGACAGACACATAAGGACAAATATTGCAGGGTCTCACTGATATGAACTAATTATAATATGTAAACTCATAGACAAGAAACGTAAATTATCAGGATATAGAACGAGGCTAAAGAATGGGGAGCGGTTGCTTATTATGAGCAGAATGTTCAACTAGGGTGAAATTAAATGTTTGGAAATGGACAGGGGTGATGATAGCACATTGTGAGAATAACCAACAGTGCTGAATGGTGTGTGAATGAGGTGGAAAGGGGAAGCTCAGAGTCACGTATGTCACCAGAAGGAAAGCTGGAGGTTAAAAGATGGGAATGTATAAAACAGTGAATCTTGTGGTGGACAATGTCCATAATTAACTGTACAAATATTAGAAATCTCTCTCAGAAACTAAAACAAATGTATGACACTATAACTAGAAGTTAATAATAGAGGGGCATATAGGAAGAAATATAGACCTATTGCAAACTATATACTACAGTTAGTAGTATTTCAACGTTCTTTCGTCAACAGTGACAAATGTACTATACCAAAACTATGAATCAATAATGGAGGAGGGTGGTTAGGGGTACGGGAAGATTTCAGTTTCCTTTTTTTGTGTGTCTTTATTTCTTTTCTGGAATAATGAAAATGTTCTAAAAATTGAAAAAAATAATTGAGGTGATGGATGCACAGCTGTATGATGGTACCATGGGCAATTGATTGTACACTTTGGATCTTTGTATAATTTGTATAGTATGTGAACAATCTCAATAAAAAGAATAAAAAAAAATCTGTAATTCCATGACCTATTGGTAACATTTTGATGTGATATCTAGAATTTCTGCTTTTTTAAAAGACGTGGTCGTATCACTCACGCTATTTTATAACTTGCATTTTCATTCAACAAATGATTTGCATCTTTTCATGCCAATAAAAATCATTCTATGTCATTATTTTTAACTACTGCATTTTATTCCAGTATATGGAGATTCAATATCTTCCTTCAGCAAATCTTGTTCTCAGTTAATGGAAGTTTGAATTGTGACCACTTTTTTCCCACAGTTGAATCTCATGTAACTTGCGTGATTTCAGTGATAATTGTTGCATCCGTCCCCCCTAAAAAGGGGGAGCGGGAATGGAAAGTAGCGACGTGAACATAGTGAGTCGAGTGAGCCTGGCTGCCCTTGGCCTTGGTGGCCTGGGGTCCCGGGTGCTGCGAGATGGGGGCCGTGAACGTGCAGCCCCCGCTCAGCTCCCCTGACTAGCCCGGGCCTGCTGTAGCAGGGGCTCTGCTTAAACTGTGGTTACAGATGTAGTTTTTGAACAATGTGGCCTCGTAACAGAAACCGAATATTTCCCTTAGTTCTTAACCGAAGAAACAGTGTTCTGTTCCAACATCGAGGTGGCACCGTGTCTGCTGGACTGGGGCCAGAATTCTTTAGGAATGCCGGGCAATTTTGATTCTGCCCAATTTCTATCAGTGGAATTTTTGGATTAAACAGTGTGCAAGTTTCTGAGAATATTGGTGCATCTTGCCAAGTTGCACTACTAAAGTTTGTATAGAACACCCACCAGCTATGGATGAGAAATATGTAGAAAATACAAATATCTGAAATCAGCAGTTCACTGGATGTATTTAAAAGCAAATTGGACACAAACAGATTAATGAACTGGAGGATGGATTAGTAGAAAATGTCTTAAACCAAAGCACGCAGAACAACAACAACAACAAAAACTTAAAGGAATCATAGAAAAGAGCTTAAAGATGTGAACTGTAGTCGAGAGGCTGAGCCCATGTGTAATTCGAGTCCCAGATGGAGAGGACAGAGAGAATGGGGTTGAGACAGTATTCAGAGAGGACAGCTGAGAATTTTCCAGAGATATCAACCCACCAATTCAAGAAGCTCGGTGACCTCCAAGTAGGAAAATACAAAGAAAACCGTCCCTGGGTATAGCGTAGAAAAGCTGTTGAAACTGGCAACCCCGTGTAACATCCCAGCAGATGCTTTGGTGAGTTCCCCTGGGGCCGAGGGCTCAGCCAGGGGGCCCCACACCCCGGGGTGCTTTGCATCCATGGGCTCTCCCGAGGCCCCAGGGACAGCGGCGCACTCGTGGCTTGCAGTTGGGGTGAGGTGTGGGACCGGGCTCCCCCCATCCTGGGACAGGGCGGGCGCCCCACACGGAGGGCTGTCCTGCCCTGCACCCTCGTAGGTGAAAACCGGAGCCTGCTGCCATGTTGTACGTACAAAAAACAAAAAACATTTTTGCATGGTTTTAAGATAATTTTCTGGGGATGCAATTTGCTGTGCAAATTGACAGAAGATGATACTTTGCTTGGTTCTGACGTTTGGCCAGAGTTGCTCAGCGCTGCCTAAAATCCCGGTCCCAGCGGACGCCAGGTGGAATTGGAGGCACCCAGCTGGTCCCCCCGAGTCTGTCTCCATCTTTGTAGCTGTCAGTTCGTTGTGCTGGCTCAGCCCTGGCCCTTGCAGTGTGTCTTCTGGACGCCACACCAAGGTGTTGCATACTGAAATTCAGTTTATCTTGTCATAAATGTATTTCTTTCTGTTTCTCCTTTCCGTGACAGTGAGGGCTGAGGGCACTGTGTTGCTCTTGTAAACAGCTTGCGGTGCCCTGCATTTCTTTCAAGGGAGGTAGGCTACTTTCAGCAGTGCCGGTTATGAAAAAAGCACACTGTGCTGACAGAGGAAAGGTTTTATTCAGGAGAAACAACCTCCCCTCAAACAGTCCCACAGGGTAAGACTTATGTTCCCAAGAAGCTCCTACCCCAAATTCGATCCCAGTCCCGGGCAGTCCAACCCATTTTGATTCATTTCAGCAAATCTTTGGTAAGAGGCAGGTGTAGACTGACGGTCAAAACCAGCCCCACTAAAGCAAAGCTAACATGTGGTCTCACTTACATGAAGTTCCTAGAACAAGCCAAGCCTTAGGGACAGAAACCCGGAGGAATGCAGGTTCCCAGGAGGACGGGGGAATGGGGAGTCGTTGCTCAATGGGTGCAGAGTCTCTGTTTGGGGTGATGGGGAAATGTCAGTGTAAGAAAGGGTTGAGTTTAGCTTTCACATAGAGGCTGCATGGAATAGGGAAAATGGTGGCAGAACTGGTTAAACAGGCCCTGTGGTAAAGGGAAGAGAGAGAATCCGCGCCAGCTCCTTACCTGGAAAAGTAACCAGGGTTCCCGGAATGTAAAGGGATCGGGGGTATAATCAGAGGCGGGGACTCCCAGCAGGAAACTTAAACCGGGTGAACCCTCTGGGATAGGCTGTACAATTCAAAGTCTCACGGGTGGGCTCGTTGGCGCTCTCGGACAGGCTGTAACCTCTGGAGCACCCGCCAGTGGGGAAGCGGGAGGGACCTGCGCGGTAGGAGTAGGAGACTAAAAGATGGCCGCGTTCTTCCCCCCCCGCGCGGCAGCCCACCACGTCTCTGGCTGTGGCCCTATCTTGCAAGATCGTAAATAAATTCTTTTCTCCTCCAGAACTGAGTGAGCGTTTATTCCCTTACAGGTACCGCTCTATTTCCGACAGTCGGTAACGGGGTGGTGTTGGTAGCACAGCACTGCGAATGTAATTAATGCCACCGAATGGCACACTTGAATAAAGTGGGAGATTTGGTGTTGTATATATGTTAACACAATCAAAATAATAACAAAAACCCAGCTCTGCCATTTAGTAGTGTCTGTCACCAGTCTCTGCCTCGGTTTCCCCATCTTGCTATGCGGGGACTGAGTGCGACGACTTTGGAGCGGGGCCCGGCCACCGCGGCCCTGGACCCACAGCTGCCACGGAGGCCCTGGCAAACTGGCAGAAGTGCACTTGGTGGCGTCAGAGACCCCAGGGTGGGGGCCCATGTGGCCCACACGTGTCGGCTGAGCACCTCCTGGGCAGGAGGCTTGGTGGGGTCTGGGGACCCCGAGCCGGGCTGGGAGGGAGCGAGGGACGGGCTCTGCAGCCGAAGGAACAGCGTGGTGGGTCTGGGGAGCAGAGGATTCGCGGGCCTGGCTGGAAGGGGGCCGGTGGGGGTGCCTGGGTCTGGGGGGATGCTGGCCCAGAAGGCAAAGAAAACCACCAAACGGGCACACCCGAATCCCACTGCTGTCCCTTCCCCATTCTCGGGAGCAATCTCTCCAGCAGATTTCAGCACACAAGCATCTGGCTGTCATTGCTCAACTGTGCTGGAAGTGAGTGGCCCTGCCAGCAACTGCTTGCGCGGGAAAACACTCTCCTTCTGCTCACAGAGTCCGTTTCCGGGGTGGGGGAGGTGGGGGTGGGGGTGCCAGCCTTGAGCCTCTCCCCTCCCTGGACCTCCGGCCAGCACAGAGGAGTCGCAAGGACACGGCAGCCTCGACGGTGATCGATGCCACTTCGGAGAAGTACACTCAGAGCTGATAGCTGCCAGCCAAGTCTATTTTCTACCTTTATTCTTAAAAACCTGGGTCAAAAATAATGGCAGGGTTTACAGACATGCTGACTCAAGCCTTAGTCACAGGCGATGACTAATACTGGGGAGAAGCAGCAATTTTTAGATCGAGTTCAGGGAGACAGAGTGTCCTAGGAACAAAATGTGCGGCCCAGGAAACCCCAAACCTCATGGGGACTGGACGAGGCCGTTTGATGGGCTCAGCAAGGTCGTTCTCCGAGCAGGACTTCCTGATCAACCCACAGGCAGGAGGCGGGCCCTCTTGGCACTGCTCTGGAATCAGCGAGAATCCCCGGCCCCTGCTGTCGGTCGCTTCCTTCGCTGCCCCAGTCTGGGAGCAGGGGTCTGCTCAGTGTCCCCCCACCCCCAGAAGCCCCCGGGTGTCCTGTCCCGCAGCCCGGCCCCTGGTGCCGCTGGGCAGCCAGCTTGCCACGCGCAGGCCGGGCTCTCTCGCAGGCAGGCCCAGCCAGTCCAAGCAGGCCCGGTCCCCGGGCAGTGGTCTTCACGCAGCTGCAGAGACAGAGCCTCTTCTGGAGGGTGGTCCCGGAGAAGCGTCTGCTGGGGGAGAGGTCCAGGGGGCCGCAGGGTGATACACCCCAAGAGGTTGTGCCTGGAAGCTGGGCCTCCTCGGAAGCCCCCATCTGCCCTTTCTCCTGAGACCCCAGGCCGCTGCAAGCAAGGCTGCGAAGCCCAAGGCCCCGGGTTAAAAGGCCAGTTGGGGCACAGCCTCCCAGTCTCCCTCGAGGGGGAATGGACGGGACCCGTGGGTCAGGAAAGACGGTGACAGGGAGACAGGTGCTCGGTTTCCAGACTGCTAGGATAAGCCACACAGTGGGTTGGCTTAAACTACAGAGTTTATTGGCTCGATTTCTGGGGCTACAAGTCCGATGTGAAGGCATTGGCCAGGTGTGCTTTCTCCCCAAAGTCTGTAGCACCCCCGTGTAGCTGCCGGCCGTCCTTGGGGTTCCTTGGCTTGCAACTGTGCCTCCCCCACCTGGCCGTGTCCTCTCCTTTCTCCTCCTGTGACTTCCTGGTTCTCTTTGTAAGGCCTCCAGGAATCCAGAGTGGAACCCACCCTCGTTCAGGTGGCCACAGTTTAACTAAAATCAACGTCTTCTAAAGGTCCTTTTCTTCTGGGTTCACACCCCCAAGGGACGCAGATTAAGAACATGTGTTTTTGGGGTACATGGTTCAACCTTCCACCAAGGCAGACACAGCCTGGGGTCACACCGACTTCCTCGCTTTCCCCCTTTCTCCCTGGGTCCCACCTGGACAACCAGAACCTGCCTCTCCCCCCGCCCTGCCTTGGCCGGAGCTCAGCCCATCTGCGCTCCCAGCCGGTCCGTCACCCCCCCAACCCTCCTCACTCTGCCCCTGGTGGACCCACCAACCCTCAACTCTGCCTGAAGCTCTTCTGTGGCCCCTGCCACACGCAGGACAAGGTCTGGATTCCTCTGCATGGGTGACACGGACCTGGGTCACTTGGCCACACCAGGCCTCCCCACCTGGCTGCCCTACCTGGCCACTCACCTGGCCGTCCTACCTGGCCGCTCACCTGGCCACCCCACCTAGCCTCCATCTGTCGCCACATGGGGCTACCAAACATCTCACGACTTGGATCTTGAGATGGGCCAGCCCCCCAACCCCTACCCCGTGCCTTGGCCCAGGTCCTCCCCTGGGCCTGGGGTGACCCCAGGCAGGTTCCTCTCCTCTTTAGACTTGGAGCCGCCATGTCCACCCGGTGGCCGCCAGCCACAAGGAGAATGGAGCAAAGGAACGGTGGCTGGTGAGAAGTGAGAGCAGCTGTCGGTGACAAATACAGAAAGAATCAAGGTTTCTAACAGGCTACAAAATATATCAAAAATTTTTATATGGATTACATGTTGAAAGGACAGTATTTTGGGTCTAAATTAATCTTACCTGCTTCTTTTTACTTTTTATTTTCTTTTGAATTTTAAACTTTCTGTTTTGAAATACTTTCAAACATACAGGACAGTTACAAAAATAAGACAAGTCTCATAGAGAGAAGTTTAACATCCTCCTATCTCCTCAGATACCCAGATTTTAACATTTTGCCGCATTTGCCATATCATTCTATCTAAATATCCATGTATCTGTCTGTCTGTCAGTCTCTTTGTCAATCCATTTTCTGGACACTCGAGTGTAGGTTGTACACATCATGCTCCTTGAACATTTAATACTCCCACATACATTTCCTAAAACCAAGGGTATTCACTTTGAATCCATCTGAAATGCAGTTATCAAGTTCATGAAATTTAACATTGGCACAAAGCTTGCCATCTAAGTTCCAACTTTTTCATCTGTCCCAATAATGTCCCTTTGAGCCATTTCTCTTCCCTTGCTAGATCCCATCCAGGATCACGTATTGCCTTTAACTGTCATGGTCTCTTTAGTTGTTCTTTCTTTCCTTCTTTTTTGATTGTGGGAACATGAATACATCATATACTTTCCATCCCAACCCCTCTCAAGCACACCATTCAGCGGGAGTAATCACATTCAAATGTTGCGGTGCCCTCACCTCCTTCGTTTACTAGAACTTTCCCCTCTCCCCAAACTTAAATCCTACACCTGTTATGCATTAACTCCCACCCTCACCTCTGACAATCCGTATTCTAATTTTTGTCTCAATGAGCTTGCATGTTCTCCAATATTTTATTTGTACTTACCAAGGGGCTTAAATATGAAATCCTAAATCTGTAACTATCTTGTTTGCTTTGATACTAACTTAACTTCAATGGTTTACACAAGCTATGTTCCTACACCCCTCCATCCCCCCACCTTTATGCAGTTCTTATCACAAATTACATGCTTGTACATTATGAGTCCACATGCACTGATTTCTCATTACATTTTATGCCTTTGCCTTTTACATCTGTAGGAAGTAAAAAGTGGAGTTACAAACCCAAAATACAATAGGGCTGGCATTTATATTTACCCCGTCATCATCCTTACTGGAGATCTTTATTTCTTCATGTAGTTTTGATCTGTTGTCTGTTGTCCTTTCTCTTCAACCTGCAGAACTCCCCTAGCATCTTTTGTAGGGCTGATCTAATGGTGATGAACTCCCTCAGCTTTTGTTTAACTGGGAATTTCTTAATCTCTCTCTCATTTTTAAGACGTTTTGCCAGATACAGAATACTTGGTTGGCACTTTTTTCTTTCTGCACTTTAAATATGTCTTCCCACTGCCCTCTTGCCTCCATGGTTTCCAGTAGGAAATGGGCACTTCGTCTTATTGAGGTTCCCTTGTAATTGGCATATGGCTTCTCTCCTGCAGCTTTCAGAATTTTCCCTTTATCTTTGGCATTTGAGAGTGTTCTAGTTTGCTAATGCTGCCGGAATGCAAAACACCAGAGATGGATTGGCTTTTTATTTGGTTACACAGTTATAGTCTTAAGGCCATAAAATGTTCAAGGTAACGCATCAACAATCGGGTACCTTCACTGGAGGATGGCCAATGGCACCCAGAAAACCTCTGTTAGCTGGGAAGGCACATGGCTGGTGTCTGCTCCAGAGTACTGGTTTCAAAATGGCTTTCTCCCAGGACGTTCCTCTCTAGGCCATAGCTCCTCCTCAAAATGTCACTCTCAGTTGCTCTTGGAGTGTTTGTCCTCTCTTAGCTTCTCTGGAGCAAGAGTCTGCTGTCAACAGCTGTCTTCAAACTGTCTCTCATCTGCAGTTTCTCTCTCAGCTTCTGTGCATTCTTCAAAGTGTCCCTCTTGGCTATAGCAAGCTCATTCCTTCTGTCTGAGCTTATATAGTGCCCCAGTAAACTCATCAAGGCCCACGCTGAATGTGCGGGGCCAGAGCTCCATGGAAATGATCCAATGAAAGATCTCGCCCACGGTTGAGTTGATCACATCTCCACAGAAACAAAATCAAAAGTCTCCAACCTAATCAACACCAATACGTTTCCTGCCACTGCATCAAAGATAATGGCGTTTTGGGGGACATAATACATCCAAACCAGCCCAGAGATTTTGATTATGATCTGCCGCTGCTTCGGTCTATTTGGGTTTATCCTGTTTGGAATTTGTTGAGCATATGGGATGTGTATACTCATGTCTTCCATTAAATTTAGGAAGTTTTTAGCCATTATTTCTTTGAATATTCTCTCTCCCCCTTTCTCTTTTTCTTCTCCTTCTGGGCCTCCCTCTATGCATATATGGGTATAATTGACAATGTCCCATAGCTTCCTAAGGTTCTGTTCACTTTTCTTTTTTTTTTTTTCCTTCTGCTCCTCAGATGGGATGATTTCAATTGTCTTATCTTCAAGTTCTCTGATTCTTTCTTTTGCCAGCTCCCATCTGTGTTGAAACTCTCCAGGGGATTTTCAATTTCTGTTACTGAGCTCTTCAGCTCTGCTTGGTTCCTTTTCATAGCTCCCATCTCTATATTGATATCTCATTTTCCTGAATTCTTTAGTTCCTTGTCCATGCTTTCCTTTAGCTCTTTGAGCAATTTAGATCTATTTTTGTAAAGCCTTTGTCTGGCATGTCTCTGGTCTGGTCCTCCTTGCTGATGGATTCTAATGCTTTACTTTTCTCTTTTGCCTGGGCCATTGCTTCCTGTTTCTTTGTATATTTTGTTGAAACTTGGACATTTTGATATTCTGATGTGTTTTTGCTGGAATTTAGACTCTGAGGCATCTGGTCCTTAAGCTTGTGTCCAACTAGTATCATGATGGAGCTTTCCCTGAAGGCCATGAGCTGACAACAGCAATGAAAGAAGGGATGAGAAGAAAACAATGTAGTGTGCAGGTGGGTGGACCTGTGTGAGTGCTCTCCCTCAGATCGCGTCCATACAATGAGTTTAGAGAACAGCCCCAGGCCAAAGCACAGGGGCCTCCTTGGTCCTTTCTGCACGTACATCTTGTCTTGGGCATGTGTGTGGCCCTAGGAACTCCCCCATTTACACGGTCCGAATGCCCCTCTTCCCTCAGAAACAGTTTTCCCACAGTCCTGTGCATGGCGCTGCATGTCCTCCGGCCAGCAACCCCCTGCCCTGGGCAGCCACTTGCCTGATGTCCCAGCATCCTGTAGGGGAGCTCGGTGAGCCACTTCCCACACTCAGGGCAGTTTTTGGGACAGCGAGTCCCCAGGCAGCACTGATGGATTGGGCTGGACATACATGCTCCCAGCACCTGCTCCCTCCAGAACCGGGACTGCGGATCCACATGGGCGTGCAGCCATGTGGTGAGGGGTGAGGGAGGGGCTGGCTGGGGCCCCCAAAGATCCTCTCACTTTTAAGTGGCCTTTTCCTTGACTTGGTGCTCACCCAGCTACTGCAGTCATTTACCTGTTTCTGGAGCTTTGGGAAAGATGTTTCTGCTGGTTCTTACTGGTGCCTGGAAGCTTCTGTGGGGGGACAGAGCCCTGAAGCCCCTCACTCCATCCTCTTGGTCGGGGGGTGGGGGACCTATTTTTACTTTTTTGTGATGTGGCTGCTGGGTTTAAAATTACAGCTGTTCACCCTGTGCTCCTCGCCCTGGATCTGAGCAGCCCAGGTGCCTTCCTTGGCTGTTTCCTGGGGTCTGGTGCTTTGCTCCAGCAAACGTATCAACTGTGAGCCCCAGCGGCTCGGCGAGTCTGCACTCACCCTCTTCCACAGCTCCCAGGTGTGTGAAGACGGTGTGCATGGGTGTGCAAGGGGGGCAGGGGCTCTCTGTCCCCCGTGGCTGCTCCACGCGTGTGCCCGTCTGGGTGAGCTTCCTCAGGCAGGAAGGGGGCTGCTCCCACACTGCAGGCCCCCACCCGCCACCCCTCCCCTGCCCTTGCAGCGTCTCTCACAGGCCCTGTTCCAGCAGGCCTTGCAGGCTCAGAAAACACACCTAAGTCTGGTTACTTTGTTGGAAGCAGTTCCAAAACTCGGCCCTGGCTCATGGTTTGCTCATAGAAAAGTGCTATTTGGTTAGGGGTTTGGTGAAGTAATAAAGTTGATCCCCGGTTTCTGTCCATGAGCAGGGCAGGCCCCAGTCCATGGCGTGACGTGCCGCCCCCGGGATGAGCCGGGCTCAGCGGAGGAAGCTGGACAGTGCTTTGGGCCGAGGGGAAGCAGGACCTTTGCCACACATGTGAGGCAGCCCCCTGCTCGCTGCGCTGGCCCAGCACAGGCAGCAGAGCCGTGGGGATGGGAAAGAATTCTCCATCGGGCTGGGTGGGCGCAGAGCCAACGGCCCACAGTACTTTCAGGGGCTCAGGAAATATTTTAATTTCTTTTAAAAGCAGAAGGAAAAGAATGAGCTTTTAAGTCAAAGAAAATAATATATAATGCCTTTATAGCAACATGGTTGAAAAATATAATTTTTAACATTTTTTTATGGAGGAAGAGGCCCCTGAAGTTCAAAGTGCCCAGGGGGGACAGGTGCCCTCTGACCGAGCAGGACCGGATTCCGGAAGCTTGTGCAGTGCTGGGTCTGGTACAGACGTCTATTTAAGCTAGAGGCAGGGGGTGGGTCCCCAATAAAACTGAATCCTCAGACTCCACACCTTCCAAGGCCCCTTCCAAGGCCTCTACTCCTAATTTTCTATTTATAATTTTTTATTCTTTTTCTTAAAGATTTCCCCATATTAAATAAGCTTCAGGCTTACAAAACCTGGTTCTGTGTGGGATTATAATGGGGCTTGTTTAAACTCATAGGTAAAGCTATCAAGAGTCCTTAGAAGCTACAAACATGGTTGAAAGAAGTGAAAGAATGAGATGGAAAGACATCCCTCACTCATGGAAAGGAAGACTTAATACAGTTAGGATGGAAAATCCCCCAAGTTGATCTACAGATTCGACAAAATCCCTAACAAAATCCAAGCTTCCTTTGTGTGGCAGTTGACAAGCTGATCCTTAAATTCTTACGGAAATGCAAGGACCCAGAACAGCAAAAACAATCTTGAAAAAGAAGAACAGAGTTAGAGGACTCACACTTCCTGTTTCCAAACATACTGCAAAGCTACAGTCATCAAGCCCGTGTGGAGTGGCACAAGGAGAGACTCACAGATGAGTACAGCTGAGAGTCCAGAAATAAACCTGCACATTTACAGTCAACTGGTTTTCAACAGGGGTTAAGGCAACTCAGTGGGGGAAACATCGTCTTCAGTAAGTGTGCTGGGACAACCAGATGAAAGTGAGCCCCTACCTCACACCATGTATGAAAAGTAACACAAAAGGGAACCAAAGACCTAAATGTCAGAGCTAAAACTATTAAAATCTTAGAAGAAAACACAGACATAAATCTTTATGACCTTGGGTTAGGCAATGGGTTCTTGGATACAATACCAAAAGCACAAGCAATGAAAGAAAACATAGATAAACTGGACTTCATCAAAATTAAAAGCTTTTGCACTTTAAAAGACACCACTGAGAAAAGGAGAAGACAATCTCCAGGAGAAAATATTTGCAATCACGTATATGACAAAGGCCTAATATCCAGAAAATATAAAGAATACTTACAACTCAACAATAAAAAGACAAATAACCCAAGTTTTTAAATGGGTAAAGGATTTGAATAGATATTTCTCCAAAGAAATATACAAATGGTTAATAAGCACATGAAAAAGATGCTCAACATCATTAGCTATTAGGGAACTGTAGATCAAAACCATAATGCAATACTACTTATCCACTACAATAGCTAACATCAAAAAGATAATAGTAAGTGTTGACAAAGATGCGGAGAAATTGGAACCCTCATGTATTGCTGATGAGAATGTCAATTGGTGCAACCATTTTGAAGAACAGTTGGGCATTTCTTCAAAAGGCTAAACAAAGTCACCATACGACCCAGCAGTTCCTATCCGAGATATATGCCCCGCAAAGTGGAAACCCGGTGTCCATCTACTGATGAATGGATAAATAAAATGTGATACAACTGTATAATGGAATTTTACTTGGTCATATAAAGGAATGAAGTATTGAAGATGCAACAACATGGATGATCCTCGAAAACATCATGCTAAGTGAAGGAAGCCACTTCTGTGTGAAATATCCAGAGTCGGTAAATCCATAGGGACAGAAAGTAGATTAGTGGTTGGAGCTGGGAGGTTGGGAGAACAGGGAGTGAGTGCTTGATAGGTATAGGGTTTCTTTTGGGGGTGAAAACAATTCTGGAATTGGAAAGTGGTGATGCTTGCAAAATTCTGTGAATGTACTAAAAACACTGAATTGTACAAATAAAAAGGGTGAATTTGATGGTGTGTGAATTATTTCTAAATAAAAAAAATTCATCAGCTCTTAGGACATCAGAAGAAAAAGAATCTTTGGTATAAGCAATATTTAGTCCCTGCTTTTGGTAAACTGGATAATTAAAAAAACAAAAAACAAATTACATAATTCAAGAGAAAGCATACCCTAACTGAGTGACAGTTGAGTTAGGGACCCCAGAAAAAGACATGTTCTTACTCTGTTCTTGTAGCTGTGAGCCTGGCGATTTTAGTTAAGGTGTGACCCAACCAAATGCGGCTGGGCCCTAACTGATCCTTTGACTGGAGGTGTTATGAGGAGGAAGCCACGTGGAGCAGCAGGAGCCGGCAGTGGCGGGAGAGGACACCGCCACGTGCACTGCCGCGTGCTCTGCCATGTGACAGAGGAGCTCAGGATGAGGGTCCCCAGCAGCCAGCCCCGGAACACAGTCTTCAGGGAGAAAGCGTCGCCTTGCCGATGCCTCGATTTGGACTTCTAGCCTCGAAACTGTGAGGCCACAGATTGCCTCGTTTAAGCCGCCCCACTTCGTGGTAGCTGTGATTGCAGCCGGGAAAGGCAGACACACTGGTGGCCTTCATGATCGACTCTACGTGGATCAGTGGCCTGAAACTGAGGTCAAGGTTAAACACACACTTCAACAGTGTAACAACACGAGTGCAAAGCCCTGCCGTGTGACTTCGTGGCTGAGGCCTGGGCAGGGTTCCCGACTTCCCAAGCCTCGGTTTCCCTGCCTGTGCGTGGGGAAAGATCACCCAGCTTACCTTCTGGAAGCTCTGAGGCTCAGATGCAACGACGTCTGTAAAGCCCAGGACAGGATAGGAGGTTTCCCTGGGAGAAGCCCACACACCCACAGGAGGCCCCCGCGTCTGCAGCGGGGGCTGGGGAGACGCAGGCCCTTGATCCAAGTCCAAGCTCCCCTCTGTCCCAGGGTGCTGGCCTTCTCCTGGGTGTCGTCTGTCACTGTGGCCACAGTGGGCGCGGGAGGCTGGTGCAGCGGTGGGGTAGGAGTTCTGGAGGCACCCCTCCTAACACATCCTGAGGTCCAGCCATCCCTCCTTGGGGACCCCACAGATGCTCTCCCACAGGAGGTAAGGCCCTGTGTTTGGCCCCCAGTTGCCCAGGCCACTTCTCGGCCCTCATTTCATTCTGCCTCTCACTGCACTGGACGTGCTGGTCACTCCCAGCCCTGTGGGGCACTTTCCTCTCTGCTTTTCCTGGAGCCTCAATGTCCTTTCCCAGGCTCCTTGAGGCTTCCTTGCAGCCCCAGGACTTCTCAATTCCAGGCGGTCCCCTGGCTCCCTCCTCCCAGGGGAGCTCCTCTAGCCCCTGGTGTCACGTGCCATTGATACCCCGCCATCTCCAAGTCCCGACCTCTGAGTGCCAACCACCTACTCGGCTGCCACACTAGTGGTCTCAAAACCCCTCGGATGCGCCGCGTCCCTCCCTTACCTCCTAACCCACATCTCCCGTGCTCCCCACAAACCTGCTCACCCCTCTTGCCTGGGCTTTTCCAAAACGATTCCTCCCTGCTCTCTCTGTGGCTGCCTGTGCCCCTGCTACCCCCAACGGTTTAGTCTCAGCCAGAACGGGCCCCCCAAAGTCAGACTGAGGCAGGCTGGAATAGGGCACCCTGGGCGGGCCAGGGGCGTCGGTCGGTTCAGCTGGAGCCAGCGTCCAGCCGCAGACAGCCAGATGCAGAGCAGGAAGGAGGGGCCGAGCCAAAGGGGGACCAGACCCTCATTTCCAGAACCGGCTGAGATAGCCAGGTGGGGGAGAACGGGACTTTCCACCCCCAATCCTGGCCCAAAGCCTAGCAATAGGCTAACATGTAAAACCTGGACACAGCTCAATCCGGCGTGTCCCTCCCTGGGGGCCCGTGCTGACTTCTCCAGTGTGGGTTCCTTCTTCCCCACCCTTGCTTTTCCCCGTGTGTGCCGGCCTTTCAAATAAACTTGACTGCTTGCTACTATGCCTCTTGTCCCTGAATTCTTTCTTGAGACGAGAAAAATGAGCATGCACCGGAGCCCACCTCGGGTGCCAACCGGGCTCTGGCAACAAGACCAGGTCCCTTCTTGTCTCCAAACCCTCCGCCGGCTTCCCATCCCTCCGAAGGTGAAGCCCTCCACCCCAGATCTCCTTCCGGCCTCACTGCCCTCCTTGCCATCTGTTTCTGTCCAGCCTGACATTCTCCACCTTTCAGATTGTTTACCCCGTTCAGATTTAACCTTATTGTTGAAATAGTTGGATTTATGTCAGCAGTTTTGCTCTGTTTTCTGTCTCACAGCCTTTTTGTTCCCCCTTTATGTGTTATGTAATATGTTCTAGTGCAACATTTACATTCCTTGAATGATTGCCTAACTATACTGAGATATTTCCTTAGTGGTTGCTCTGGGGCTCACATCTGCAAATATCAAAACCGACCTTAGGCTTGTGCTAACTCAATTCCAGGGAGACAGAGAAACTTTCCTCACAGACAGCTCTGTTCTCCCCCAGCCCCCACGGCCTTTTCTCCATTATTCAGATCAAATTCTCTCTATTGATAAACAAATTTGTTGCTTCTTTCTTCTGCCAGTTCTACTGAACTTCTCATTTGTTACTGTGCTTTTCAACTCTAGAATTTCCATTTGGTTCTATTAAAAAATACTTTGTGTCTGGATGGACATTCTCTATCTGATGACTGTCATCACACCTTCCTTTCTTCAGATGTGGTCCGTGTACCTACAGTGAACTGAATGTATCCATAACCCCTGCTCTACAGTTTGTCTGCTGGGTGCACATCAGGTCTCCCCCCAAAGCAGCTTTTGTTCTGTGTAGGTGACATTATTCTGTTTTCTTTTTTCCTTTTTCTCGCATAGGCGATGCTGTCCTGTTTCTCTGTCTGGTAACTTTTTTGTTGAGAATGGGGCATCTTTGAGACTAGACTGCAGCACGGAACCCCTCCTTCCCTCGGGGCTTAGCTGCTTGCTTAGCGACCTGCAGGGCTACTTTGGCCGAGTGCTCCCCCTGGGGCGCAGCCTGGGCCTGCCCTCGTTCCCCGGGAGGCCGCTTCCAGGGCTCCATCCTCCCCATCCCCGCATTCGCGTCCAGCTCTGATTGCTGGGTGAGTGAGCCTTGCTTTCCATCACAAACTGCTCTACTTGTGGGGCCCCTGGGGGAGGCAGGTGTGTACCTTTGAGGCTTGGACCTTCCTCTGCGAGGGGAGCAGGCGCAGGCGCTGGCAGGGGGGAGCTCACTGCTCCCTGGCGCCCCCCACCTCAGATCCTCCCTGGGGAGGAGTGGTGCAGGCCAGGAGTGCCGCCAGCTCAACCCAGAGCTGGGGAGGACGGGATTCGCGATGTGCATGGGCGTCCAGTCGACGTGCAGAAGCTCCTCCTGCCCAGAGCTGCGGTGATGGCAGCTGAGGAGCCCCTGGCCCAGGGCTGCTCGGCAAAGGCAGATGTGGTCTTCACCAGCCTGGTGGGCGTGGGTATGAGGGAGCAGGGGTCACCCAGCAGCCGCAGCCCTCTTGATATCGTCTTCTGCAGTGTTGTGCCGTGTCCATCAGCTGCCGAGTCCATCCGGATCAGCCCCAACACCCCAGGGAGCAGGGAGGGGGAACCACCACTGGCTGCCAAGCCCAGGTGACAGCTCCTCGGCAGGGCAGGGCTGTGGGGGGATGGGTGCATCTGCCAACTCCAATGCCATGGCCTCCCACTGCTCCCACCAAGTTTCTGTAGGTTTTATCGAAGACATTCTCAATTTGTTGTAAACCCTTTGAGCAATCTCCCAATTTTGAATGGTGTCTGCTAATTTTGACCAGAACTACAGGTGCCTGCTCTCGGGAGCTTTCCCTGGGCTCCTTGTGCTGCCATTCTGGAAGCTTCTGTCCTCGCTGTTCTTTGAATTTACTGAACATGCTCCTGCCCCAGGGCCTTTGTACCTTCTCTTTCTTCTGCTTGGGTATCCACATGGTTCACTTTTCAATCTCTTTCAGACTCTGTTCAAATGTTACCTTCTCGTAAACACACAGCCCCTACTAGCATAGCCAGGTAAGTTAAAAAAAGCACACACATATGAAAGGATGGACTCAACTTTATATTCTTTCCAACACTTAACAGAAATGAACACCTGTTTCCAGATTTTCCTTATGCTTCTTTGTGCACTAAGTACAAATCT
This sequence comes from Choloepus didactylus, assembly GCF_015220235.1. Lineage (NCBI taxonomy): Eukaryota > Metazoa > Chordata > Mammalia > Pilosa > Megalonychidae > Choloepus > Choloepus didactylus. Next base: position 3,200,915 of record NC_051307.1, read on the forward strand.
CAAAGGATAGTAAGTTTGGAAAGTCTGATATCAAACTACAGAATTGACCAGACTCGCGGTAGGTGGTCACCTCTCACAGCACAGCACGAGCGCCCGCCACACGGGTTTTATTTGTTCCTTCGCTGTCTGCCTTCCCCATGAGAAGCCCAGCTCCACGGGTGCAGGCATTTTCTGCTGACCGCTGCCGCTCTAGCACTTAGCATGGGACCAGCAGGTAGCAGGTGCTCGGTCAGCACCTGCCGATGGAGGCTTTGTGTGGAGGACATATTGTGAGAGTGTGGGGTCAAGAGGGCCATGTCACAAGCTCTCTGCTAAGGAGGGCAGCTCCAGTCATACGGGAAGCTGCTTTCTGCAAGCACCTTTGGGCTCCTAGGTAGGAAGGCAGGGCCAGAGCTGGGAACATCTTGAGGACTGGGAGAGCCAAATGGGAGTGTGGAGGTTGGGAACGGCCAAGGAAGGGAGCACGGCCCCAGCAGACAGCTGGAGGTTCAGAGTTGTGGGCACAAAAGCGGAGAGACCTCCAGAGCCAGAGAACAGAAATGATGTTCTAGGTGCGACATTAGGTTGTTAAGAGTTGGGGGAGGGATGTTCGTCTACCATGACCCCTGAAACCTGCTGGGAAAGGTGTGCTTCCTGGTGTCTGGAGCACCTTAGAGGAGGAGGAGAAGGACTAAAGAACGAGACTGCAGCGGAGGGAGGCCACCCGAGAGGGGGGCCCGGGAACAGGGGGCCTTCTGGTCTTCTGCCTTCGTTTCAGGGAGTTTCTGGAACTTCTGCACAGTGTGGACGGGAACCTCAGTCGACAGCAGGTCTGCACTGCGTTTGCTCAACATTGACCAAAACCGACGCTGGTCCCCAGCTGGCAAACTGGCTGGCAGGCAGTGGCCTGACTGGGCCCTCGACACCCGGGCTGTGCTCCCCTGGAACACAGGGCACCGCGCCAGAAGCCAGCGTCTCCGTGAACCTTTCAGAAGGTCTCGCCCAGCCACCCCTGCTGGCTCTGGGCTGCAGCCAAGGACACAGGGCGGCACCCGGAGGCCTTGCTCCCAACCTCCCCTGACCGCGGCCACATTTTCTAAACCCTGCTGCATCACGAGCGTCCCCAGACAGGTGCATTTTTATGCACACTGACAGTTAACACCAAAGACAAATGCAAGGTCAAAGACAATGTTTTAATTGGATGTGGCTGTGAGCAGCACTGACAAACACTGCAGACACCGATACAAACGGATTGTAAACAGTCCCCGCCAGCAGTCAGGTAAGTTCAGAGAAAACACACACAGATTAAAAGATGGACTCCATTTTATATTCTTTCCAGCACTGACAACTGCTTCTAGATTTTCTCTATACTTCTTTGTGCTTTCATTTCAGTAAAAGTTAAAAAGGATAATAAAATTTGTAAAGTCTGATACCAAATTGTACAAAATTGACCAGACCCATGCATGTGGGGTGATAATCATTTTACAAAATACTATGATTTAAGATCACCAGTATTAACTTAAATTACTTCATCTTTTTTTTTACTCCAAGCACCTCTGGCAATTTTACCTAGGAAAATAACATGCATCGATTAGAAAAACAGGTATTCTAAATACATTTTCTTTATGTGACATATTAAAAATAAGCTACAGGAAACCTATTCAACTTACCCACAAAATAGAGTAAGTAAAGACAGATTTAGAGAAGGACAAATAGAATCCAAGCCACTAACTGTCACTCCTGGACAGTTTCACAGGTCAGATTTTGACAGGTGTATCCACAGCACATTCAGAACAGACAGGTAATATATAAACAGTGTCAGAGAAGCTCCCACAGCAGCCAGAGGACAAATGTGCCGTCTTTGCCCCAGAAGACCCCTTAACACTGTTGGATTGGAGGGCTCATTTGGCTACAGGATACACGTTTAAAGCTGAGAGAAAACCGTTAAATACTTTTTTTTTTTAAACAAAAAGTTAAAAATATCTGAGTACTCAAATCTGATCTTATCATTCTATCAGTTTTGGTTTTGAATTGGCTTTAAGTATATCAACACAGCACACTAAAAAATCATGCATGCACCACCGGAGTTATGCTGTGCAGGAGACCCCTCCTTCCGACAGGGGTCTAACTTTAACAGCGCAACGTTCACTGCTTCGTCTGTCATGGTGGGATGATAAAACGTCAACACAGAGCAGGCAGGCCACAAAGCCAGCATCTCCTCTCTCCACGCAGCGGCCGCAGAGGAGGCCCTGCCCTTGACTGCAAACGAATGCACCCGAGGCCGAGGGGGGCAGCCCTGCGGCCCTGGTGGACCTGGAGCCCCCAGCCGCCCCACCTAGGGCCCCCAGACCCACTTGGAGAAGCAGTGGGGAGCGGTATGCTGGGCTGGGGGAGACATGGGGCTCCTGCGCGGGGGGGTGGATGGGTGACGAGGTGGCTTTCACTTCCAGGGAACCCGAAATCCCTGGAGCAGAGGGTCGGCTGGGAAAGCGCTGTGCACGTGACTCAAGCGACCTGCCACGTGGCCTCGCACACTGCCGCCACGGGGGACTCCCTGAGCTGCTCCCGCAGCTGCCCCTCACCCGTCGCTCGGCTCCGGGAGCGACACATGGTGTCCTGAGACTTGAAGTGCCAAGTCCACCCCTGCTCCTCCCACTGAAGTCTGAGCTCCTTCTCAACACCAAGTTCATAACTAAAAATCTCTAAGCGCAAGCTTCAGTACCTTCTATCTGAGACAACAGATAGCTATGAACAAATAAACAATGACACAAAACTTGGGGGAAAATTCCGTATGCTCAAAGGTTGGTTGTTGTCTGAATTTCAGAAGGAACTCAGGTTTTCTTTTTAACACTGCAGCCTAGACTTCAAAGCCACCGGTTTCCACCCAAGACGGGGAAGCTCCTTGGGGGTTGCCGGTCCTTCAGGTCCAAATAAAGGAGACCCTGGAGGAGGCCCAATGGGGCGCCGGCCGCCTCCTGAAGACACGCTGGGCCGGCCTTAGCGGCAGGGAAAACGGGGAAGGAACAACAAGGTGGAGGGGAAGGAAGGCCCGAGGGCGGAGGGCTGCCCCCACCCCCCGGTGAGACCTGCAGAACCACCTCAGCCTCGCTGCTGAACCACCCCAGTGGGCAAACTGTGGGCGCCTCAGGGCCTGAAAATGAAGCCCCACATACGCTGCTTAAAGCACCGTTAGAAAGACAGAAATAACCAGAGAGCCAACCCCAGGACTGCAGCTCCGCCTAAACTGAGGGCTGACTAGGAACAAAATGCCGTACTTTGTGCTAAGGGCATCGCTTATTTAAAGTACGCATCAGCGTGCTCTCTTCAGCTCCACGCACAGAGCAGTCGGGGTCTCCACTCCTACCTGAGAGCTAATCACTGAGGGTCTCCCCAACTGTGAGGTCCTGGAGAGCCTCAACAATCTTTGTAGCCACATGGCCGCAGCTGCAGCCTAAACGGGCAGAGAAGCATGTGCCCCAGCTCACAACTAGAACCTTCCGTACATGCTGCAAAGGAGTTTATAAAAGGATATAATTTATAGAGCCTCTGTACAAAACAGTCTTGGACACAGACACCTGCCCCGGGTCTCAGAAGAAGTCCATGGCGGTTGGTCTTCTCTTCGGAGGGGCGGTGAGCGGCCGCTTGGGTGCCAGCAGGGCGCTGGAAGGTGAGCGTGAGGGGGTCTTCAGCACCCCGTGGAGGGGTCTCTGCTCCGGGTTGAAGGCCACTCTGGAGGGGCCCGAGGGGCTGACCAGGAGGCTCTTGTCGGTCTTCTTGAATTCTGCTCCAACAAGAGGAAGGATGCGTTACCGGGGTGCAACCTCGCTGTCCCTCCAGCCACTCTACCGCGTCCCTGCCTTGGCACCATGCCTGTCACAGGCCCATGCTCAGGTCCTGGGCCCACCAGCATGGAGCTGGGCTGCCCCTCACTCGCGGTAGTGTTTGTGCGTGCGTGCCTCCCACGGTGGCATGTGTGCGTGCCTCCCACAAGGCCACATCTGGAGTGGGCACCCAAGGACCTTCCTATCTCCCAGAATCTGCCCCAAGGGCCTAGAAAGTTCTGCGGCACGTCCCCGAGCAGAATCTGAGGGGAGCCAGGAGGCTCAGGCCCTGGAGGGTGAGCTCGGAAGGTGGAGGTTAGGGGGGCAGGAATGGGGAGCCACAGGAAGCCCTGGCTGAGGGGACCTCGTGAGCCAAGTGCAGCAGAGCCTCTTGGGCAGTCTCCACACAGTCCCTCTGCACACATGCATGTGCACACACACACACACATACACCCTCACTTGTGGTCAGGTCTTAAATGCATTCTAGACTTGAAAAAAGTCAGGTTTCTTAAAAAAATCCCAGACAACTACTACAAGTGGTAAGATGGGCGTCCCCAGGAGCCAGCCAGGCCCCCCTCTGGCCTCCTTCCTGGGCAGCAGCTGGCTCAGAGTTTCAGCAGAGAGGGGCAGGATTGGGAGAGGGGCTTTGCACATCTTTACCTGGGAGCCTCCCCGGAAACCTCACCCACCCATGTCCCCACCGACAGCTCAGCGAGGATGCGCATCCAGCTCAGGGCTGGTGGGCACACTCCTGTGGAAGGAGCTCTGCTGTCTAAGGGACTCCAAGCCCATCTCCCGAGAGGGCTCCGGCTAGACGCTCCTGGAGCACAGCCCACACTCACCTGTAGTCATGTTTCTGTTCAGCCCGAAGGTGACCTTCTTGGAGCTGGACGGCGTTCGGTTTAACTGCAGAGGAGAAATAAAGGGCGCACAACAGATGGAGTCAGGGTGCTTGGCGGACGTTTCCCCGGAGACCCTGCAGAGCACCTGGGAACCCGGGAAAGAGCACCACCCTCCCTAGCTGCCCACCAACCACCACACAGCAGACGCCAAGGGGCGCAGCGGTGCTGGGTCAACCGGGGGGGACGCCAGGGCCGAGCGACCCTGCACTCCCTGGCCTGGTGCGCTGATGATGCGCTTTCACACGCGGTGACACCCCCCACCCCCGACAACGCTGCAGGACGAGCTGGACGTGTCTCTGCCTCACTGGCGGCGGCACTGCTTCTCCACCTGCATTCCCAGTGAAGAAAGGAAAACCGATGTTCAAAATCCCTTAAATAACAGGAACAAACGTCCTTAGCAAAACACTGTAAGGACACATTTTAATGCTTCTTATTTATTTTGTTGCAGAGTTTTGAAGTTTTAACTCGAATGCTGTATGAAACTGAACAGACTTGACCTAGAATGGAATTTGGCTTCACTGGACAAAGGATATGCATTTCTGAACTTCTTGGACACAAAGACTCCCATTTATTCGTGTATCTGAATACTTCATTAAAATTAAGTTCTGTTCTTTTTGAAAGATTCCAAGACACTAATCCATTTTGCATTGTTTCCTAAAATTCCCTGCTGGGAACTCTCTATTTCTGTTGGTATCCCCTTTTTCTACCTTGTATCATTTCTGCTTTAACACTGTAAACATCTCAGGAGAGGCACCGGGCTGCTGCAAGCCTCGAGGCACTTAGCAAGTATCCCTGAAACGTCCTAAACATACATGTCCACACCAGCCCCTCTGCTGGCTCAGGCCTTTCAAAAAGCACACACTGCTCAGAACTGCCGCTCACTCAGGGTCTCCACACCCAGGGTCGCTCCCGGCCAGCCCAAACTGCCAGTGCAGGGGCCTGCGCCGCCCAGCCCAGCCCAGCCCCAGAGACTGTACAGTCGGTTGAAAGCAGCTCATTGTCTATCTCCTGAATCCAAAGAAGACTCCTGTCTCTCTGGACCGCTGGTTCAGCAGCACTTGACAGAGCTGACCTTCCCTTTGCGACACACTGTTACATCGCCTGGCCTTCTGGAAACCACTGCGCCCCTTCTTGCCCAGCCCTTCCTCCTCCATCTGAGGTATAAAGATGGTCTCCTCTGGGCATTCTTTCCTCTTCTGCGACACATCTTTCACCTATTCCCAAGGATTTTAAGACTCGGTTTCCCTGGTCCTGCTGACCACATATCAGCTGATGGGCCCCCCTTGCCTCCCTGAGAATTTGTATCATGACCTGAACTTGCAAGTCCCCTCTGCTGTGGGATCCCGCAGGATCGGTCCCAGACCACCCAGACGCGAGCACAACATGACTCCTGGACTGAGAACACGGCCTAGAGCATTCTGGGCTCCCTGGGGCACGAGCACTGCCTGGCAGGGTGGACCTGGGCTCCTTTCCTGGGCAGCCGGCTCCTGTGGACGGAACCCCAGGGCCGAAGGGCTGCCGAGATGCACTTAGACCCAGGAAGGCAGCTAGCCCACAGCCCTGCTCTGAGGGTGGCAGTGCCAATGCCCCAGCACACCGTTTTGGTTTTTGCCAACAGCAAAGACAGTGTACCTGGATGGCGGGCTTCAGAGAGGAGATGGCAGCACTGCTTTTAGCTTTTCTGAAGAACAAGGGCTTTGGTAAGAAGGGGGTGTCGAACTTCACAAAGTCATTCTCTGTCCTCAGCTTCTTTTTCTTCAAAGAGATGAAAGTTCCACTGTTTCCCTATGTGGGCGAGGGGCGAGAAATCAAAGAGAGGGGTTGCACCACACCGGCTCTGTCACCCATGCACACAGGAAGCAAAAATAGGTCGAAGAGGGTGCAGATAAACAGAGGCCTGTTCCCAGGAACCTGTGCATCGAAGATGAGACCCAAGCAACCACTGAGTCAGCCCACAGGACTCTTTCTGTGCCATGTCCACTCGTAGAACACAGACTCCACTCAGAGAAGCACTACCTCACCATAGCCCTGGACTCCCAGAAACAAGAACCCATTTTTATTATCTCCATCTTCAAACTCAGGTAACAGGTTTTGAGTATTTTGGGGCTTTCAAGGGTCATCTGTTAAAGAGCCACTCATTTTCTCCTTTCTGATCAAAGACGTAAATGTCCACTGGAAGTCTGAGTGGCATGAATGGGCGCGCCCGACGTCTGCGGTGGGTTCCAGGGCTCAAACATGTGGACAGGGTGCATCACCGGGGTCTGCCAGCTGACGATAACCCAAGACTGTGCTAGAGCTCTGGGGTCCCAGGGTCTGGGAAACCCGATGCAGAGACCCCAGTGACTCCCGGGATCTGGAGCAGCAGACCCCGCTGGGCCCTGGAGCCGCTGGGTGGGATTAGTGAGTAGTGAGAACTGCCGTCTGGCCAAGGCTGACAGAGACCCCGGTGGAGCTGAGTCACAGAGGCCCCCTGCCCCTGCCATGTGAGTGTGCTTCACCTGGGCTGCTCTCCAGCCAGAGAGGGGACGGGGAAAGGTCACACTGCCCACGTTCTTCCAGAGTCCAGGACTTTGGGAGAACAGGAGTTGTGAGGACAGAAAGAGGAACCCGGCTGAGTAGAAGGGGGCCAGGGAGGCTGTTGTTCCCAAGCGACCCCAGTCTCTGTACCTGCTGCAGTGGGACTGAGGCAGAGGGCGACGGCACCTGTATGTGGGGGCACAGGGCCCGACAGGTGAGACCCAGCAGGTCGGGGGTGGGGGGACAGGTCAGCATGCAGTATGCTGGTGGGCCCTACGGGAGGTCAAGCAGGTGCACGGGAGGTAAGGCCAGCATGTCAGGAGTGGAGGGCTAACAGTTAAGCCCCAGCCTGCCAGGGGTGGGGGGACAGGAGGTGAGCCCGGCAGTATGATGGTGGGGGGCAACAGGAGGTAAGCCTCCAACACATCAGGGCTGGGCAGGCCCTTGAAGAGCACCTGGTCAGCAGAACGTTCTGTCCACTTGGGAATCTTGTGAGAGCAGAACAAAACCGGGTTCTAGGTTTCGCCCTCAGGGACCGAGACTCAGTAGCTGTGCAACGGGTCTGGACTCTGCACACCTTCTTTATGCCCCACCCCCACGTGCAGCAGGTTTAGATGTCTCGTCCCCAGCCCACTCCCTCAGCGCAGTCTCTGCTGGGGCCTAAGGTCCTGAAAGCAGGAGGGTGGGGTGATAAGCAGCCAGAGGCCTCTCTGGGGAGGGAGCCCCACACCGGCCGGCGAGCAGCCCCCAGGCCCAGGGCTGGGCAGAGTCCCAGCAGAGGGGAGCCTGCTGAGCCTGAAGTGCCCATGGGTGTGCAGAGCTGGAGCTGGGGGCCAGGAAGCCATGGCAGGAAATCTTGCAGGCCTTCTGAGGTCAGTGTAAAGTCTAGACTTTTCTCTGGAGGGAGCCAGGGAGGGTAGTGAGCACCAGAATCAAGGTGAAGGAAGTATCAGGGGTAGGAGGTGACATCATGAAGGTGACGCAGCAAGTTGGGCCAAGGCCTGAGACTAGAAATGGAGAGGCCTGCACTGGCCTTCACCAAGTCCACCCCAGCCCTGACACAGTGCTGCAAATGGCGTGTGTGGACACAGGCACAGTAGCAGGGCCGGCAGCCATGTTCTGAAAGAGGCCAGAGTCTATGCCAGGCTTTGCAGGCCAGCTGGAGCCCGAAGCCCACCTCGGCCTCTGCAGAGAAAACATGCACAGTGGGCATTGGTGTGACCCGACAACCATTCCTTAAGACTCAGGCCTGCAGCTACCACCCACTAAACAGCAAGTCATATGCCCAGATGAGACGTGCAAGGGAGGGCAGGAGTCTGCACCTGCAAGTGTGAGCAAGGCAGGAGGACCTGGGGCTTCCTCTCTAGCCAAAGGGCCCAGGACTAGGCATCACCTGGTGGAGAAACCGAGAGCAGCATCTGGTGGAGAATGCAGGCCTGCCTGCCTGCTCATGGGAGCTGTCTCCACAGCCTGCAGCTGACCCTCTGCAGCTGGCAAGCATGGCCTGGTGACTTGTACAAGGCCCCTCTATGCACTGACAAAGGCTGCTAGAAATCCTGGCCTGCTCGAGTTGTGTGCCAGCCCCACCTGCCGCCTCAGTATAAGGGGTCCGAAGGGAGCCAAGGAGCCCCCCCAAGGACTTCAGCACAAAAGCCTCGGCTCTCCCCTCCTTACCAGAGCTTGGATCTGCTTGGCCTCAGTTTTAAATACTCCGTTGTGTTCTACCAAGTTCAACATCTCTTTCATTTTCTTTCTCTTTTTCAAGATGGCAGTTTTCTGATTCGAAAAGTCACAGAGATCAGGGCTGCTGGGTTCCCTTTTCCTCTTCTTTAGTCTGAGGCCCGGAGGCAGGGGGTTTTGGAGGCCCCCTTCCTCCCCCGGGCCTGCAGGGGGGCTTTCTTTCTCCAGCCGGGGCGGGGGCTGTGGGGCCAGGCTGCCGCGGAGAACAGGAGGGGCCCTGGGCCTCTGCTTCCCTTTGGGGCTCTGGACCCCACCTGGTGGGGAAGCAGGGGCGGCAGGCTCCTGAGGGTGCTGGCTGCCCGGGCCTCTCTGAAACACGCCCTCTGGAGGTGAGGCTGCTAACTCCACGGTCCCTTCCTGGACCTTCAGGCTCCTCTTCCTCGGTCGTTTCCTTTTGTTTTGTGTGGGGGTGGTCTCCACTGCAGTGCTGGGGAGGGTCCCCGCTCCACTCTCGGCCGCACTTCCCTTCTGGTCTTTCCTGTCGCCTGCCTCTGGCTCCCGGCTCCCATTCTGTTCCACGCACACGGCTTTATCCCCCGAATTGACATTTTCAGGCTGGAGACTCTTCTTCTTCTTCTTCCTCTTTTTCCTCTTTGGAACACTGGCTTCACTTCCTTCTTCTGCAGCAAGAAAGCATTTGTTTCCTGTAAGGACACACAGAGACCGATCACCACGCGCCCTGATGTCATGTGGAAACAAGGCCTTGCTGGATCCCGAGGCAGGCTGATTAGCAGAGAGAACTTTCTGGCATTTTACCAGCAGAAACATTTCTGTCCTCCCTGATGCACTGGAATGCCACTAATTCTCTCATTTGCCCCATTTCTTCCCATTTGCAGCTGTGACTGGAAACTTCAGTATCGGTGGGACTGAAATAATATCCAGATACCTACTCATTTTAAGACCAAAGGATTTCTTGACCCGACTGATACACTAAAAAACACAGAGCCAGGATAGTAAGGAAATCACTGCCCCTAAGGGCAGCCCCCCTATCTAGCACTTCCCAGTCCTCACCCATCTTTCCCCTTCAAGACACCTTCAGGAGTAAGCAGAAGCTTTGTGCTTGGTGAGGCTGGAATAATTGGTTCCACATAAAACAGCAAACATTTGGAAAAAGTTTTCAGCCATTAAAAAAAAGGCTTTGCTTCTGATGATTTCTGAAGTCACGGGCTCACAGGGTCTCAAGATTTCAAAGGTGCACCCTGCTGCCAGAGGGCCTGGCTGCCCTCCCTCCCAGCCCTCGCTGACTCTAAGCTCTGCAGCTTACCTTTTGCTTTCTCCAAGCTGGTTTGCTCTAAAAGCGTGTTTCCTGTTTTCTTCTGCCTTCCTGGACTGGTGCTGTCATCGGCGTCAGCAGAAAGGTCCTCCGTCAAGCTGAGCTGCGGCACGCTGCCTGTCAGACACCAGAGTCACATCCAGTCAGCCTGTGGGGACCTTTGCGATTCTGCCCACAGCGGCCCTCCCCAATGCATCCAGGTCCATCTTGAACCCTGATTTCTGCTCTGCAGCCATTATTCCCCACTATTTCTCCAATCCAAGCCTAAAAGCTGACATAGAAATGACAGGTGTAAAAAGCCGGGTGGATTTCTCAGCCAAGGCAAGGTGAGGGATCAACACCTCTGGGTGCACACCATGCACAGCTCACCCTCTGCAGGGGCGGGGGTCAGGCAATCTCCCCGTGCAGCTTTGCCAAATCATTAGCCACCCCTGTGAGCTTGAGGTGTGGCAGTGGGCTCATTCATTTGCTCAAATGTAATAACTAGTGTGCTGGTTTGAAGCTGTTATATTCCCCAGAAAAGACCATGTTCTTTTAGTCCATTCCCATGGATGCAATCCTATTATGGGCAACACCTTTTGACTAGGTTATTTCAACTGAGATGTGACCCACCCCATTCAACGTGGGCCTTAATCCTTTACTGGAGTATTTTATGAGGATAAAAAAAAAACAAAAACCAATAGAGTTCAGAGAAAGAAACACCCAGAGAACTTAGAGGAAAGCCCTGGAGGAGCGGAGAGAGCCACTGAAGCCAGGAGCTGAGAGCAATGAGACCCAGGAGAGAAGGAGCAGTCACCGGCCATGTGCCTGGCCATCGGACAGAGGAACCCTGGATGTCAGTCGCCTGACTTCAGAGAAAGTACAGTCCTGTTGATGCCTTAATTGGGACATTTTCATGGCCTTAGAACTGTCAATTTGTAAACTAATAAATCCCCATTGTAAAAGCCAACCCATTTCTGGTATACTGCATTCTGGCAGCGTTAGCAAACCGAAACAACTAGGTTTATAGACAGAAACTTTTCCCAAGGGGGATAATGCATCATAAAAGGAAAGAAACCCTGAGAGACTCATAAAGGATCAAATGGGAACCTTCTCAGACCAATAAAAATCCATCTTGTTGAAAAACAATAAAACCCCAAACAAAACACCCCACCCCTGAGCTCAGGAGGAGCACATGCCCCAGGCCTGGCTCACGAGTGGGTGGGCAGGAAGTGCCCCCAGGCACCCGGCGCTCCACAGGGCTTCTGCTTCACCCCTTCATCCTTTCACAACCAGGAGCCACTGTTCCTTACAAGACGTTTCCAAAACCCCTTTTCCACCATTTGCATTTACTAAATGCCCTCAGTGGGGTCGGAGTTCACGTAAGAATGCCCTGGGTCAGGATCCTTTGACTCTCCTCACCTTCAGAAAGATCTTGGAATCTGAAAAACAAAACCAAAGCAAACCAGGGTTTATAAGGAAATCCCCTCTTTCCATCTTCTACCAGCACAGGCATTAAATGTTTAAAACACCAGCAATCTTTGGATATTTGTCAATTCACTTTCTTTTTCCTTAAGAACAAACATCACCGAGCAAGGGTCGTGTGATACCAGGGCAAACAAAGAAGGGAGAAGCTGCTCTCAGCTGTCACTGGGTCATCAAGGACACACTCATTTCATGATTCTGTCCTGACACACCGAAATAAAAAGGAAGAAAAGAACCTTTTCTCAAGGCGGAAATGGCTTAGCTCTCTATTCTAGAACTTACATTCCATTCTCCTCCTTTGTTCAAGTGGAGTGCACCTGATTTCGGTGCACTGGAACAAAAAGCCAGTGCAAGGCAGCTGTGTGATGTGGAGGCGAAAAGCACAGGCCCCACAGTCAGAATCCAGGATGAGGTGCAGCAGGGCAGATTCAAGCCACACGCAGCCAGGTGATCTGAGACAAACTAGTTAACCTGCCCCGTGTCCCCGCCGATCCATCTGTAAAATGGGGCGAGTGTGGGCTCTATCTTACAGGCTCTGCTTCACGTGGAACGATCTAATGTATGTTACGTGGCCAGTTCATGGCAAGAGCACGCTCCGTCTCGGCCACCCACAGCCATCCATCCCGACATCCCACAGCCTGCAGGGAGGGACGGAGCGAAGTCATGACACTCAGACCTCTGACCCTGCCACAGGGCGGTGGGGGAGTGGCTGAGGGATGAAGTCCTTCCCTGTGGTGACCGCACACCCACAGCTAACAGCAGCTGCACACTCACACCGCTGCCTCGCCAACCCTTCCAGTGTGCGCAGGTGTGTTACACCGCTGTGATCACACACAGTGAGGGACAAAGGAAAATAGTCAAGCATGGCAAGAGCCAGTCTTACTCCACAGGTCCACAGAAGGCCTGGGCTTGAGCCGAAGGCCAAGCAAATGCAGCCGTCTCGCCCGCCACTTACTTTTTGATCAGTTTAGAGAGACGTTTCCTGTTGAAGGGTGGGGTGTTTTTTCTGTTGGTTATTTCCAGGAGTCGATCAGCAACAGCCTTATAGTCAAACTATGTAAGAAGAGAAACTGAACATAAATCTGTAGCATGGACTTGGTTATTTACCTGTGCTAGTAACAGAAAACCAGTGGCATGGGATTTGGAAGGTTTAGCCAGAGAGTATTCTAAACAAGCATGTGGTGAGACCTGGAAATCATAAGCTTAAGCAGTATCTTTGAATAATTCATAAACCATTTCTTCTTCGGAGAAGCTGGGTGTGCTTCTTTTTAAGCTTAATCTAGAATTTCAATTTGAATAGGGTAACATATTAAAACTCTTTTATTTGGAAAGTACCACTGAGCCGGTTTTGTTGTATGGAATAGAGCATCTTAGCAAAGAGAACCAAAATGAGGACTGATATCTTTCAGAATCCTAACATATCTAAGATTCTTTGTCTCAAAGAAGCCTACTGTGTGGCGCTAGTGATGGCAGAGATTAAAAAGAACTTTACACATCGCCCTAACGGCGTGATCAGCTTCGATCCTTTGATCCCGATTAGCGAGGCATATCTGGAGTGACTCTATGTTCTAGAAAGAGCAACAGCTACTACCAACCTGGAGCAGCGGCCCAGTGTTTTCGAAGGTGCCGCAGTCAGTTCTCTCACCTTCATCTCCGATTCCATCTTTTCTTGAGTGATATCTGCCCAGGGCTATCAAAGTATATCCAAAGACAAAATTCTTTGAAGTGGAAAACTGTGCCAATACAGTTATAATTTCCCAAAGATGTTCTGGCTTTTGGTCCCTGGGAACGAGGGTGGGCTGGGCAGAAGCCACACCTTTTGCTTTTTCTATGTACGATGGGTCGAGCCTCATGGAGAAGGGCACCCCTCCCCCCAACCCTCAGCATGTCCCTGCACACTTGGGACCACCCACCACACCACGGCCCGGCGGACGGGACGGGGAGCTCGCCTGGAGGACCCGGTGCATCAAGGAGCTGGGTGCTCTGGTGGGTTAGGAGGAGGAGAAAGGACTTATGAGTTCGGCCCCAGCTTCAGATAAGAGCTTGGGACCAAGGTTAAAACCTATCATAGAAGTACACTAACTTTTCACGTGGCCACCTCAAACTACGTAATTTAATTTCTGGCATTTAAAAAGTAATTCAAAGGGTATTAACAGCTGTGAAGAAGGGGATGGAAAGTACTAATGAAAGGTCACAATTTTCTGCAGATGTGTGCATTTTAAACTCTGTACGCTTGTTGGAGATGTGGCATTGGGCACGGCCTAAGAAGATGGAACAGGATCTAACCTGCCGCAGGTGCTCAACACACACTAGATGAACGACCCAGAGAGAATTTCCAGAAATGTGCATGGAAGAGAAAATGCCAAGACAAAAATGTGGCTGGCAGGAGGGACCCAGAGACAGCTCTCAGGACCACAGAAAATTTGCTCAAGGTCATTAATTAACTCTGTCACCTACACCGAATTTAAAATCAGACAGTTCTTGTTTTCTTCAGAGACTTGCTTTTTTTTTGGTCTGATTAAAAAAAATCATATAATTGTAGAAAACATAGAAATAAAGACAAGTACAAAGACAGAAATCACCCATAATTCTACCACCTAGGGCTAACTATTAACATTTTAGTGTATATCCTTCTTTTTAGGCATATATAAATGCTTAATACATCAGGTTCCTTCTACCCAGTTTTGTATCCTGCTTTTTTTCCCCTTCAATTTTATTAAGTTTCCCTTGGTCATTAGTTTTTGAAAATGTTGCCCCATGACAGCTACATAACATCCAAAAGCGCAGGTAGACTCCACTAACCGTTCACCTAATGTGGAGCCCTGGGATGCCACAGACAGTGCGAGAGCTTTGATAGGCATCGACTTCAAATTGGAATGGACCATGTCAAGTTCCACGCACAGAAAGAGGAGGAAAGTGACGAAGGCCCGAGTGGGTAAACACCCAAAGAGAAAGCGCCCTGAAGGAGGCTGGGAGACTCTAGGGGCACTGTGGGAGCAAGTGCCCGCTCACAGGTAACTCACTCACCTGCGGGTCTTCCCCGAGGGTGTGCTCACAGCTGCTAGTCCCGTTAGGATATTTAAGTACATCTAAAAAAATCTTTCAAACAGCAATCCTAAGAGACGCGGAAACGTGCGGGCCACAGTGCACAGTGGGGTGCATATACCCGTGGTTGACCACACTTCTGCTCGTCGTCTCAGGTGGGGGCTACAGCAGAACCATCGTCCATGAATTCCAGATTGTACTCAGTGAGGTTCCAACAGATGTACTAAAAAGTGTTTGTTTGGTTTGATGAGGATTTTATCTAGGAAAAAAAGTGGGTATCAAGGAAATTCTCTTACCTGTCTTCTTTTTACTGATTGTTTTCCTCCATGTCATCTCGTTGTCAGATGTCTGGGCTGCAGGGAGGTCACTGTCCTGGACTTGAGTTTTTGGTTCTTCTCCTAACTCTTCAGGTACAAGAGGAGACTGATCCACAATGACTTCAAAAACACCCCTAGCTATAGTCTGTACCAGTGTATGGCTGAGGGGAGAAGCACAGCGAAGAGAAGGCAGTTAAAACCGAGGGTCTGCAAAAGGGGGATACAAAATGAAATGAAATAAAGTTTCAGTGGCTGAGAGATTTCAAATGGAGTAAAGAGGTCACTCTGGTGGACATTCTTACACACAATATAGATAACAATTTTTTAGGTTTGGAATAGCTAGAAGGAAATACCTGAAACTATCAAACTGCAACCCAGTAGCCTTGACTCTTGAAGACAATTGTATAACAATGTAGTTTACAAGGGGTGACAGTGTGATTGTGAAAACCTTGTGGATCACACTCCCTTTATCTAGTGTATGGATGGATGAGTAGAAAAATAGGGAAAAAAACTAAATGAAAAGTAGGGTGGGATGGGGGGGATGATTTGGGTGTTCTTTTTTACTTTTATTTTTTATTCTCATTCTGATTCTTTCTGATGTAAGGAAAATATTCAAAAATAGATTGGGGTGATGAATGCACAACTATATGATGGTGCTGTGACCAACTGATTGTACACCATGGATGACTGTATGGTATGTGAATATATTTCAATAAAACTGAATTTAATTAAACAACAACACAAAAACCCAAGGGTCTGGACTGTGTTCTGTACAGGAGGCAGAAGGATGAGAAGTGAAGAGGGAGGGTTACTGTACCACCCCTCTCTGGCCATTTCCCACCTCCCTGACTGACCGATTGTGAGTCAGCTACCGTGTTCCCAAGTCGGACCTCAAGGCTAACCAGCTGTCACTGTCAGGGTGACAAAGTCCACGGAACTGACAGAAGACAGGACTCAGGGTGTTCGAGGACTACTGGGGAGGATGGGGCGAAACCCCACAGCTGAATTGTTCAGCTACCTTGCTAATGGGAATGAAGAGCCCGGCTGTTCTTAGTTTTGGGTAACCTTCACAGGGAGCCTGCACCATGCTTTGCCACTCAAAACGTGCCCCCCACCCCCATAATTAAGCACCAACTGAAGGAGTGAAAGGAAATATGTGAAGCACTTACTCCTTGGTCTTGGCAGCAATTTTGCAGAATGGATCAATAAACTTGAGATTCTGATCTGCCAAAAGCTGTAATTTGGAAACAAAATGAGGAGAAATAAGAAGACAGCCCTTTTACGCTTTTCTGACATCTCCTTGAAAAGGAACTATTTGCTGTTTTCATAAAGGTTGAATCAGACCAAGTAATACTGTTCTCATGCAGCCCCAAGTGCACTCTGCGAATTACCCACAGGTGCCTGGAGCTGGGCCCGAGGCTGCGGTGGTGCTTGGCCCCTCGGCTATCTCAGGCCAGTAACCCAGAGCCGAGCACCCAGCCACCCACTGCCGTCTCACATTGCCAGGGCACAGCCTTCCTCCTCTAGGGAGAAAGTCCAGGTGGACACTATCTGAAAGTCCGCAAGTGTGTGGCAAAGGAACTCGTTATTTTAATATAACATTTACACTTTCTTTAAACTAAAAAAATACATGGTCACTGTCAAACACTTGTGGAAAAAAAAAGTCAACAATTAATCATAATACCAAATTCAGATAACCACTCTTGTGCTAAAATAAAGTGCATTTCCTTTCCAGCCCCTTGATGGTTCATATACAGCAAATACTTTGAAAAAAGATCCTGTCATTTGCACAGCTTTGTCTCCTGCCTTTTTTCCTACTGTTTTTTTAAAAACTCAATCTAACTTGAGCACTTCCCCATGGAGAAATGTGTAGGTCGCCTTTGATTCTGCTTTGCAAACAAGACTGTAAATACATACTTTGTACATAAATCTTTGCCCACACTTCCCCTTAGCTGTTCAGGACACGTTCCTAGACGGAGAATGACTGGGTCAAAAGACAGGCTGAACCAATTTATGGTGCTGCTGTCACAAGTGACGCTGGATGCCAACAGGGGGCATTTTATCAACTCATCGACATTCACCCCAGAGCCGGGAAAACTATAGGTCAGTTGTGGTTTCAGTATGTGGGGGGCAGAATACCCGACTTTCCTCTCACCTCCTTCCCTCCCACTTTGGAAAGCTCATCCAGATAGATGCCAATGAGGTGGAATTTTACTCCATCAGGAGACTGACTCTCAGGATGCAGGATTTCCTTCATTAAGACGTCCAGAAAAAGCTGGATTCGGCTAAGGGAAATCACACACAGTTAAGTACAGGGTGTCAATACTTCCCTCTGCTCCAAGAGAAAACAGCAAGATTTAGTCTAGTGCCTACACTGTAACCAATCAATGCAGAAAAGCTTATTTAAAAACGCAAGGCTAGAAAGGTTTAAAAGGAGAAATGCGACCCCTTAAATTGGTACAGAATGTTAACTGTTGCATGTGCTATTTCTGTCCCCTTCCTGGGTGTGACCAGCTTTGGGTCTCGCAGTGCTCAGCAGCGTGGCAAGCACACAGTGGGCAATTAATATCGATTAACTGAAAGGCTTGAGAAACACGATTACTGTGAGAGCTTTGAGGCCACCGAACACCGAGTCAACTAGTACACCAACCTTTCTTCCCAGCCGTTTTGCTTCAGAACTTCAAAGGACTGTCTCAGGAACAGACGGATCAGCTACGGACAGACAACTTTTGTTACCAAAGGGAAAAGTGAGGAAAAGGATTCAGCAGTGCAGAATCAGGTGACCGATTGTACCTGTGTGGCCTGGGTCCCCAATATGGACGCAGAGCCACAATAATCATATTTAACTTCTAGATTATAAAACAACAACAAAAAACGTTTACTAATCACCTCCAAACTCACTCCAAAAAAAGAGATAAAGAGCCAAATCAGAAAAGTCTTCAAGTATATGCTTAAATGCCTTCTACTTCCATTATCTTTCATCACACTAAGCCTAGCATTTGCTTTGCTTCACAAATAAACCTTTCTATTGCTTTTAAAAGGCTGAAGGCTCTTTTCTTCCTGTGAGCTTTGGAAGAACTTGCAGATAAAGGCCACCGGTCTCACCATGTGGTACTTGCTCAGGCGCAGCCTGTCAATCCCCTTCCACTCTCGGGTCACGGTCTGCCAGAAGGTCCGAATGAACAGGTGCTCTGCGGGAACAAGGGGCTCTGAGTGTGTGGTTCTCATGAACACATGAAGCGAAAGAGACTTTTCGTTCAATTTTCTCAAGAATTCTAGGGCAGCTAAAAACTGGGTGAACAAATAAATATATTTAATAATTTCTTTTACATTTAAATAGAAGATCAGTTTATAATAGAATGTTTATAATTATGATATAATAATTATGTCATACACTATAAGCAGTCTATTATAAACATGTTTATGTTGTAAATATTATAAACCTGAGAATCTCACATCCCATATATCATTTCACTGTTAGGATAACAATGAGGAAATGCCTTCGTGTTCGGTTAGAGTGCTCCGCAGTGGCCTCCTTTCCCCCCATCCGCTCTGTTTCTACCAAAATCAAAACCTTCTCTGATCCACGTCCACTGTCCTTTCCACTACATCTGTTCCTAACCATCACTCCAAATCCATTCATTTTGATGAACACTTAAGGATCCACACAGAAACTGGCTTTTTGTTTGATGGTGGGTGCCAGCTGGGTGGGCTACAGCCTACAACGTTCTACTTTTCTCCATGAAACTTGCCCTTTTTCATTCAAAAAGCAATTTTCGCTTGTTGACTTTTCTTGGTTTCCTTCTTTTGGTCACCATCATTTCCTGATCTGTGCAAGCCTACTGTGTTCCATAAGGGATATGCCTATTCAGGACTTGGCTGGGGCCTCTGTGGAGACTCAGGGAGCCCGAGGTCCCGAGACCGTGGGGGGGGTTCTCTGCGGAAGAGCGCCCAGCGCGTGGGACAAGCGGGCCTGCTTTGTGTCCTCCTGTAAGTGACCAGAGCCCGACTGTCTCAAATGCCTCACTCTCTCCTTTTCCTTTCCTTTTGGTAAAGAGGGTCCTGCATCACTCTCCTAGTGATGCCTTCAACGGCTCTGGCCTTGAGGACAGACCTGGCACGTGCAGGTGCACGAACAACCTTTACAAGGGGCAAGGTCACCCCGAACTTGGAGAGTCTGGAGGAGTGTTATTTCTTTAAGGTTTACAGAACAGCTCTGAGATGTCAAATATGATACTTCACCAGACACCTCCTCCTTCTAAGCTCCTATGTTTATTAGAAGTTTTAAATGGGAACCAGCTTGCCGCCTGCCTTCCCCACAGCATGGCCCTGGGCTCACCGTGTTAGAGCAGCACACATGAGCCCCGAGACCAAGGGAAGGGGAGGAAGAAACAACACTGTCTGCATTTCCAAGGCAAGTTACCCAGCCAAGAAGTTTGAAAATCATGAAAAAGTCCAGACTTACGAGCCTCTGAGTTGTTCACAACGTGGATGAGTTGGGAAATGGTGTCCGCCAGCTCCTCCTGTGAAGGTGGGGTGGGGAAACACCGTGAGGTCACAGCACCACGGGCCCGTGGCCTCCCCCAGACCTGCCGCTGGGGAATCGGGACCTCCTGTTTTCAGTATCATTTCTACTAGGAATATGAATGTTATCCTTTGTGAAATTCCCAATTTCCACAAACTATCAGGCCGACTTTATATACCCGAGAGCTGTTTAAGCTGCATGTTAAAAAAACAACCTTGGTTATCAGTTCAAATGATCTACAGAAGAAACAAAGTAGCAGTCACGTTCCTTGCTTTAAAAACACATTATTACTTAAATTCTGATTTGATGATAGCTCCCAAAATAATCTGGAACACCAAAGACAATGAGGCTGACTCCACCGTGGGCAGACGCTGGGGGCCTCCCTCCACGAGACCCAATTCCCGTGCCCGAGCACCTCCCATGCGGCTGCTCGGGCAGAGACCAGCATGGCAGTGGGTGGGAGCAAAGCTTTTGCGGCCTGCCTGGGCTCTGTCCTGGGCAGAAGCGCAACCTATAGACGGGGCCTGCTCATAGGCAGGACTCGCCACTGGGCAGAATGGGGTGGCCAAGACCTAGGAGGAGACCTTCCTCGGGGAGGGGCTGTGGAGGAGGTCACACAACAAAAGACCCTCACAGCATTCCCTGCGTGTCACCTCCCCTCACACCTTCCTCACCCCTTCACTTTATGTGAACTCCCAGACTTGAAAATCACGTTCCTATTCACACATTTTCTTCCCCCACTAAACCGATTGGTTTACTTTTGAATGAAATTCAGAAATACGTTGCCCTGCTATCCTACTTGAAGTATGTGCAGTGGAGTAGAAGTTATAAACCAAAACAAGTTAACACACAGCTTGGGGGAAGTGGCAAGGTCACATGTTAAAACCCAGGAAGGCAGAGTCTGCCCACGAACTCCTGCACCTCAGAGGTTTTCAAACCGTGACCTGCAAGGCTCACTCTCTGCTTCTACAAAGGCAGATCTGCATTCATACAACAGAACAAAGCTTTTTAAAAGAGTGAAAATGATCTCCTTAAATGGGGCTCAGCAAACTTGGCTGCAGGAAGCAAGGTGTACACGCATGTTTCGGGACACAACGCTGAGCGTGACGCGTCAGGAGAAGCGAAGGCTCAGGTGGGAGGGCCTGCCACCCAGTGAGACTAGACTGTGGCAGAAGGGGCCCGAGCTGCAACCCCCGATCTCACACTGGTGCTCCTTGTGGGCCATTTTTTGATAACAAATAATAAACTGAAAAGAAGAAAGAGAATCTTTAAAATAAGTAGTATAAAACCCACCATGGAAATTGTGAGAGGGAAAAAATAAATCTGCAATTTATGTGTCCTTCATGATCTGAGGAGATAACTAACCTAATGCTATCACACTGCATTCCTTTGCTTTCCAGATGGACAAGAGGTGAGAAAATTAATCCTTGAAGCAGAGATTCTGCATTAGTTTCAGGGGCTAACACTGCATAAAACCATCAGGACTCTCTGACCCCCAGGGCCCCACTCCAGCCCGATGGAGGCAGCTGCACCTTACCTGGAGGAGAGGCTCGTCTTGCACCCACATGCAATAAAAGAGGCCTTTCCATATCTTTAAAAGTTCTTCTTGACTGAAACCTCCTATAGGGCAAAATAGCACAAAAATCTCATTTTAAAATTGACATATTTCCTTTCATTAAGTTTAGAGCTGCCACACAAGCAGTGAAAATAATGTCACATACATTTAACTCTCTTGTCTGCAAGTGTCTTATCTGAAGCATGTTTCCTTGTTATCACAAAATAAACATATAAATCACTATGGATGTGGCTTTGTCAGCTCCAGGGCAGGGCGGCAGCGACAGTCTGTCCTCATTATCCGCCAATTACAAGGAAGCAAATGCACCACAACCCAAACTTAACGAATGGGCCATTTATAAAATAAGCCTCCCCCAGAGCCTCCCTCCCTGTGTAAAGCAAGCACCTCACCCACATCAGTGTATTCACGGGTCTCATGAAGGAGAACAGCATGTCCTACAAAGATGCAGGATTGCAGCAAGTCGATGCAAGTTGGAGAAGAACCGACAGCTCAAGTTGCAGGCAGAGCATCCAGCAAAGGGCAGCCCAGCTCTGGAGTGATGGGGCCCAGGCAGGCCCCAAAACAGGAGGGTTGTGGACATGACACCTGACGGGCAAAGGACTCAAAAGGCCTGGGAAAATGACAGAGCTTTGGAGTAATTTTGCAAAAATGATCCGTTTAAGGATCCTGATTTGAGGTCAAACTTTGCTGTGTCCTCTCTCCGTCCCCCCGACCATGGAGGCCACCATGTCCTGTGCGACTGTGATCTCTGCTCTAAGGGCACCCCTTGCTTGGGCTCATCCCGGCTCAGCACAAGCCACCCCCCCCCCGCCCCACCTATGACTAAAACGCTGCTCTCGCTCATTCTTGTAACCGTGCTCATGACCCAGGTGCTGAATGACATAAGGGATTACAAAATAAGGGAAATGGACCCTTTTGGGGTTTCCTAGCCATGAAATCACTGTCAAATAGCACCCTTGGGCCTTGGTGGGTGCTAGTGACATCTCACAAGCAGGTCCTGGGATAAATCTTTTGAAGCAGCAGAGTGGGATAAACTAGATGAACTCAAATAGGCATATACTGGGAGTCCAAGTCATGCTGATAATCCAAAAGATAAACACTTAAGCCACAAAAACCCTTTCAATGGACTGAAGTTTATAGTGTATTCAGAGTGAATTTACCCTTTATGTGTATTGACAAGTTTCTGAGTTACAAAAACCTTTCTTATAGCAACAATTCTAAGATGCTGTGTTTTAATTTTTTTGGTAGTTTCCCACTCGTAACCAAGACATCAGAAACTGCAACAAATGTAGTTTATAGAAGCACATTCCCTTGAAGAGTTGGGGCAGATGAAGTGCCCGCTGGTTTTCTTCCCCTCTGGTTCCTAAGGTTCCTAAGGAGCCACACCTGGTAACCACCGCGTCGGTAACACAAGTGGGGTGCGGTGACAGATCCCAGTGGAGCTGAGCCGCTGCTGCCAGGTGGGGGAAAGGTGGCCGTTCCGGTTGGTTTTGATGGTCCCCTGCACCGTGCCGGCTCTTCCGCTCTGACCAGTGAATGTTTCATTCAGGGGCTGATGTGGGGGAACCAAGTCACAAGACCAACCCACCCCCATCCCCCCAACTAGTTTATAAACCAAAATGCAGATGTATTAATTTCCATTCAGAAACACAGTCTGCTGGTGACTGCATTCCCTCGTAGCAAAGGACACCTGGAAAGCACATTGCTGAGCGACGCACGGCGAGCCCACGGCGAACCTCGTTATGGGCGCTGACCCTGCGGCAGGAACGGCTCAATTGGCTGAGAGTCTCCCTGGCTCCACACTAGCACCCGACCAGCTCTGACCCGAGACCCATCTTCCTGACTCCATGGAGACCAGTGGCCGCTCCTCCTCTTGACAGAACCACAGCTCTTCTCCAGGGGGTCCTGAGCTCCTTCCTTGGGGACACCTGGGAGGCACCTTGATGCTGAATCTCATTCGCTTCTATTTCAGGGGAGCACGTCCCAAAGCTGGCAGAGAACCCTCCGTGGGGCAAAGAGTTCCCCAAGATTGGCCCGATGGCAGTTAGCTGGACGCCTTCTCCCTGGCACCGGAGGAGTGGACGCGAGCAACAGCATTTGCGTCACCGGTTGGGTGGAAGGTGGCAGCTCAGGCGTGACCGTGGAAGACACTTTGTGGATAACAGCTACCCATGGGCCACATTCACATAGTCCACTCTAGGTAACATGTTCAAGCTCACAGACGGATATTCTCCCACTCGTGGTGCTAGGACTCTGGCGAGGCAAGAGGTATGACCTGCTCTTCCACCTGATCGCCGTCCCTTTCCTGCTTGGGGTGCAGAATGAAAGAAAACAAGGGAGCACTTCTTCTTGGCAGGGTTTCAGGAGTCCTGCCCCCTTGAAGTGACCGACCCCCCACATCGTGATGCAGGCCCCAGCCCAGCTCACTCCCAGTGGCCAGCCCCCCAGACTCAGGGGGTCTCACAGGATTGAGGGGCTGCTTCAGGGCAAATCCACTGGCTGAAACTGTCTCTGCCCCGTGGGGCTGCACCCCGGTAGTCGGGGCCTCCACACTTTTCCTCTCTTCAGCCCCAACTCTGCGACTTGGGGCAAGTGGCAGGACCTGACTTCCTGGTGTCTCAGAACCAGACACCAGATGCTGGTGGTCCTTGCTACAAGACCACCGTGTCTTCCTCAGGCTCTTCTTCATGCTCTGGGACGGGCTGCGAGTCCTCCGGCTCAGAGACAGAAAGGGAGGATGAGCTGCTGGCTGCATGGCCTGCAGACTCCCGCGAACACCATGAGATGGGCTCTTCAGCCCTCACCGTCCTCGCCTTGGGGTAACCAATTCCACCGCCCCCCCCCCCCCCCAGCAGGCCCTGGGCTCCTCTTCCAGCTCTCACGGGTAAAGGCCACTGGCTGCAGTGGCGGCAGATTAAGAGCGTTGTGTCAAAACTGGGCGTCTCTTCTATCATGGCCTGGGAGGATTTATACCTCTGCACTCTGTACTGTCCTGGGGGATGGGGGCTCTAAATGAGGAAGGACCCCACGCCAGCCTTTTAGTTAGTAACTTTCTTGCATAGAGGCCTGTGCTTATTGAAAGACTGTGGGAATCCCCAGTAGAGCTGAGCAAGCACCATTGATGGCTGCTGAGATATCAGGTGAAGATACCGAGGAACTTTAAAATGGATGGATCAGACCAATTAACACCCCCCCCTCCAACACCGCCCCCACCAGCAATCTTAACTCAAGACAACCATTCATTATGTGCCCGTGTAATGCAACAGGAACTACACGGCACTACTCGTTAAATATTCTTGCAAAAACAAGAAACAAACAGAAATCACGTCAACTGTAACTACTGAAACCAGTTACAGGATACACTTGGGACAGAGGAACATGTTAAATGAGACCATGGGGACACAATCAACAAAACCCAAAATGTGGGAAATGCTACAGGACAAATGACCCAGTTCTTCCAACAAATAAATTGTAAAGGGAAAAAAAATGATGGAAAAGAACTATTTGAATTTAAGAATCTTAGGAGACATATTAACCAAATGCAATGGATGGGTCTTGTTCAGACTCTGATTTGTCATAAGAAACATCTATGAGACACTGGGGAAAAAACTCAACAGACTGGATATCTCATGATATTAAGGACTTTTTTAAGATAGTGCTTAAAAAAAAAGTCCTTATCATTCAGAGATACATACTGAAGTATATGCAGATGAAATGAAATGTCTGGGATTTGCTTCATGGGGTACAGATTAAATAAGTTCGGCAGATATTGATAAATGTTTTTTTTTTTTTTTTAATCATTTTATTGAGATATATTCACATACCACGCAGTCATACAAAACAAATCGTACTTTCGATTGTTTACAGTACCACTACATAGCTGTACATTCATCACCCAAATTAATCCCTGACACCTTCATTAGCACACACACAAAAATAACAAGAATAATAATTAAAGTGAAAAAGAGCAATTGAAGTAAAAAAGAACACTGGGTACCTTTGTCTGTTTGTTTCCTTCCCCTATTTTTCTACTCATCCATCCATAAACTAGACAAAGTGGAGTGTGGTCCTTATGGCTTTCCCAATCCCATTGTCACCCCTCATAAGCTACATTTTCATACATCTGTCTTCGAGATTCATGGGTTCTGGGTTGTAGTCTGATAGTTTCAGGTATCCACCACCAGCTACCCCAATTCCTCAGAACCTAAAAAGGGTTGTCTAAAGTGTGCGTAAGAGTGCCCACCAGAGTGACCCCTCGGCTCGTCTTGGAATCTCTCAGCCACTGAAGCTCACTTCATTTCCTTTCACATCCCCCTCTTGGCCAAGAAGATGTTCTCCGTCCCACGATGCCGGGTCTACATTCCTCCCCAGGAGTCACACTCCACGCTGCCAGGGAGATTCACTCCCCTGGGTGTCCGATCCCACGCAGGGGGGAGGGCAGTGATCCCACCTTTCAAGTTGGCTTAGCCAGAGAGAGAGGGCCACATCTGAGCAACAAAGAGGCATTCAGGAGGAGACTCCCAGGCACAAATATAGGGAGGCCTAGCCTCTCCTTTGCAGCAACCATCTTCCCAAGGGTAAAACTTATGGTAGAGGGCTCAACCCATCAAACCACCAGTCCCCTATGTCTGTGGTCATGTTAGCAACCATGGAGGTGGGGTAGGCGAATACCCACAGGCTCCTCAAGGGGGCACTACATCATTTTTTTTTCCTTGTTTTTCTTTCTTTCTTTTTTTTTTTTTAACTTTCCCTTCTTTTTTGAATCAACTGTATGAAAAAAAAGTTAAAAAGAAAACAAACATACAATAAAAGAACATTTCAAAGAGACCATAACAAGGGAGTAAGAAAAAGACAACTAACCTAAGATAACTGCTTAACTTCCAACATGTTCCTACTTTACCCCAAGAAAGTTACATAATATAGCAACCTTTCTGTGAACTTGTTCCTACTATATCCATCAGAAATTAACAGACCATAGTCATTTCTGGGCATCCCCAGAACGTTAAAAAGCATATCTGTTCTTCTTGGATTATTGTTCCCCCTTCCTTAATTACTTTCTACTGCTAGTTCCCCTACATTCTACATTATAAACCATTTGTTTTACATTTTTGAAAGTTCACATTAGTGGTAGCATATATTTCTCTTTTTGTGCCTGGCTTATTTCACTCAGCATTATGTCTTCAAGGTTCATCCATGTTCTCATATGTTTCACGAGATCGTTCCTTCTTACTGACGCGTAGTATTCCATCGTGTGTATATACCACATTTTATTTATCCACTCATCTGTTGAAGGACATTTGGGTTGTTTCCATCCCTTGGCAATTGTGAATAATGCTGCTATGAACACTGGCGTGCAGATATCTGTTCGTGTCACTGCTTTCCGATCTTCCGGGTATATACCGAGAAGTGCAATCGCCGGATCGAATGGTAGCTCTATATCTAGTTTTCTAAGGAACTGCCAGACTGACTTCCAGAGTGGCTGAACCATTATACAGTCCCACCAACAGTGAATAAGAGTTCCAATTTCTCCACATCCCCTCCAGCATTTGTAGTTTCCTGTTTGTTTAATGGCAGCCATTCTAACTGGTGTTAGATGGTATCTCATTGTGGTTTTAATTTGCATGTCTCTAATAGCTAGTGAAGCTGAACATTTTTTCATGTGTTTCTTGGCCATTTGTATTTCCTCTTCAGAGAACTGTCTTTTCATATCATTTGCCCATTTTATAATTGGGCTGTCTGTACTATTGTCATTGAGTTGTAGGATTTCTTTGTATATGCAAGATATCAGTCTTTTGTCAGATACATGGTTTCCAAAAATTTTTTCCCATTGAGTTGGCTGCCTCTTTACCTTTTTGAGAAATTCCTTTGAGGTGCAGAAACTTCTAAGCTTGAGGAGTTCCCATTTATCTATTTTCTCTTTTGTTGCTTGTGCTTTGGGTGTAAAGTCTAGGAAGTGGCCGCCTAATACAAGGTCTTGAAGATGTTTTCCTACATTATCTTCTAGGAGTTTTATGGTACTTTCTTTTATATTGAGATCTTTGGTCCATTTTGAGTTAATTTTTGTGTAGGGGGTGAGGTAGGGGTCCTCTTTCATTCGTTTGGATATGGATATCCAACTCTCCCAGCTCCATTTGTTGAAAAGACCATTATGGCTCAGTTCAGTGACTTTGGGGGCCTTATCAAAGATCAGTCGGCCATAGATCTGAGGGTCTATCTCTGAATTCTCAATTCGATTCCATTGATCTATATGTCTATCTTTGTGCCAGTACCATGATGTTTTGGCAACTGTGGCTTTATAATAAGCTTTAAAGTCAGGGAGTGTAAGTCCTCCCACTTCATTTTTCTTTTTTAGAGTGTCTAGCAATTCGAGGCATCTTCCCTTTCCAAATAAATTTGATAACTAGCTTTTCCAAGTCTGCAAAGTAGGTTGTTGGAATTTTGATTGGGATTGCATTGAATCTGTAGATGAGTTTGGGTAGAATTGACATCTTAATGACATTTAGCCTTCCTATCCATGAACATGGAATATTTTTCCATCTTTTAAGGTCCCCTTCTATTTCTTTTAGTAGAGTTATGTAGTTTTCTTTGTATAGGTCTTTTACATCTTTGGTTAAGTTTATTCCTAGGTACTTGATTTTTTTAGTTGCTATTGAAAATGGAATCTTTTTCTTGAGTGTCTCTTCAGTTTGTTCATTTCTAGCATATAGAAACATTACTGGCTTATGTGCATTAATCTTGTATCCCGCTACTTTGCTAAATTTGTTTATTAGCTCTAGTAGCTGTATCGTCGATTTCTCAGGGTTTTCTAGATATAAGATCATATCGTCTGCAAACAATGACAGTTTTACTTCTTCTTTTCCAATTTGGATGCCTTTTATTTCTTTGTCTTGCCGGATTGCCCTGGCTAGCACTTCCAGCACAATGTTGAATAACAGTGGTGACAGCGGGCATCCTTGTCTTGTTCCTGATCTTAGAGGGAAGGCTTTCAGTCTCTCACCATTGAGTACTATGCTGGCTGTGGGTTTTTCATATATGCTCTTTATCATGTTGAGGAAGTTTCCTTCAATTCCTACCTTTTGAAGTGTTTTTATCAAAAACGGATGTTGGATTTTGTCAAATGATTTTTCAGCATCTATTGAGATGATCAATTGATTTTTCCCTTTCGAGTTTTTAATGTGTTGTAATACATTGATTGTTTTTCTTATGTTGAACCATCCTTGCATGCCTGGAATGAACCCCACTTCGTCATGGTGTATGATTTTTTTAATGTGTCTTTGGATTCGAATTGCAAGTATTTTGTTGAGGATTTTTGCATCTATATTCATTAGGGAGATTGGCCGGTAGTTTTCCTTTTTTGTAGCATCTTTGCCTGGTTTTGGTATTAGATTGATGTTAGCTTCATAAAATGAGTTAGGTAGTGTTCCATTTTCTTCAATGTTTTGAAAGAGTTTGAGTAAGATTGGTGTCAGTTCTTTCTGGAAAGTTTGGTAGAATTCCCCTGTGAAGCCATCTGGCCCTGGGCATTTATTTGTGGGAAGATTTTTGATGACTGATTGGATCTCTTTGCTTGTGATGGGTTGGTTGAGGTCTTCTATTTCTTCTCTGGTCAGTCTAGGTTGTTCATATGTTTCCAGGAAATTGTCCATTTCTTCTACATTATCCAGTTTGTTGCCATACAGTTGTTCATAATATCCTCTTATAATTTTTTTAATTTCTTCAGGATCTGCAGTTATGTCACCTTTTTCATTCATTATTTTGTTGATATGGGTCTTCTCTCTTTTTGATTTTGTCAGTCTAGCTAGGGGCTTGTCAATCTTGTTGATCTTCTCAAAGAACCAACTTTTGGTGATATTTATCCCCTCTGTTGTTTTTTTGTTCTCTATGTCATTTATTTCTGCTTTAATCCTTGTTATTTCTTTTCTTGTACTTGGTTTAGGATTGGTTTGCTGTTCATTTTCTAGCTTCTTCAGTTGATCCATTAGTTCTTTGATTTTGGCTCTTTCTTCCTTTTCAATATATGCGTTTAGTGCTATAAATTTCCCCCTTAGCACTGCTTTTGCTGCATCCCATAGGTTTTGGTATGTTGTGTTCTCATTTTCATTCGTCCTCTATATATTTAGCAATTTCTCTTGCTATATCTTCTTTAACCCACTGATTGTTTAGGAGTGTGTTGTTTACCCTCCAGGTATTTGTGTATTTTCTAAGTCTCTGATGGTTATTGACTTCTAATTGTATTCCATTGTGGTCAGAGAATGTGCTTTGAATAATTTCAATCTTTTTAAATTTATTGAGGCTTGTTTTATGTCCCAGCATATGATCTATTCTGGAGAAAGTTCCATGAGCACTAGAAAAGTATGTGTATCCTGGTGATTTGGGATGTAATGTCCTGTATATGTCTGTTAAATCTAATTCATTTATCAGATTGTTTAGGTTTTCAATTTCCTTATTGGTCTTCTGTCTGGCTGATCTATCTATAGGAGAGAGTGATGTGTTGAAGTCTCCCACAATTATTGTGGAAACATCAATTGCTTCCTTTAGTTTTGCCAGTGTTTCTCTCATGTATTTTGTGGCACCTTGATTGGGTGCATAGACATTTATGATTGTTATTTCTTCTTGCTGAATTGCCCCTTTTATTAGTATGTAGCGGCCTTCTTTGTCTCTCAAAACATCCCTGCATTTGAAGTCTATTTTATCTGAGATTAATATTGCTACACCTGCTTTCTTTTGGCTGTAGCTTGCATGAAATATTTTTTTCCATCCTTTCACTTTCAGTTTCTTTGTGTCCCTGTGTCTAAGATGAGTCTCTTGTATGCAACATATTGATGGTTCATTTTTTTTGATCCATTCTGCGAATCTGTATCTTTTAATTGGGGAGTTTAATCCATTTACATTCAACGTTATAACCGTGAAGGCATTTCTTGAATCAGCCATCTTATCCTTTGGTTTATGTTTGTCATATTTTTCCCCTCTGTCTATTAATATCCTTTATTGTACCCATACTGAATCTCTTTAGTACTGAACCTTTCTCCAAGTCTGTCTGTACTTTCTTTGTTTCTCTGTCTGTAGGGCTCCCTTTAGTATCTCCAGTAGGGCAGGTCTCTTGTTAGCAAATTCTCTCAGCATTTGTTTGTCTGTGAAAAATTTAAGCTCTCCCTCAAATTTGAAGGAGAGCTTTGCTGGATAAAGTATTCTTGGCTGGAAATTTTTCTCACTCAGAATTTTAAATATATCGTGCCACTGCCTTCTCACCTCCATGGTGGCTGCTGAGTAGTCACTACTTAGTCTTATGCTGTTTCCTTTGTATGTGGTGAATTGCTTTTCTCTTGCTGCTTTCAGAACTTGCTCCTTCTCTTCTGTGTTTGACAGTGTGATCAGTATATGTCTTGGAGTGGGTTTATTTGGATTTATTCCATTTGGAGTTCGCTGAGCATTTATGATTTGTATATTTATGGTGTTTAGAAGATTTGGGAAGTTTTCCCCAACAATTTCTTTGAATACTCTTCCTAGACCTTTACCCTTTTCTTCCCCTTCTGGGACACCAATGAGTCTTATATTCGGACATTTCATATTATCTATCATATCCCTGAGGTCCATTTCGATTTTTTCAATTTTTTTCCCCATTCTTTCTTTTATGCTTTCATTTTCCATTTTGTCATCTTCCAGGTCACTGATTCGTTGTTCAACTTCCTGTAGTCTTGTACTATGAGTGTCCAGGATCTTTTTAATTTGGTCAGCAGTTTCTTTAATTTCCATAAGATCATCCATTTTTTTTATTTAGTCTTGCAGTGTCTTCTTTATGCTCTTCTAGGGTCTTCTTGATTTCCTTTGTATCCCGTACTGTGGTCTCATTGTTCATCTTTAGTTCTTTGAGTAGCTGCTCTAGGTGCTGTGTCTCTTTTGATCTTTTGATTTGGGTGCTTGGGCTTGGGTTATCCATATCGTCTGGTTTTTTCATATGCTTTATAATTTTCTGTTGTTTTTGGCCTCGTGGCATTTGCTGAACTTGATAGGGTTCTTTTAGGATTTGTAGACCAATTGAAGTCCTTATCTCTAATTTATCAGATCTACAGCTTCGTGGAGTACACTTTCTCTAACTAACCAGCAGGTGGTGTCCACGAGCCACCTGTTCTCCACAGGCCATTTCTCCCCTGCTTAGCCTTTTTGGTGAGTGGGAGAGTGAGTCTTGTGGGGTCCAATTGGTGTACCAAGCTTGCGTGTGTAGTTCGTTTTGCCTGCCCTGTATATGGGGCGTGTTTCTGGGCAGTCAGGGATGGGGGGTGGCTCTAACAGTCAAATCTCCCTGGTGATCCTAGAGTTTTAAAGCTGCTGCAATAGTCTAATCCTTCAGTTCAGTCCTGCCACAGTTTGTCTCTGCCACTGACCCACAAGTCCTTGGTATTGGCGTATGGCTCCTGAGACTTGCAAGTGGGCCCCTCTTCCAGGCTGTGCACCCCGGGTCCTCTGTTGAGGGATGACTGTGCTATGTCACAGGTGAGTGCTGTCCCCCCAGGGCAGTTCTGGACTGCTGGGCTGTGTAGGGAGGCTCCCAGTCTGCTGAAATGATGGCTGAATGGGGCTTTGTTAACTCACACTGCTCCACCTTCCCAACTCTGGGACAATCAGCTGAGGTTGCAGGGAAGGCTAATGTCCACGCCCAGTTTTGTGGTGTGTGCCTGTTATTTGAAGCACTTCCGTCACACTGGGTTGTCTGGGGCAGCTCTGGGCTGTGGGGCTGGCGATGGGCAGGAGTGTTTCCTGTCCACCAGGATGATGGCTGTGAGCAGACACCCCCCTTTTCTTGGGAAGTTGTGGTGTTCAGTGAATTTTCTCAGCCACTGGATTATTGCCTTTTGTCTCAGAGCTCTCTTAGTTCTGCTCTTGACTTGACGTGCCCAAATTGAAAGTCTTTGAAGCTTTCTGTATTGGGCTTCTTAGAGTAATTGTTTTAGAAAAAGAAAAAAGGATTAAAAAAAATAAATAAATAAATAAAATAAAAAATAAAAAAAATAAAAAAAAAAGGGTCCTCCTCAGAGATCTAATGGGTTATTGAAATGCTAAGAGACAAAGCAACCAGGGCCATTAAGGAAAGGTCCACAGGGCAGAGAGATCGGCTTTTCTTCGGGATTTGCGTATGCGCCTTAGGGCCTGAGCTCCGCCCTTCCCCTTTCTGTGTTCACCAGAGCTCTAAAAATCCTCTGCTTTTATTTTGGAGTTTTTCGTGTTGTTTTTTTTTTTCTATGCCTGTCTCCTCTCTGCTGGGCTGGCTGCTCACAGATTCTCTGGTGTCTGGTCTCTGTCTATCTATGGTTGGAGTCTGGATCAGTAGAATGAGTTTCCGATAAGAGTAGCCACTGCAGTTCTCCCTTCTCCTTCCCGGAGCTGACAGCCCCTCCTCCCACGGGACTGAGCCTGGCAGGGAGGGGCGCAGGTCCCCTGGCCGCAAAAACTTACAGATTTCGCTGATCTCAGCAGTTCGACATTTTCATGAGTGTTGTATGAAGTATGCCCAAAGACAGATTGCTCTGTGGTGTCCAGTCCACGCAGTTCCTGGCTTTCTACCTACTTTCCTGGAGGAGTAACTAAAACATACAGCTCACCAGTCTTCCATCTTGCCCCGCCCTCCTATTGATAAATGTTAAAGCTGAGTAATGGGTACCCTTTTAATATACTTTATACGTTTATTAACATACATTTTACACAGCTCTCTATCTGCATTAAGTTACCAAAGTGTCTTCTTTCTTTTTAAAAACACTCTTTGTAAAGGAAACTAGAGAGACATGACCACTAATGAGCTTCAAAGCAAGCAGGATTTAAAGGACATGGGTGGCTGCCTGAGGCTTGGGTCCTGGGCCCCTGCTGCCACCCCGCTCTGGCCCTCTCCACCTTCCTGCTGGGGCCCGTGGCCAGGTGGAGCTGCCCTGCAGAGGGGCATGTGGTCTGATGGGGCTTCTGCCACCTGGGCTTAAGGGAACCAGCACAAATTCCTCTGGCTACAGGATCTGTTCAGGAGTGCACAATGACCCCACTGTGATACTGATCCTTTGGCTCAGGGTTTAGGAAACTGTTTAGCCCTTTCTCACTAGACTTGAAGAGAAAAATAAATGTGTAGAGCTATACATGCCCCCTTCAGAAGTTTACCTGAGAAGGGGGCCAAGCTAGTTTGTAGAGAGAAAAACTGAGTACTGTGTCACTGGCTGAGCTGCTGGACGAAGCTGTGTCTCACTGTTTCCCTTTAAAACTAGTGTGGCTTGGATTCTGTCAAACAGCAACTGATAAAGCGCCCTAACCAATAACACACTTGGACTGCAAAAAATCCATGTACTATCTCAGCAGTTATACAGTGAAAAATTCTGGCTTGTCCACTACTTCCCAAATCCCAGCCCCCTCCCCAGAGGCACTGTTGTCCTCTGCCTGATCTGTTATTTCTCCAGGCCTTTTTTTCAATGCATTTACTTACATAGGATACCCAAGTGAAGCTGGAATGGTAAATAGCTTTACTAATATTCACAACTCCCACTTTACCCAGGAAAGTTCAAAGAAGAAACAAAAAGCAAATGAGGCAGGCTGACGTGCCGAAGACCCCTTGCAGTGCTAATGAAGACCACTGCTCCACGGGAAAGGAGGAACTGTGCAAGACAAGCACACAGATCCCAGCAAGTCTGCTTCTCTTCACAAACAGGCCCAGTCCTACACACACATCCCGCCTGGAATGCTCTGCCCCAGACAACTTACACAACTCATGTCCTCCTTGACCCCCACCTCTCCACTCCCACATACCCATTCACTGTTCTGAGCAGGTATATAAACTGTTTCCACACCACTTTGCAGTTCTGCTCCCACGCATGCTACTTTACTTAATTATTCTGCACCTTGGTTTTCAGAGTCTGTTTTCCACTTAGTTTGCAGAGTCTGTTTTCAACTTAACACAAAATGCATAGTTTAGAGTGTGTATGTGTAAGCCTAAATGATATCTTATCCTATGTACTTTGTATCCTGGCCCTTTGTATAGTACAGTGTATGTTTATCTGCAGGTGGATATGCACTAGTATATCAAGACAACACTGTGATAATTTGATATACCCATAACTATTATAGGCAAAGGTATAATATGAGGGGCGACCCACAGGCTTTTTTAATGGAAAAGGACAGATTCTCACAAAGTAGCAGGGTGACACTAGAGCCTCAAAGGTGAGCAGGAAAAGGAGTTGGCTGTAAAGGGAGTTGGCCTTGAGTGTTTACCCTGAGCAGACAAGCCTGCTTACTAGCTGCACAGCCTTAGTAAGCTGTCCACTAACCTCTGGGCCTCAGTTTCCTTACCCATAATACACATGGTCAAAATTAAGAGCCTGAGAAGTGCTGTGCAGGAGTAAGGCACCGTTCAGTTGTGGATATTATAACTGTCTCAGTTTCTTTTCCCATATTACATTGAAGCTTTTTTTTTTTTCCTTTTTAAAACATCTACTTTCAATATTTGAGTAAAAGTCACTTGTTTATTCCCCAGAATTTAGTTGGTGAAAACAAGGTAGTAATTTTTGAATCACTTAAAGCAAAACAAAGAACTGCTCACTGTTTCAGCTCTAATGTGGAAATAATAAATACCAACAAGCTTTGAAATGCAAAAAACCCAACAGCTACTCTCACCATGAAACGAACATAAAGTGTTATATGCTAACACACCCCACTGTCACAACACCCAAAACTCCTTCTATTAACTACTGGTTAGGGATAATCCTAACTCTACTATTATGAAAAAACCTTAACCCCCCCATCACACTGCATCCAAGACACCACTGTCTGTAAGATGTGCTGTTATTTTTATGGTCAGCAAAAAGAAAATGATGCAAATGAAACCGTCACAGGGTAGGCTGTAAGATGCATCCGAATTTTAGGTATGTTGAGTGCAAAAAAAAAAAAAAAAAAAGGGTTGTAGAATCAATAAACAGAGACAGGAAGCTTTGTCTGTTTTGTTCAATTCTGTGCCCCCAGAGCCAGGAAGAGCAGGTGTAATAGCACACGAGATGCTCCAAAAGTATTTGCTGAATATAGGAATAAATAAATCTGGACTGATGAGCCTTCATGAACTAGAACCATGGACATAATTGTTGGGGATTGAATCATGTCCCTACGAAAGGCATGCTCGGGTCCCAGCCCCTGGTCCTGTGGGAGTGTAAACCCATTTGTAAATAGGACTTTTAAAGATGTTTTTAGTTAAGATGATATCAAACCAAATGAGGGGGGCCTTAATCCAATAGGGCTGAAGTCCTTATAAGCAAAGGAAATTGAACAAGGAGAGCAGCCAGAAGCTGGAAGTCAACAGCACCCAGAAGAGAAAGGAGAAGACGCCACCATATGCTCTGCCACGTGATGGGAAAGCCCAGGAGCAAGGATCACCGGCCGCCAGCTCCAGAACGCCACAGTCTTCAGGGAGAAAGTACTGCCTTGCTGACACTTCGGTTTTGGACTTCTCCTAGGCTCAAAACCATGAGCCAATAAATACTTGTTGTGTGGAATTTGCTTTAGCAGCTGAGAAAGTGATCACCAAACATTATTCCATAATTTTGAATGCTGAGCACAAAGTTAAAGAACTAGAGCAACATGTAGCTGCTTTAAGCAGAACAAGGATTTCTAAAGTATTTCTAATTTATTTTTTAAAATCACAAAGCTATCAATTTTTGCTGCTGATAAGCAGCTACATGTAGTAGTAAGAGTAAAATTTCAGATTTCCTTTACCTTGCTCAGTGCCAGATGCAAAAAGTACAATCCTGCCAATGAGATTCAAATGTCAGGTCAATTTATTTCCAAACTTGTGTTTCCATTTTGATGGAGAGTAGCTGTGGCAAAGACTTGTTCCCTGCCCCATTATCACACTATGTCTATGCTATTTACTTTGCTGAATTCTTTTCTGAGGGCCCACCATGCACTCTGCACTACAGATTAGGGGGACCAAGAGGCACACCACAGTAATTCTAGCTGTTACAGGCACTGAGACAGGATCCTGGGGCACTGGAGTAAACTGACTAGTCCCTGCGCCACTTCAGCATCCTGCAGATCCTGGGCCTGCCGCCCACTTGTTTGAGCAACAGGGTCTGCCTGGTGGTTTCAGACCCCTTCCAGGGCTCCACACGGACAGCATCCGGTCTTCTGTTCCTGTACGTGGCCAGGCCTTTGTACATCTGGGTTTGATCTGACTTCCAGCTGAGGAAACAGATGGACGCTTACAGCGTTTTGGGGGAAGAATGACACGCTGACAGACAGTTAAGAAGCAATGTAGCTAAGTGCTACAACAGAAACATACTGTGTATTTTAGAATCATAAGGGAGTGGGGGTGGGATTAGTGGAGGCTTTTTGGAGGAAGGGGTACTGAACTGGGTGCCACGCAGCGAAAGAGGATGAGCTTTCTTGCTGTGTGGGCAGATGCAAAGGCAGGCAGGTGAGGGATGGTGTCACACACTAGGAACCACCGAGCCCGAAGCTGTCAGGTAGTGGCTGAGAAGGGACAGTGAGTTTCAAGGGTGGTGCTGAGACCAGATTTTTAGGAAGATGACCCGGAACTGGTCAGTGGAGGATGGAGACAAATAATCAGGTACACAGTTCAGGTGAAATAAAGTGGGCCTCTGTTTAGGGCAGTCATTTAGGAGGTGAAATAAGTAACGAACAAGGGACCCTTGATGTAGGGTGGGGGGAGAGGATGAGGAAGAGAGAGTAGTCTAAGTGGATGGTGGGGAACTAGCAACCAAAATAAAATAGTGCAGGCAGAGGAGGGGGAGCTGCAGCAGCAGAAGAAAACAGGTTTTAGAGGGAAGAAAATGAGTCAGTTTGGGGTACTCTCAGCCTGAGGTGCCTGATGGATATCAAGTAACAATGTCAGAACAGCAGGGGTTATCTGAGCTACAAGTAGGGAAGGTCTGGGCTGGAAATTTATGTTTAGTAACCATGAGTGTACATGGGCTAGCTAAAACCACAAAAGTAAATGAAATCGACTCTAAGAGAATTGAAGTCAAGAATTTTGGTCTTCCTCTCCCATTCTATTAATCAGTCCGCTCATAAAATTCGAGTTAATTTTTCCTGTGTAGTCTTTTGTGTTTCTCTTCAAAATAAAAGAAACTAAGAATGTGAATGAAGAGATAGATTGCTATTCTTTCAAGCAGATTCTAAATGCATTCATGTCAGTGGTAAATAAATCAAAGTATGCCTTGGTGCAACATATTGCATATTGGGGTTCATATACTACTTGCTCACTCAAGGGTTTCCAGGCACATGTTCTGCATCAGGTAAATGAAATCCTTCAGTGACATCCCACTGCAGCTAAAACCCAAACTACCAAGCACTGTGCAATCTGGCCTGGGCTTACGTTTCCAACTTCACCTCAAAACACCCCCAGCCTCCTGACTTACTGGCCTAGGGCATGCTAAGCTCTTTCCTGCCTTTTTGCATGGCTGCCTTCCTCTTGCTTCTGGATCTCACTTGAACATCACCCTGGACCAGCCTAAGGAGAGGAGGTCCCTCCCTCCTTTTTTCCCACCATATTACCTGATTTTCATTTTCTTCACTACACTTAGAGAAGCTCTATTTTCTTTGTCTATCATTTTCTTCCCTAGCTTTCCTACTAGTTGTTCTTTCAGGGGGGGATTCTGTTTCCTCTCCTGTAACCCCAGTACCTAAACGTGGTCAGATGCAGGCATGAATCAATCAAGGAAGACCACACCGGGATAAATCAGGGTGAGTCTAGACACCGAAAGCGCCCGCTCGGGAATCAAGCAGACCGGGTCTCATCTCAGCCTCCCCACTTACTGTATCACCCCCTCCCGACCCCAGTTTGCTCAGCGGTAACATAACATGGGACTAGAAACAGTAAACAGGCGGTTACACCGAGCCGGACACAGGAACGTACACCGCGGAAGTCCCGAATCTCTGCTCGGAGCCCCTCTCCCCGCTCGGCGCGGCGTGCCCCCGGCTCTCCCCGCCCGCCATGTGCCGCGCGCGGGGCGCCCACCTGTCTCCCTCTGCGTCTTCACGCTGATGTACTGGCGCAGCTTCTTCACCGCCCGCTCCCGGATCCACTTCTCGTTGGACGCCAGCCGCTGCGCGAACTGGATCTCGGCCGGCTGCATGGCAGGGGCCATGGCGCCCGCTGGAGCATCCCCGGCCGCGCGGCTCGCGTTCCCCTCAGCGTCCCGCTCCCGCCGCCGTCGCCGCCGAGCCAAGCCAAGCCGGGATCTGGGCCGCGCTTGCGCAGAAGGCCACGGCGGCGCCTGCGGGCGGTGGCGCGGGCTGATGGCGTCACAAAGGCGCCGGCAACCTGGAGCCGGCGTTCGGAAGGCGGTGCGGCGGTGGCCCTGGCAGCTGGCGCCAAGCCGCCTAGCCCGGGTGCGCGTCGCGCCGTCGAGCTTCCCGCCTTCACTGCCTTTCGGTCGCCAAAATAAAGGACCGTTGGCAGCGCGGTAGCCAGGGCTGAGTCTTGGTCGGGAAGAGGCGGATGACTATTTTTCAGTGGTCTGGGATCCTTAAGCCCACTTAACCAACCCCCCCATGAGCTCAGCACACGATCTACAGGGCACCGTGCAGCCGAGCTCTTAAGTGTAGTGACTCCGCGCACGACACTAGGTGGAGGTGAGAGGGGGCCACCGTGGCCCGCACCGGGGGTGTCGGCGCCGAGTCCGTCCAGGGCAGCCCTTGGGGGAGCCTGAGGACGGGCAGACCGGTCTGCCGTCCTGCAGTGCCGCGGCTACCCGGCCGGAGCAGTGCGCCCACGCCCGTTCCCTGCGTGCAAAGGCAGAGATTTCGTCTTGTGCAAACGAGCCCGACCTTATTCCAGCTCCAGTCAGGCTGGGAAAACGTCCACACTTAACGGGAATGTGAACAATGTCTTCTTGCTGGCCCAAGAGAGGGGAGAAACAGGAGTGGTCGTAACCACGGGACCCCTCAAAACCACAGGCCAGCCCATATTTTGCGAGTTCAGGGTGCCCATTGGGACTAGTCAACGGGTGATGTGACTTCTCCAAATTGACGGTTGTCATCTCCGTTATGTAACTCCCTATGGTGGGCAGCCCTCCCGAAGGGTCCTAAAGGCGAAACGTAATAGGAAAGGGCTTGGAGCAGAGCGGGAGGTGCGCACTTTGCTGCAGGTGAGGTTTCCCGGGAAGCGGTGCCGCCCGAAGGCAATCGCCCCTTGGTCCGGCCTTCTGTACTGCCCGGGAAAGGACCGGCTCGGCCTAGGTGACTTGACATTGACTCCAGAGTCTCACTTTCCTTCTCTGCAGTTAGCAAGATCACAGCCCCGGCTAGGCCCGAGGAGCCCCAGCAGGGCCTGCCCGAAGCCACTCTTCGTCCTCCAGGCCCAGGATGCAGCGCAGACGTCGCGACGTTTGAGCCTCACGGCTGTCCGTACCGACCGTCGGCCGCAGACGCTTCCCGCGCTTTCGGCGGGAGGCGGCAGACGGCGCCGCGCAGGCGCACTGAGCGGAGCGAGCGCGGCCATGGGCGAGGCGAGCGGCGCCGAGGAGGCCTCCCGGGTCAGTGACGAGGCCCGGGCACCCTACTGCACACC
Source organism: Choloepus didactylus (assembly GCF_015220235.1). Lineage (NCBI taxonomy): Eukaryota > Metazoa > Chordata > Mammalia > Pilosa > Megalonychidae > Choloepus > Choloepus didactylus. The sequence continues at coordinate 3,240,621 of NC_051307.1, forward strand.
CCGGGGCTCGCTCACCGCGCTCGGAAGCGGCCCGTGGCCGGGCAGGCGTGGGGCCTACCTCCACGGACAGCGGGGTGGGCCGGAGTGGGCTGCGGTCGGGGACGCGGTGTGAGAGCCGGGTGAGGTCGGGGTGATCTCCGCCTCAGAAGCCAACTGAGGGCCTGTCTGGGGGGCTGCACGCGGCCGGGGCCGGATTGGGGCTGGGGGGTTGAAGGGAGAGAGGAGGAGAGAGCGAAGGGAATGGATTTTGTGCCGTCCGAAAGCCCAGTTCTCATCAGACGGTCCCAGTCGCTTGTTTCAAGACTGTTATCAGGTCTGGGAGAAGCTTGGTCCTGTAGGTTGCTTCGTTGAAACTTCCTTTGCCTGCCTTGCAGGAGGAAGTGCTTGGAGTTTGGAGTCAGAGCTCTGTTAACCCTGGCTCTGTCCCTTCGTGTCCCCAGTGTGTCCCATTGGGGAAGTCACCCGGCCTTTCGGGCCTTGGTGTCGGCTCTGGACGGTCTTGAAGGGTTTTGATGAATATTAAGTAAGTTGATCAGCAGAAGGCTTGGCACGCCTAGTAGGAATCCAGCAGAGATTTCCTCCTGGTTGACTTGGTGCCAAAATGTTACTAGAAAGTTGCTGGCATTTTCTTTAGCTTTTAAGAGGAGGGCTCTTGTATGCATTTTTTCCCCTCCCATATCTGGTTCTCATTTTAAAGAACAGGGCTTCTGCTTTCAACATGTAATATTATAGCAGAGGGCATTTAAAGACATATTTGAAGCAATAGCATAAGAAGCATTATAGAAAAGGAAGCAAGCTGAAGTGGGCTGCTAATTTTAGTCATTTGGAGAGAAATTTTGTAATCTTAAGATCTGCTTGTTCTTTTAGCACATGGGAACTAAAGAAGAATTCGTTAAAGTCAGAAAGAAGGACCTGGAACGACTGACAACTGAAGTGATGCAAATTCGGGACTTCTTACCCAGAATACTAAATGGGGAAGTACTGGAAAGCTTCCAGAAATTAAAGATTGTAGAAAAAAGTGAGTCTTATTTTATCTTTAGCAATCACTGGTGATGACAACAATTTGTTCAGCAGATAGAGTACCCTCTCACATAAGACAGTAAAATATAATGGTAAATAATTTTTAAGCTACTGTTATAGGTTATATAGTTATGGTAAATAATTTTTGAGATACTGTTATAGGTTAAATAGTTATATTGGGGAGTCATATAAAACATAAGAAAGGGAGGTGCCCTCAAATGAGTATCTTGGACATAGGTTAGTTGCTGTTGGGGTGGCCGGCTCTCTGGAGTATCTCTTACTAGCTTCTCATTCTCTTCTATGGCGGAAGAACTTTATACTTTTGGCAGTTGAAGAGCTCTACTCTGAAAATTCATTCCATGTGTGTGTAAGCGAAGGATCTTGTGAAACGCTTGCCTGGAGCTGAATGTGCATTCACTTCCCTGGTTTCTCTCGGTTGGTGGCTGGGTCTGTTTCTAGCACTGCTTTAAGTTCAGGCTTGCTAGGATTTGTTCATTCAGACTCTGGAGATTTGAGCTGAGCCATTATGTCATATATCAGTCTGAGAGCCAATGCAAGTGCCTGGAGGTGCTCCAGATGGATTCAGCGCTTGCTTCATTAAGCTGAATTACCACAATGTCTGCCGCCAGTGGGGGAGGCTAATTGGCCAGACTGCATGTGACTGTTAGCCATTGCTGCATGGCCTCTAGAAGGGGTGCATTCATGGGGCCTGGGTAGTGCTTCTAGCACTGGTCCCTATAGGAAGGGACCCTGACTCAAGAACACACATTTCTGGTTTGTGCAAATATATCTGGTCACTGGGACAGCCATGTCCAGTTAGAGATGAGAATGTTCACAGTTTCCATCACGCCACGCCCTGTTTATATTCTCTTTGAAGTCCTCAGATCCAGTCTCCCCTTCTCTGCCCTTATGTGTGCTCTGGGAGGGCCCCCTGTGACTGCCTGCCTCTGGCCACTGGCTTTCCTCCCCACCCCGTCCCTGCTCTGCTGCTCTCCTCTGGCATAGCTGCACCCCTCCTCAGTTGTCTCCTGCCTGAGTTTTACTTTCTCACGCCTGACTCATGATATCCACCCTCCTCCCTGCATCCGGCCTGCCCTCAGAGTCTTCTCTGAATAGCACCACCACCCAGATTAGAGACTAGAGGTCGGCTGTGTTACCTGCCTCTCTTCCCTACCCTCCCCCCACACCTGTCCACCAGTAAGTCACATGCATTTTACCTTGTAGCTGTATCCTGAGTTGTCAACTGCTTCTGTCTCCATTGCCACCATCCAACTCCAAACCACTATCATTTTTTGCCTGAATCCCTGTAGTAGCCTCCTGACAACATCCATGTATTGCCACACTCCATTCTGTTCTCCAGCCTATAGCCTGAGTAATTTTTAACAAATTCAGTCTGATCATTCTGAATTAGGTGTGAGTCCTCTGTTTAACTTTTCAAACAGCTTTTCCTTGCTCTTAGGATAAAGACCAAAAGACAAACCAGAAACCCACCAAAACCTACTACCACCGGAAAAACAAATGGTAACACAGTTAAGAGGTATCATTGGACACAGCTGTAGGCCAGTGTCACTTCCTTAGAGGAGCCTTATCTGACTGCCTAGACAAGACCTAGCTTCCTGTTAGATGTTTTCATATCACCCTGTTCTTTTCCTTCAAGATGTTTTTATTGCCACTTAACATTATAAGCTGGAGGAGGGCAGGGCCCCTGTGCTTGCCTGTGGGTGTGGCACAGAGCTGGCCTCTTTGCTGAGCGTCTGGTCCTGAAGCACCACCCCACTGCCCTTGCACACTCTAGGTTCTGTTTGCAGTTTTAGCTCATTAGGCTAGTGTGTGCTCCAGGAAACTTGTTGGTAAGAGAAAGATCAAAGTAGACTGGGGTGGTTGCAGGAGGCTTCTCTGTGCACTTTGAAGTTGACTTGGCCCTTGAACACTTATACTTCTGCTTTTCTGGCCGAAAAGAAGGCCTTCTGTGGCCCCTTTCCCCTAATTCTGGCTCTGTAGGTTTACCATGTTAGTGACACAGAGAAAACCCAAGGACAACAAGCCCTTCCTCCTTTTTCTTTCTATTAGATCTAGACCTGCTGCACCTCCCTGGGCCTTCCTAGGAGCCTGTCTTCCCAGAGCAACCCCCGGAGCCACGGCTCACATGTGGCAGCAAGAGAGGTTTGGTATGCTGAGTCTTCGTCCTCCCCCAGCCCTGTGGCCAGTACACTATTTAGATTTGACCAGGATTAAAGCTGCTTTTGCTTTTTGAGATTGGTGTGTGCTGGCCCAGACCTGATTTGAGAAGCTTCTCTTAGAGTGTAGATGTTGATCTGTTTGGGTGCCTGGGTGGGCTCAGGTTATAAAGTAACTTGTAAGCCAGCCAGTGGATTTCTGTGGATATGATTACCAGGAGGTAAATAGGGCTTGATTCTGACTCTAGCACAGTAACTACCTTTGGGAAACCAGGCAAGGTAGGTGGTGGAATCTGGAATAGTATTGATGAGGATGTTGCCTGAGAAGCTTTGTGGAATAAATGAACATCGAAGAGAGGCCTGGCTCATTAGAAGGCAAAAGGGAAGATGCTGCAGGCTGGGGTGATGGCATGCATGAAATGTGCAAATGGGAGTGAGCAGAATTGATTGGGGATTGAGGATCTCATTGTGGAGCCAGGACTGGGGTGTGACCGACTGAGGGCAGTCACTGTGACCATTTTATAGAAGGTGGAATACGCGCAGATACGAAGGTTTTAATTTCAGATGAGAAGCAATGGGAAGTTACCACCTGGGAACAACATCCGAACAGATTAAAACGACATTTTCCAGGAAGTGATTTTGTCCGTGAGTGTTGGGTAGGTTCGTGGAACGGGGTGAAGATGAAGAAGTGATGATGGGGAGCCCTCAGGGAAGGTCGTGATCACATTAATACCTGGGACTGTGGCCATGTGGAGTGGAAGGGACACGTTTCAGAATGTGGCATGTGAGAAAATGCTTAGTCTCGGTGATGAAGTGAGGACGAAGAGTCGGCCATCGGGGATCAGCAGTGGAAACGCAGACATGTAGGGAGCCGTCTGCATATGGCTTGTGAGAGACTGTCTCGGTATATTTCCCTGTCTGTAAAATGGGGACAGTGATGGTTAACTCCTAGGATGTGGCAAAGTTTAAAATGAGTTGATTTATTTGTAAAGCGTTTGGCCCAAGGCCTGGCTCATGGTGAGTTCTCAATAAATAGTACCTTCCCAGATGGCAGAAGGAGCCAGTTGAACAAATAATGAAAGAAGCACTCAAATTCAGCTTTGATTCTGGCTCAAGCTGTTATGGTGGGAAGGGTGTAGGGAGGTTTGAAGGAAGATTTGAATTCTGGTTCTGCCCCCCTTCTCCTCTTTTTCTTTTACCTGTGTAACCCTCAGCTTTGTTTTTTTTTGTTTTTAATTCTTATTCAGTGGGCATACCTCTCCTTCCTCAGGTTTGCATGGGGTAACCTTGGTGAAGCAGTGCCTGTTTGTGCTCAGTAAAAGTTAGGTAACCCCCTGATTTTTCTCTCATCCTCTCTTGTGCTTTCTTCATCTGACAGTGAAGAGATGATTACAAAATCATTGGGTTTTGTTTTTTTTTTTTTAACTGGGAGAATCTTGTTTGCTTTTTTTAAAATAAAATCTTGTACAGTTCAGTATGTGAAATAGGTGAAAGTTGTATTTTCTGCATATTTAGAAAATTTTATTTAAATAAATATTTTTAAATGTTAATATTGTGAAGCAGCCTTGTTTTGTTCATTAAAAATCTCAGCAATGACTATAAACTAGTGCAGCTGTGGTACACTGGAGACATATTGACTAACAGGTTTCCTTTAGCAGTAAAAAAGCTATTTTGTTTAATTTTAAATTTGTGTACTGGCGCTTTGCCTCTTTCAGTGCCGTCCAATCACACTTTCTGCAATGAAAGCATATAATCTTTGCTGTCCAGTGTAGCAGCCACTGGCTCTGTTGTGGCCAGTTGATCCATCGCCGTTATTGAAGACACCCTTTCCCTGCTGTACTGAAGTATCATCTGTGAGTCATATAACAAGCCATGTGACCATGTCTGTGTAGGTCTGATCTTGGGTTCTTTATTTTGTTGGTCTTTTTATCTACACATGCATCAGTATGCCATCACTTTTTTTTAAATTTAATTTTATTGAGATATATGCACATACAATGCAGTCATACAAAGCGTACATTCAGTTTTTCACAGTACCATTATATAGTTGTGTGTTCATCACCAAAATTAATTTTTGAACATTTTCATTACCACACACACACAAAAATAATAAGAATAAAAATTAAAAAGAACAATTAAAGTAAAAAAGAACATTGGGTACCTTTTTTTTCTTTGTTTCTATTTTTCTACTCATCCATCCATACACTGGACAAAGGGAAGTTTGATCCACATGGCTTTCTCAATCACATTGTCACCCCTCATAAGCTACATTTTTATACAATCGTCTTCAAGGTTCAAGGGTTCTGGGTTACAGTTTGATAGTTTCAGGTATTTACTGATAGCTATTCCAATTCATTAGAACCTAAAAAGGGTTGTCGATATTGTGCGTAAGAGTGCCCACCAGAGTGACCTCTTGGCTCCTTTTGGAATCTCTCAGCCACTGAAGCTTATTTCATTTCCTTTCACATCCCCCTTTTGGTCAAGAAGATGTTCTCCATCCCACAATGCTGGGTCTAGATTCCTCCCCGGGAGTCATATTCCACGTTGCCAGGGAGATTTACTCCCCTGGGTATCAGATCCCACATAGGGGGGAGGGCAGTGCTTTCACCTGCCAAGTTGGCTTAGATAGAGAGAGAGGGCCACATCTGAGCAACAAGGAAGTAAGCCATCACTTTTAACTTCTGCAGCTTTATAATGCCATCTTGATACCTGGTCGTGTAGCTCCTTCCACCTTGTTCTTATTCAAGATTATCTTGGCTGTTGTTGTTCCTTTCCATTTTCAAATCAGTTTGAAAGCCAGCTTGTCAATTCCATGAAAACCTTCTAGGTTCTTGGAATTGTATTGAAAGAAACTGCAATTAACTTTGGAGGAGAATTGACATCTTTACATTTTGAGTTTTCCAATTTGCTCTGATTTCTATTCTTTTCTTTTATTTGGATTTATTTCACAGTTCTTTTTCTGATATCTTGGCATGGATACTTAGGTTATTGATTTTCAGCTGCTCTTCTTTTCTAATGAATGGATTTAAGGCTATATATTTATCTCTGTCTCTTCTCTTTTTTTATTCAGTCATTTATATCAGTGTGGATTCATGGATATTTATCTTTGACTTTGGGTTGTATTTCAAGGCCACTCTGTTTTTTTTTTTCAATTCACTTTAATTGAGATATAGTCACATACCCTACAGTCATCCACAGTATACATTCAGTTGTTCACTGTACCATCATATAGTTGTGCTTTCATCACCACAATTTTTGAACATTTTCATTACTTCATAAGAATAAAAATGCAAGTAAAGAAGAATACCCAAAACATCCCATCCCCTCATCCCCCCTATTATTCATCCAGTTTTTGTTCCCATTTTTCTACTCATCTTTCTATACACTGGATAAAGGGAGTGTGAGCTGCAAGGTTTTCACAATCAGTCATACCATGTAAGCGACATAGTTATACAGTCGTCTTCAAGAATCAAGGCTTCTGGGTTGCACTTCAACAGTTTCAGGTATTTCCTTCTAGCTATTCCAATACACTAAAAACTAAAAAGGGATATCTATATAATGCATAAGAATAATCTCCAGATTGACCTCTTGACTCTATTTGAAATCTCTCAGCCACTGAAACTTGATATTGTTTTATTTCTCTTCCCCCTTTTGGTCAAGATGGCATTCTCAGTCCCTTGATGCTGGGTCCAGATTCATCTCTGGGAGTCATATCCTGCATTGCCAGGGAGATTTATACCCCTGGGAGTCAGGTCCCACATCGGGAGGGCAGTGAGATCATCCACCAAGGTGGCTTAGCTAGAGAGAGAGGGGCCACATATGAGCAACAAAGAGGTACTCAGGGGGAGACTCTTAGGCACAGTTATAAGCAGGTTTAGCCCCTCCTTTGCAGTAACAAGCTTCATAAGGGTGAGCCCGAAGGTCGAGGGCTCACAAGCCTATTCTGTTTTATTGATTAGATTGTTGCAGCTTTGGCCATCAGGAGCTCTTTCTGTTGGTTCTTGTTCCTTTGATGTACCTCCATCAATATTATTATTTTGAGCACTTTCTTCTGGCACTTAGAGATGCTCCAGCTTATATACTTCTGGCCCCGGTCTTAGGATCAGCCATTTCTCCAAGGAGACCTGGCTCCTTTTCCTGGGGGATGCATGACATTGGGGATCAAGACCTGGGTGCTGGGTGCACTCGTTGCTGCTGGTGGGTGTTTCCCTCGGCCCTCTTAGCTGTCGGAGCAAGGAGAGCCGTGTGTTTAGACTAACCTGTGTGTAACCATGCATCCATAAATACTTCTTTTCCTAACCGCCTGTATCTGTGTTACGTGAGTTCATCCTGATGTCCCAACTCCAGTCCATTCCCACAGGTATCTCTCTGGTCTCCTCTCCTCCTCAACGGTAGATTCTCCCTCAGGGCTGCCACCACCTGCCACCATCTGTGTAATTGTTCAGTTCCAGTTCACATGAGTGACTGCATCAGAATTGTTCGTCTGTTCCTGGGAGAAACAGCTTCGTCACGGAGAGTACAGCTCCTCTGGCTGAGACTTCACAGACGCTTCTGGCCTCCCCGGCTGCTGAGGGCAGCACCTTCCCCTCCGCCCGCGGGAGTGGCCTCGTCACTGGTCATGTGGGTGGAGTCTCGAGCCCAGTCTTCATTCCTTCCTGGGGTGCCCGGAAATCCTGAGTGATTTTCTAATGTTGGCATACATGAAGGTTCTCTCTGTGTTGTAACGTTCTGTGGGTTTTTCCCCACTCTTTGCCTGTTCAGCCCTCTCCCCCACCCCTGGCAACCACTGATCTTTTTACTATCTATAGTTTTGTCTTTTCTAGAATGTAATATAATTGGAGCCAAAGAGTATGCACCATTTCAGCTACTTAGAAATAAGTTTTTCTTTAGCAATATGCATTTAAGATTCATCCATGTGCTTTCATGGCTTGGTAGCTCATTTCTTTATATTGCTGACTAATATTCTGCTGCGTGGATGCATCTGTTTTGCTTTCAGCTGTTGCTTCAATTCCCTTCTTTCCTCTTCTCTCTGGTTATATCTTATGGTTACAGGATTAGACTTTTAAACCATCTTTCACGTCTTACATTCTTTTCTTTATTTTTATCCTGTAAAATAATTGGCTCTAGTTGGGATACATTCTGCTGATTTATTTCCAGATCACTGATCCTGTCTTCCCCTTCCTCCAATCTGTTGTAAACCCACCTTTGGCATTTTTAAATTTAGCTTTTGTATTGTTTTTTTGTTTGTTTGTTTGTTTCAGAGTCACATTTATATTCCATAAAATTCTACTTACTTGCTCTCTTGAGTCAAACAATAGAAATAAAATGTGAAGTCCAATTCTCCTATGTTAGAACACCTGAAGAATTCCAGATGGGGGTGTCATTATTCCCATAATATGTTCCTGGGGGATGATTTCCATGTTGTGAAAATACCCACTGAGTTTGGGAATACCAACTCAGAAGTTCCTCAAAAATAAATATTGCCCACAAATAGGAACCAAATCAACCTTTCTCCTTATTGCTTCTTTTGAAATTCACTCTTTTTTTTTTAATATTCATTTTACTGAGATATATTCACATGCCATGCAGTCATTCAAAACAAATCGTACATTCGGTTGTTCACAGTACCATTACATAGTTGTACGTTCATCACCAAAATCAATCCCTGACACCTTCATTACCACACACACAAAAATAACAAGAATAATAATTAAAGTGAAAAAGAGCAATTAAAGTAAAAAAGAACACTGGGTGCCTTTGTCTGTTTGTTTGTTTCCTTCCCCTATTTTTCTACTCATCCATCCATAAACTAGACAAAGGGGAGTGTGGTCCTTATGGCTTTCCCAATCCCATTGTGCCCCCTCATGAGCTACATTTTTATGCAATTGTCTTCAAGATTCATGGATTCTGGGTTGTAGTTTGATAGTTTCAGGTATCTACCACCAGCTACCCCAATTCATTAGAACCTAAAAAGGGTTGTCTATATTGTGCATAAGAGTGCCCACCAGAGTGACCTCTCAGCTCCTTTTGGAATCTCTATGCCACTGAAGTTTATTTTATTTCCATTCACAACCCCTTTTGGTCAAGAAGATGTTCTCCATCCCATGATGCCGGGTCTACATTCCTCCCTGGGAGTCATATTCCACGTTGCCAGGGAGATTCACTCCCCTGGGTGTCTGATCTCACGTAGTGGGGAGGGCAGTGATTTCACCTGCCAAGTTGGCTTAGCTAGAGAGAGAGGGCCACATCTGAACAACAAAAAGGCATTCGGGAGGAGGCTCTTAGGCACAGTTATAGGGAGGCCTAGCTTCTCCTTTGCAGCAACAGTCTTCCCAAGGACAAATCCTGTGGTAGAGGGCTCAACCCATCAAACCACCAGTCCCCTATGTCTGTGGGCATGTTAGCAACCATCGCGTTGGGGCAGGCCAATACCCCTGCATTCTCCACCAGCTCCTCAAGGGGGCTCTGCATATTTTTTCCTTGTTTTTTTTTTTTTCCCAAACTTTTTTTTTTAAATCAACTGTATGAAAAATAAAAAAAATTAAAAAAAAATTAAAAAAAACATAGAATAAAAGAACATTTTATTTTCCTTTATAACAAGGGAGTAAGAAAAAGACAACTAACCTAAGATAACTACTTTAATTCCAACATGTTCCTACGCTACCCCAAGAAAGTAACCTAACATAGCAACATTTGTGTGAACTTGTTGCTACTATACCCATCAGAAATTAACAGACTATAGTGATTCCTGGGCATTCCCAGAACGTTAAATTTCCTCACAATAGCTTATCTGTTTTTATTGGTTTATTGTTCCCCCTTCCTTAATTGCTCTCTATCGCTAGTTCCCCTACATTCTACATTACAAACCATTTGTTTTACATTTTTCAAAGTTCACATTAGTGGTAGCATATAATATTTCTCTTTTTGTGCCTGGCTTATTTCACTCAGCATTATGTCTTCAAGGTTCATCCATGTTGTCATATGTTTCACGACATCGTTCCTTCTTACTGTCGTGTAGTAGTCCATCGTGTGTATATACCACATTTTATTTATCTACTCATCTGTTGAAGGACATTTGGGTTGTTTCCATCTCTTGGCAATTGTGAATAATGCTGCTATGAGCATTGGCGTGCAGATATCTGTTTGTGTCACTGCTTTCCGATCTTCCGGGTATATACCTAGAAGTGCAATCGCTGGATTGAATGGTAACTCTATATCTAGTTTTCTAAGGAACTGCCAGACTGACTTCCAGAGTGGCTGAACCATTATACAGGTCCACCAACAATGAATAAGAGTTCCAATTTCTCCACATCCCCTCCAGCATTTGTAGTTTCCTGTTTGTTTAATGGCAGCCATTCTAATTGGTATGAGATGGTATCTCATTGTGGTCTTAATTTGCATCTCTCTAATAGCTAATGAAGCTGAACATTTTTTCATGTGTTTCTCGGCCATTTGTATTTCCTCTTCAGAGAACTGTCTTTTTATATCTTTTGCCCATTTTATAATTGGGCTGTCTGACTATTGTCATTGAGTTGTAGGATTTCTTTATATATGCAAGATATCAGTCTTTTGTCAGATACATGGTTTCCAAAAATTTTTTCCCATTGAGTTGGCTGCCTCTTTACCTTTTTGACAAATTCCTTTCAGGTACAGAAACTTCTAAGCTTGAGGAGTTCCCATTTATCTATTTTTTCCTTTGTTGCTTGTGCTTTGGGTGTAAAGTCTAGGAAGTGGCCGCCTAATACAAGGTCTTGAAGATGTTTTCCTATATTATCTTCTAGGAGTTTTATGGTACTTTCTTTTATATTGAGATCTTTGGTCCATTTTGAGTTAATTTTTGTGTAGGGTGTGAGGTAGGGGTTCTTTCATTCTTTTGGATATGGATATCCAACTCTCCCAGCCCCATTTGTTGAAAAGACCATTATGTCCCAGTTCATTGACTTTGGGGACCTTATCAAAGATCAGTCGGGGAATCTGAAGGGGAGGTGGGGCAAGATGGCAGACTGGTGAGCTGTATGTTTTAGTTACTCCTCCAGGAAAGTAGGTGGAAAGCCAGGAACTGCGTGGACTGGACACCACACAGCAATCTGTCTTTGGGCATACTTCATACAACACTCATGAAAATGTCGAACTGCTGAGATCAGCGAAATCTGTAAGTTTTTGCTGCCAGGGGACCCGCGCCCCTCCCTGCCAGGCTCAGTCCCGTGGGAGGAGGGGCTGTCAGCTCCGGGAAGGAGAAGGGAGAACTGCAGTGGCTGCTCTTATCGGAAACTCATTCTACTGATCCAGACTCCAACCATAGATAGACTGAGACCAGACACCAGAGAATCTGAGAGCAGCCAGCCCAGCAGAGAGGAGACAGGCATAGAAAAAAAAAAACAACACGAAAAACTCCAAAATAAAAGTGGAGGATTTTTGGAGTTCTGGTGAACACAGAAAGGGGAAGGGCGGAGCTCAGGCCCTAAGGCGCATATGCAAATCCCTAAGAAAAGCTGACCTCTCTGCCCTGTGGACCTTTCCTTAATGGCCCTGGTTGCTTTGTCTCTTAGCATTTCAATAACCCATTAGATCTCTGAGGAGGGCCCTTTTTTTTTTTTCTTCAATCCTTTTTTCTTTTTCTAAAACAATTACTCTAAGAAGCCCAATACAGAAAGCTTCAAAGACTTTCAATTTGGGCACGTCAAGTCAAGAGCAGAACTAAGAGAGCTCTGAGACAAAAGGCAATAATTCAGTGGCTGAGAAAATTCACTAAACACCACAACTTCCCAAGAAAAGGGGGGTGTCCGCTCACAGCCACCATCCTGATGGACAGGAAACACTCCTGCCCATCGCCAGCCCCATAGCCCAGAGCTGCCCCAGACAACCCAGTGTGACGGAAGTGCTTCAAATAACAGGCACACACCACAAAACTGGGCGTGGACATTAGCCTTCCCTGCAACCTCAGCTGATTGTCCCAGAGTTGGGAAGGTGGAGCAGTGTGAATTAACAAAGCCCCATTCAGCCACCATTTGAGCAGACTGGGAGCCTCCCTACACAGCCCAGCAGCCCAGAACTGCCCTGGGGGGACGGCACTCACCTGTGACATAGCACAGTCATCCCTCAACAGAGAACCCGGGGTGCACAGCCTGGAAGAGGGGCCCACTTGCAAGTCTCAGGAGCCATACGCCAATACCAAGGACTTGTGGGTCAGTGGCAGAGACAAACTGTGGCAGGACTGAACTGAAGGATTAGACTATTGCAGCAGCTTTAAAACTCTAGGATCACCAGGGAGATTTGATTGTTAGGGCCACCCCCCCCCTCCCCGACTGCCCAGAAACACGCCCCACATACAGGGCAGGCAACACCAACTACACACGCAAGCTTGGTACACCAATTGGGCCCCACAAGACTCACTCCCCCACTCACCAAAAAGGCTAAGCAGGGGAGAACTGGCTTGTGGAGAACAGGTGGTTCGTGGACGCCACCTGCTGGTTAGTTAGAGAAAGTGTACTCCACGAAGCTCTAGATCTGATAAATTACAGATAAGGACTTCAATAGGTCTACAAACCCTAAAAGAACGCTATCAAGTTCAGCAAATGCCACGAGGCCAAAAATAACAGAAAATTATAAAGCATATGAAAAAACCAGACGATATGGATAACCCAAGCCCAAGCACCCAAATCAAAAGACCAGAAGAGACACAGCACCTAGAGCAGCTACTCAAAGAACTAAGGATGAACAATGAGACCATAGTATGGGATATAAAGGAAATCAAGAAGACTCTAGAAGAGCATAAAGAAGACATTGCAAGACTAAATAAAAAAATGGATGATCTTATGGAAATTAAAGAAACTGTTGACCAAATTAAAAAGATTCTGGACACTCATAGTACAAGACTAGAGGAAGTTGAACAACGAATCAGTGACCTGGAAGATGACAGAATGGAAAATGAAAGCATAAAAGAAAGAATGGGGAAAAAAATTGAAAAAATCGAAATGGACCTCAGGGATATGATAGATAATATGAAACGTCCAAATATAAGACTCATTGGTGTCCCAGAAGAGGAAGAAAAGGGTAAAGGTCTAGGAAGAGTATTCAAAGAAATTGTTGGGGAAAACTTCCCAAATCTTCTAAACAACATAAATACACAAATCATAAATGCTCAGCGAACTCCAAATAGAATAAATCCAAATAAACCCACTCCGAGACATATACTGATCACACTGTCAAACACAGAAGAGAAGGAGCAGGTTCTGAAAGCAGCAAGAGAAAAGCAATTCACCACATACAAAGGAAACAGCATAAGACTAAGTAGTGACTACTCAGCAGCCACCATGGATGTGAGAAGGCAGTGGCACGATATATTTAAAATTCTGAGTGAGAAAAATTTCCAGCCAAGAATACTTTATCCGGCAAAGCTCTCCTTCAAATTTGAGGGAGAGCTTAAATTTTTCACAGACAAACAAATGCTGAGAGAATTTGCTAACAAGAGACCTGCCCTACTGGAGATACTAAAGGGAGCCCTACAGACAGAGAAACAAAGAAAGGACAGAGAGACCTGGAGAAAGGTTCAGTACTAAAGAGATTCGGTATGGGTACAATAAAGGATATTAATAGAGCGAGGGGAAAAATACGGCAAACATAAACCAAAGGATAAGATGGCCGATTCAAGAAATGCCTTCACGGTTATAACGTTGAATGTAAATGGATTAAATTCCCCAATTAAAAGATATAGATTCGCAGAATGGATCAAAAAAAATGAACCATCAATATGTTGCATACAAGAGACTCATCTTAGACATAGGGACACAAAGAAACTGAAAGTGAAAGGATGGAAAAAAATATTTCATGCAAGCTACAGCCAAAAGAAAGCAGGTGTAGCAATATTAATCTCAGATAAAATAGACTTCAAATGCAGGGATGTTTTGAGAGACAAAGAAGGCCACTACATACTAATAAAAGGGGCAATTCAGCAAGAAGAAATAACAATCGTAAATGTCTATGCACCCAATCAAGGTGCCACAAAATACATGAGAGAAACACTGGCAAAACTAAAGGAAGCAATTGATGTTTCCACAATAATTGTGGGAGACTTCAACACATCACTGTCTCCTATAGATAGATCAACCAGACAGAAGACCAATAAGGAAATTGAAAACCTAAACAATCTGATAAATGAATTAGATTTAACAGACATACAGGACATTACATCCCAAATCACCAGGATACACATACTTTTCTAGTGCTCACGGAACTTTCTCCAGAATAGATCATATGCTGGGACATAAAACAAGCCTCAATAAATTTAAAAATATTGAAATTATTCAAAGCACATTCTCTGACCACAATGGAATACAATTAGAAGTCAATAACCATCAGAGACTTAGAAAATTCACAAATACCTGGAGGTTAAACAACAAACTCCTAAACAATCAGTGGGTTAAAGAAGAAATAGCAAGAGAAATTGCTAAATATATAGAGACGAATGAAAATGAGAACGCAACATACCAAAACCTATGGGATGCAGCAAAAGCAGTGCTAAGAGGGAAATTTATAGCACTAAACGCATATATTAAAAAGGAAGAAAGAGCCAAAATCAAAGAACTAACGGATCAAGTGAAGAAGCTAGAAAATGAACAGCAAACCAATCCTAAACCAAGTAGAAGAAAATAAATAACAAGGATTAAAGCAGAAATAAATGACATAGAGAACAAAAAAACAATAGAGAGGATAAATATCACCAAAAGTTGGTTCTTTGAGAAGATCAACAAGATTGACAAGCCCCTAGCTAGACTGACAAAATCAAAAAGAGAGAAGACTCATATAAACAAAATAAAGAATGAAAAAGGTGACATAACTGCAGATCCTGAAGAAATTAAAAAAATTATAAGAGGATATTATGAACAACTGTATGGCAACAAACTGGACAATGTAGAAGAAATGGACAATTTCCTGGAAACATATGAACAACCTAGACTGACCAGAGAAGAAATAGAAGACCTCAACCAACCCATCACAAGCAAAGAGATCCAATCAGTCATCAAAAATCTTCCCACAAATAAATGCCCAGGGCCAGATGGCTTCACAGGGGAATTCTACCAAACTTTCCAGAAAGAACTGACACCAATCCTACTCAAACTCTTTCAAAACATTGAAGAAAATGGAACACTACCTAACTCATTTTATGAAGCTAACATCAATCTAATACCAAAACCAGGCAAAGATGCTGCAAAAAAGGAAAACTACTGGCCAATCTCCCTAATGAATACAGATGCAAAAATCCTCAACAAAATACTTGCAATTTGAATCCAAAGACACATTAAAAAAATCATACACCATGACCAAGTGGGGTTCATTCCAGGCATGCAAGGATGGTTCAACATAAGAAAAACAATCAATATATTACAACACATTAAAAACTCGAAAGGGAAAAATCAATTGATCATCTCAATAGATGCTGAAAAATCATTTGACAAAATCCAACATCCCTTTTTGATAAAAACACTTCAAAAGGTAGGAATTGAAGGAAACTTCCTCAACATGATAAAGAGCATATATGAAAAACCCACAGCCAGCATAGTACTCAATGGTGAGAGACTGAAAGCCTTCCCTCTAAGATCAGGAAGAAGACAAGGATGCCCGCTGTCACCACTGTTATTCAACATTGTGCTGGAAGTGCTAGCCAGGGCAATCCGGCAAGACAAAGAAATAAAAGGCATCCAAATTGGAAAAGAAGAAGTAAAACTGTCATTGTTTGCAGACGATATGATCTTATATCTAGAAAACCCTGAGAAATCGACG
Source organism: Choloepus didactylus (assembly GCF_015220235.1). Taxonomy (NCBI): domain Eukaryota; kingdom Metazoa; phylum Chordata; class Mammalia; order Pilosa; family Megalonychidae; genus Choloepus; species Choloepus didactylus. The sequence goes on from NC_051307.1 coordinate 3,256,598, forward strand.
ATACAGCTACTAGAGCTAATAAACAAATTTAGCAAAGTAGCAGGATACAAGATTAATGCACATAAGTCACTAATGTTTCTATATGCTAGAAATGAACAAACTGAAGAGACACTCAAGAAAAAGATACCATTTTCAATAGCAACTAAAAAAATCAAGTACCTAGGAATAAACTTAACCAAAGATGTAAAAGACCTATACAAAGAAAACTACGTAACTCTACTAAAAGAAATAGAAGGGGACCTTAAAAGATGGAAAAATATTCCATGTTCATGGATAGGAAGGCTAAATGTCTTTAAGATGTCAATTCTACCCAAACTCATCTACAGATTCAATGCAATCCCAATCAAAATTCCAACAACCTACTTTGCAGACTTGGAAAAGCTAGTTATCAAATTTATTTGGAAAGGGAAGATGCCTCGAATTGCTAAAGACACTCTAAAAAAGAAAAACGAAGTGGGAGGACTTACACTCCCTGACTTTGAAGCTTATTATAAAGCCACAGTTGCCAAAACAGCATGGTACTGGCACAAAGATAGACATATAGATCAATGGAATCGAATTGGGATTTCAGAGATAGACCCTCAGATCTATGGCCGACTGATCTTTGATAAGGCCCCCAAAGTCACTGAACTGAGCCATAATGGTCTTTTCAACAAATGGGGCTGGGAGAGTTGGATATCCATATCCAAAAGAATGAAAGAGGACCCCTACTTCACCCCCTACACAAAAATTAACTCAAAATGGACCAAAGATCTCAATATAAAAGAAAGTACCATAAAACTCCTAGAAGATAATGTAGGAAAACATCTTCAAGACCTTGTATTGGGCGGCCACTTCCTAGACTTTACACCCAAAGCACAAGCAACAAAAGAGAAAATAGATAAATGGGAACTCCTCAAGCTTAGAAGTTTCTGCACCTCAAAGGAATTTCTCAAAAAGGTAAAGAGGCAGCCAACTCAATGGGAAAAAATTTTTGGAAAGCATGTATCTGACAAAAGACTGATATCTTGCATATACAAAGAAATCCTACAACTCAATGACAATAGTACAGACAGCCCAATTATAAAATGGGCAAAAGATATGAAAAGACAGTTCTCTGAAGAGGAAATACAAATGGCCAAGAAACACATGAAAAAATGTTCAGCTTCACTAGCTATTAGAGAGATGCAAATTAAAACCACAATGAGATACCATCTAACACCGGTTAGAATGGCTGCCATTAAACAAACAGGAAACTACAAATGCTGGAGGGGATGTGGAGAAATTGGAACTCTTATTCATTGTTGGTGGGACTGTATAATGGTTCAGCCACTCTGGAAGTCAGTCTGGCAGTTCCTTAGAAAACTAGATATAGAGCTACCATTTGATCCAGCGATTGCACTTCTCGGTATATACCCGGAAGATCGGAAAGCAGTGACACGAACAGATATCTGCACGCCAGTGTTCATAGCAGCATTATTCACAATTGCCAAGAGATGGAAACAACCCAAATGTCCTTCAACAGATGAGTGGATAAATAAAATGTGGTATATACACACGATGGAATACTACGCGTCAGTAAGAAGGAACGATGTCGTGAAACATATGACAACATGGATGAACCTTGAAGACATAATGCTGAGTGAAATAAGCCAGGCACAAAAAGAGAAATATTATATGCTACCACTAATGTGAACTTTGAAAAATGTAAAACAAATGGTTTATAATGTAGAATGTAGGGGAACTAGCAGTAGAGAGCAATTAAGGAAGGGGGAACAATAATCCAAGAAGAACAGATATGCTATTTAACGTTCTGGGGATGCCCAGAAATGACTATGGTCTGTTAATTTCTGATGGATATAGTAGGAACAAGTTCACAGAAAGGTTGCTATATTATGTAACTTTCTTGGGGTAAAGTAGGAACATGTTGGAAGTTAAGCAGTTATCTTAGGTTAGTTGTCTTTTTCTTACTCCCTTGTTATGGTCTCTTTGAAATGTTCTTTTATTGTATGTTTGTTTTCTTTTTACCTTTTTTTTTCATACAGTTGATTTAAAAAAGAAGGGAAAGTTAAAAAAAAAAAAAAAGAAAGAAAGAAAAACAAGGAAAAAAAAATGATGTAGTGCCCCCTTGAGGAGCCTGTGGAGAATGCAGGGGTATTCGCCTACCCCACCTCCATGGTTGCTAACATGACCACAGACATAGGGGACTGGTGGTTTGATGGGTTGAGCCCTCTACCATAAGTTTTACCCTTGGGAAGACGGTTGCTGCAGAGGAGAGGCTAGGCCTCCCTATATTTTTGCCTAAGAGTCTCCTGAATGCCTCTTTGTTGCTCAGATGTGGCCCTCTCTCTCTGGCTAAGCCAACTTGAAAGGTGAAATCACTGCCCTCCCCCCTACGTGGGATCAGACACCCAGGGGAGTGAATCTCCCTGGCAACGTGGAATATGACTCCCGGGGAGGAATGTAGACCCGGCATCGTGGGAAGGAGAACATCTTCTTGACCAAAAGGGGGATGTGAAAGGAAATGAAATAAGCTTCAGTGGCAGAGAGATTCCAAAACGATCCGAGAGGTCACTGTGGTGGGCACTCTTACGCACACTTTAGACAACCCTTTTTAGGTTCTAAAGAATTGGGGTAGCTGGTGGTGGATACCTGAAACTATCAAACTGCAACCCAGAACCGATGAATCTCGAAGACAGATGTATAAAAATGTAGCTTATGAGGGGTGACAATGGGATTGGGAAAGCCATAAGGACCACACTCCACTTTGTCTAGTTTATGGATGGATGAGTAGAAAAATAGGGGAAGGAAAGAAACAGACAAAGGTACCCAGAGTTCTTTTTTACTTCAATTGCTCTTTTTCACTCTAATTATTATTCTTGTTATTTTTGTGTGTGTGCTAATGAAGGTGTCAGGGATTGATTTAGGTGATGAATGTACAACTATGTAATGGTACTGTAAACAATCGAAAGTACAATTTGTTTTGTATGACTGCATGGTATGTGAATATATCTCAATAAAATGATTAAAAAAAAAAAAAAGATCAGTTGGCCATAGATCTGGGGGTCTATCTCTGAATTCTCAATTCGATTCCATTGATCAGTATGTCTATCTTTGTGCCAGTAGCATGTTGTTTTGAGTACTGTGGCTTTATAAGAAGCTTCAAAGTCAGGGAGTGTAAGTCCTGCCATTTCGTTTTTCTTTTTCAGAGTGTCTTTAGCAATTCAAGGCATCTTCCCTTTCCAAATAAATTTGATAACTAGCTTTTCCAAGTCTGCAAAGTAGGTTGTTGGAATTTTGATTGGGATTGTATTGAATCTATAAATGAGCTTGGGTAGAATTGACGTCTTAATGACATTTAGCCTTCCTATCCATGAACATGGAATATTTTTCCATCTTTTAAGGTCCCCTTCTATTTCTTTTAGTAGAGTTATGTAGTTTTCTTTGTATACGTCTTTTACTTCTTTGGTTAAGTGTATTCCTAGGTACTTGATTTTTCTTGAGTGTCTCTTCAGTTTATTCATTTCTAGCATATAGAAACATTACTGACTTATGTGCATTAATCTTGTATCCTGCTACTTTGCTAAATTTGTTTATTAGCTCTGGTAGCTGTATCGTTGATTTCTCAGGGTTTTCCAGATATAAGATCATATCATCTGCAAACAATGACAGTTTTACTTCTTCCTTTCCAATTTGGATGGCTTTTATTTCTTTGTCTTGCTGGATTGCCCTGGCTAGCACTTCCAGCGCAATGTTGAATAACAGTGGCGATAGCGGGCATCCTTGTCTTGTTCCTGATCTTAGAGGGAAGGCTTTCAGTCTCTCTCCATTGAGTACTATGCTGGCTGTGGGTTTTTCATATATGTTCTTTATCATATTGAGGAAGTTTCCTTCAATTCCTACCTTTTGAAGTGTTTTTATCAAAAAGGGATGTTGGATTTTGTCGAATGCTTTTTCAGTATCTATAGAGATGATCATTTGATTTTTCCCTTTTGATTTGTTAATGTGTTGTAATACATTGATTGATTTTCTTATGTTGAATCATCCTTGCATGCCTGGAATGAACCCCACTTGGTCATGGTGTATGATTTTTTTAATGTGTCTTTGGATTCGATTTGCAAGTATTTTGTTGAGGATTTTTGCATCTATATTCATTAGGGAGATTGGCCTGTAGTTTTCCTTTTTTGTAGCATCTTTGCCTGGTTTTGGTATTAGATTGATGTTAGCTTCATAAAATGAGTTAGGTAGTGTTACATTTTCTTTGATGTTTTGAAAGAGTTTAAGTAAGATTGGTGTCAGTTCTTTTTGGTAAGTTTGGTAGAATTCCCCTGTGAAGCCATCTGGCCCTGGGCATTTATTTGTGGGAAGCTTTTTGATGACTGATTGGATCTCTTTGCTTGTGATTGGTTGGTTGAGGTCTTCTGTTTTTTCTCCGGTCGGTCTAGGTTGTTCATATGTTTCCAGGAAATTGTCCATTTCCTCTACATTATCCAGTTTGTTGGCATATAGTTGTTCATAGTATCTTCTTATATTTTTTTTAATTTTTCGGGATCTGCAGTAATGTCACCTGTCTCATTCATTATTTTGTTTATATGGGTCTTCTCTCTTTTTCATTTTGTCAGTCTAGCTAGGGGCTTGTCAATCTTGTTGATCTTCTCAGAGAACCAACTTCTGGTGTTATTCATCCTCTCTATTGTTTTTTTATTCTCTGTGTCATTTATTTCTGCTTTAATCCTTGTTATTTCTTTTTTCTACTTGGTTTAGGATTGGTTTGCTGTTCATTTTCTAGCTTCTTCAGTTGATCCATTAGTTCTTTGATTTTGGCTCTTTCTTCTTTTTTAATATATGCGTTTAGTGCTATAAATTTCCCCCTCAGTAGTGCTTTTGCTGCATCCTATAGGTTTTGGTATGTTGTGTTCTCATTTTCATTCATCTCTATATATTAGCAATTTCTCTTGCTATTTCTTTAACCCACTGATTGCTTAGGAGTGTATTGTTTAACCTCCAGGTATTTGTGAATTTTCTAAGTCTCTGATGGTTATTGACTTCTAATTTTATTCCATTGTGGTCAGAGAATGTGCTTTGAATAATTTCAATCTTTTTAAATTTATTGAGGCTTGTTTTATGTCCCAGCATATGATCTATTCTGGAGAAAGTTCCGTGAGCACTAGAGAAGAATGTGTATCTTGGTGATTTGGGATGTAATGTTCTATATATGTCTGTGAAATCCAATCCATTTATCAGATTGTTTAGGTTTTCAATTTCCTTATTGGTCTTCTGTCTGGTTGATCTATCTATAGGAGAGAGTGATGTGTTGAAGTCTCCCACAATTATTGTGGAAACATTAATTGCTTCCTTAGTTTTGCCAGTGTTTGTCTCATGTATTTTGTGGCACCTTGATTGGGTGCATAAACATTTATGATTGTTATTTCTTCTTGTTGAATTGCCCCTTTTATTAGTATGTAGTGGCCTTTTTTGTCTCTCAAAACATCCTTGCATTTAAAGTATGTTTTATCTGAGATTGATATTGCTGCTCCTGCTTTCTTTTGGCTGTAGCTTGCATGGAATATTTTTTCCATCCTTTCACTTTCAATTTCTTTGTGTCCCTGTGTCTAAGATGAGTCTCTTGAATGCAACATATTGATGGTTCAGTTTTTTTTGATCCATTCTGCGAATCTATATCTTTTAATTGGGAAGTTTAATCCATTTACATTCAACGTTATAACCGTGAAGGCATTTCTTGAATCAGCCATCTTATCCTTTGGTTTATGTTTGTCATATATATTTTTCCCTCTCTCTATTAATATTCTTTAATGTACCCATACTGAATCTCTTTAGTACTGAACCTTTCTCCATGTCTCTTTTTCCTTTCTTTGTTTCTCTGTTTGTAGGGCTCCCTTTAAAATCTGAAGTAGGGCAAGTCTCTTGTTAGCAAATTCTCTCAGCATTTGTTTGTTTGTGAAAAATTTAAGCTCTCCCTCAAATTTGAAGGAGAGCTTTGCTGGCTAATGTATTCTTGGTTGGAAACTTTCTCACTCAGAATTTTAAATATGTCATGCCACTGATTTCTCGCCTCCATGATGGCTGCTGAGTAGTCACTACTTAGTCTTATGCTGTTGCCTTTGTATGTGGTGAATTGCTTTTCTCTTGCTGCTTTCAGAACTTGCTCCTTCTCTTCTGTATTTGACAGTGTGATCAGAATATGTCTCGGAGTGGGTTTATTTGGATTTATTTATTTGAAGTTCGCTGAGCATTTATGATTTGTGTATTTATGGTGTTTAGAATATTTGGGAGGTTTTCCCCAACAATTTCTTTGAATACTCTTCCTAGACCTTTACCCTTTTCTTCCCCTTCTGGAACACCAATGAGTCCTATATTTGGATGTTTTATATTATCTATCATATCCCTGAGGTCCATTTCGATTTTTTCAATTTTTTTCCCCATTCTTTCTTTTGTGCTTTCATTTTCCATTCTGTCATCTTCCAGGTCACTGATTCGTTGTTCAACTTCCTCTAGTCTTGTACTATGAGTATCCAGAATCTTTTTAATTTTGCCAACAGTTTCTTTAATTTCCATAAGATCGTCTATTTTTTTTTATTTAGTCTTGCAGTGTCTTCTTTATGCTCTTCTAGGGTCTTCTTGATGTCCTTTATATCCTTTGGCATGCTCTTCTTCATGTCCTTTATATCCTGTGCCATGTCTCATTGTTCATCTTTAGTTCTTTGATTAATTGCTCCAGGTACTGTGTCTCCTCTGATCTTTTAATTTGGGTGCTTGGGCTTGGGTTATCCATATCGTCTGTTTTTTTCATATGCTTTAAAATTTTCTGTTGTTTTTGGCCTCTTGGCATTTGCTTAACTTGATAGGGTTCTTTTAGGATTTGTAGACCAATGGAAATCCTTGTCTCTAATTTGTCCTATCTATAGCTTCGTGGAGTACACTTTCTCTAACTAACCAGCAGGTGGCATCCACGAGCCACCTGTTTCCCTCAAGTCAGTTCTCCCCTGCTTTGCCTTTGTGGTGAGTGGGGGAGTGAGTCTTGTGGGGTCCAATTGGTGTACCAAGCTTGCGTGTGTAGTTGGTGTTGCCCGCCCTGTATATGGGGCGTGTGTCTGGGCGGTCAGGGAGGGGGGGCGGCTCTAACAATCAAATCTCCCTGGTGGTCCTGGAGCTTTAACGCTGCTGCAATAGTCTAATCCTTCAGTTGAGTCCTGCCACAGTTTGTCTCTGCCACTGACCCAGAAGTCCTTGGTATGGCCCCTGAGACTTGTGAGTGGGTCCCTCTTCCAGGCCGTGCACCCCCTGGTCCTCTGTTGAGGGATGGCTGTGCAATGTCACAGGTGAGTACCGTCCTCCCAGGGCGGTTCTGGGCTGCAGGGCTGTGTAGGGAGGCTCCCAGTCTGCTGAGCAGACACCCCCCTTTTCTTGGGAAGTTGTGGTGTTTAGTCAGTTTTCTCAGCCACTGGATTATTGCCTTTTGTCTCAGAGCTCTCTTAGTTCTGCTCTTGTCTTGATCTACCCAAATTGCAAGTCTTTGAGGCTTTCTATATTGGGCTTCTTAGAGTAATTGTTTTAGAAAAAGAAAAAAAAGATAAAAAAAAAAAAAGGGCCCTCCTGGCAGATCTAATGGGTTATTGAAATGCTAAGAGACAAAGCAATTAGGGCCATTAAGAAAAGGTCCAGGGGGCAGAGAGATTGGTTTTTCTTCAGGATTTGCATATGAGCCTCAGGACCTGAGCTCTGCCCTTCCCCTTTCTATGTTCACCAGAACTCCAAAAATCCTCTGCTTTTATTTTGGAGTTTGTCTTGCTGTTTTTTTCTATGCCTGTCTCCTCTCTGCTGGGCTGGCTGCTCTCAGATTCTCTGGTGTCTAGTCTCAGTCTGTCTATGGTTGGAGTTTGGATCAGTAGAATGAGTTTCCGATAAGGGCTGCCACTGCAGTTCTCCCTTCTCCTTCCCGGAGCTGACAGCCCCTCCTCCCACGGGACTGAGCCTGGCAGGGAGGGGTGCGGGTCCCCTGGCCACAAAAACTTACAGATTTCGCTGATCTCAGCAGTTCCACGTGTTCATGAGTGTTGTATGAAGTATGCCCAAAGTCAGATTGCTCTGTGGTGTCCAGTCCACGCAGTTCCTGGCTTTCTACCTACTGCCCTGGAGGAGTAACTAAAACATATACCTCACCAATCTGCCATGTTGCCCTGCCCCCCTCTGTATTGGTTTTTAAAATCAGTCCTAGTTCTCCGTTGAAATTCTCTTGTTACGTATTTTCTGGAATATTTTAACCACAGTAATGTTGAAGTCTATGTCTGCTAAATCCAATGTCTGGATCACCCGCGGCCTCTTTTTGTTGTTTTCCTCTTGGCAGGTCTCGTGGCTTTTTTTTTTTTGTAATTGAATAATGGATTTTTAAAATTTTTGTGAAAACATGTAGAGGCTTTGGATGATGTTATTTTTCCACAGAGGAGGTATTTTTCTGGCTGATGTCAGCTAGAATAGAGCCAGAGTAGGTTGCCAAAACCCAGTCAGGGTTGAACTGATTCAGGGCTGCTTGTAGTCTTGGTTCCAGCTGGTTGGTTTCCAGTTTGTCCTTACTCTGGGATCAGTCCTTCGGGGCTTCCACTGCAAGCCAGGGTTGTGTACCAGAGCCATCCCGTCTTGGCCAGCTCTGATGTCCAGAGTTTTTCTCCCAGCACCATGAGACTGATTGTGGCTCTGCTGAAGCAGCCCAGCCTGCTTCCAGCCAGCCTCTCCTTGCCTGCCCAGTCTCTCAGTGCTGCTGGCCAATTGCTCACTGCCTGGAGGGGAAGCTGCCTCCACGTCAGGTCAGCTCGTTTCTCCCGGATCCGTGCCCTGGGGTCTCACCGCCTGGACGCTGTCTACTTTATTTCTAGTCCCTGCCCCAGGAGATAATGGATCACCCTGCTCAGCTCTGCTGCCGTGTGCCCTGCCGCTTTTGAATATGCAGGAGCCTCAGGGAAAAGTGGGGTGCAACGTTGGGGTCACCTCAGGCAGTTTCCCTTAGCTCTGGATCTCGGGCCCCCGGCATCTGGGCAGTGATCAGAAGCCGTCAAACTCTCTTTAATTCAGCCCTTCTGGCTACTGTTGGGAAGATCAATCTGTTCCCCCTCATCACTGGAAACAGATGTCCTTCCACCTGTAGTTTTGGTGTTCAAATTGTTAAAAATATGCTACAGTATCACAGAAGAAAAGGCAGGCTCTGGAAGTGCTCCAGGCTAAGGAAAGCCACGGAACACATGACAGCTAAATTTAGCACTCACGCTGGTCCTGAACTTGAAGGAAAAAATGCTATAGAGAACAGCATTGGGTCACTTCACAGACTTGAATGTTACTGGTAGATAAAAGTGTTGTATCAATATTCATTTTTCCTGAGGTTGAAATCTGTATAGTGGGTGTCCAAGACATTATCCCTATTCTTGGGAAATATTTACTGAACTATTTAGGAGTAAAGGGCTGGGATATGTAACATACCCTTAACGGATCAGGAAAAAAGATACATCGTGTGTATATACGTTTGTGTGTAACAAACGAACAAATGTGGTAAAGTCTGGGTAAAGGGTATATATGTATTCTTTATACTATTTTTATGCCATGTTTGCAAGTTTGAAATTATTTCCAAATAAAAGGCTTAAAAACTACTTTGTACCATGGAAATGCTAATTAAATGCTCACAGGCGGGGAAGAGTCCCTGAGGCCCTCTCAGGCCATTGGCGGTTTGAAAGCCTCTGCATCACAGTGGGGTGCTTTGAAATTAATTTCTTGAGAGTTTGGAATTAATGAGAAGGGGGGAGGGTCTCAGAGCTCAGAGAAGTAATTTTGGCCATCAGAATAGGAACTAGGGAGAGTGTCATGAAGAGTGAGAAAAAAGAGTGAGCACTAAAAGAAGGTATTTAATTTGACCTAAGAGCTTATTGCGGCTCAAATGAGGTAGTTTCAGAGTATACCATTCTGTATCCTGGCAGGAAGCAGAGTGGATCAACAAGGAGAGTTTCCGGAGATGATCTCCCAAAGCGTGCAGGAGTGTGGGAGGGGCGCCTTGGCCTCCTGGGCCTGAGGAGAAGGGGGCAGGGGGGGTTGGCGACTCAGCAGACGGGCAGCGTTGGTGCCTAGCGAGGCCTGGCAGGGATGGTACAGTGGGCAAACTTCGTTTCCTCCTGTCTCCACTTCCTATGGGGCTGCCACTGTTGGGAGGCAGGTGGAGGCCATGGGCAGTGGGGGTCAGTGGCTGCAGACCATAGACATCAGCCACCTGGGACATGGAGCAGAGGGGAGAGCAGATCTGACAGGCCCCTGGGGGCTGCCCAGCCATGGAGAGTGGGAAAGGAGAGCAGATCTGAAGGGGTGCCTGGGAGCTGCCCCGTCTGTGGGGAGCAAGAAAGGAGAGAAGATCTGACAGGCCCCTGGGGGCTGCTCAGCCATGGAGAGTGGGAAAGAAGAGCAGATCTGAAGGGGTGCCTGGGGGCTGCCCAGTCTGTGGGGAGCAAGAAAGGAGAGAAGATCTGACAGGCCCCTGGGGGCTGCCCAGCCATGGAGAGTGGGAAAGGAGAGCAGATCTGAAGGGGTGCCTGGGGGCTGCCCAGTCTGTGGGGAGCAAGAAAGGAGAGCAGATCTGAAGGGCACCTGGGGGCTGCCCAGCATGTGAGGAGTAGGAAAGGAGAGCAGATCTGAAGGGGTGCCTGGGTGCTGCCCAGCCAATGGGGAATGGGGGAGAAGGGCTTCTGGACGGAGTAGGTGGAGATGTAGTCAAGAGGGAGAGGAAGGAGATATACATTATTTAAGTAAACGTGTCACTCCTGACCTCCCCGTCATATTAGTATGCCAATAAATGAAAAAAAAATTCCTTGTTACTTTGGTTTGTGGACTATTTTAACAATTAATTTGAACAAGACTGATAGTACTTTTTTTGTAGTGGTGTTACTTTCCAGTCTTCCAGTGGAGACTTCACTGCTGCCTGGTGTCTGTCAAGCCTGCCGGGGGCTGGGGATGACAGGAGAGAGGAGATCTAGTCCTGTTCTTGGATGGTGCTGGCAGCAGGGGCTGTGCCGTGCTGCAGTGGAACACCAATGCTGCCCGGGTGTGCCAGGCAGAGCACACTCCCCTCGTCATATGGGTTCTCCATCTTTCCTGGTTTTACTCTGGTGGCCTTTGCCTTAGAAAAAGAAAAGGGGGTTTCAGAGCAAGTGTTTGCCAGTGCAGGAGAAAATGCCCTTTCTGTGTTCCCGTTCCAGCTCTCCCCTCCCCTCCTGTGGGTTGTTTGACAGTTTTGACAGCGAATCAAAGTGTTGTTTGGTGGCTTAGAATGGACACTAGGTTTTCAAGTGCATTTAGGCTCTTGTAATCTCATTTCATTCACTTTTCAACATATTTTTTTGAACACCTCTGACTAATGCACCATGGGGATCATTGAGGTTTACCATGTTGGAAAGTATGTTTAAATCCAAAATATTCCCTTAAAGATATGGGCGGCACTATTTTTTTTTTTCCTCGGTAGGTTTGAGTGTTGGGAAGAGGGTTCTTTGTGGAGGATGGGGCCTGTATCATTTTCCTAACATTGAGATTGGAGAGCCTTGGGATGAGGTTGGTTGAGTTCTCCTCTGAGCTGTTAAAAACAGGAGAGCTGGGCACTGTGGGGCCCTCTGTTCCTGTGTAGGAAGATGGTCTAGATCAGTAGTCAGAGACTAAAGCCTGCCAGCTTCTGCTCCCTGTGCTGGCTCTGTTGGCAGCCCTTCAGGCTTGAGGGGCTTGCATTTGTCCTTGGGTGCTACAGGAAAGCTTGAGGGCTGGAGCCTGCACCCCAAAGCAGAGCCACTAGGAGAAGCAGATGTCACAATCAAATTGATGCCCATGACTTTGACCAAGAAAGGCAGCGGGGGTGATGGCATTGCAGTCGGGACTGCCGGCAGGAGGGTATCCACACGTCTTGGCGTGGGGCCTGTGATGCAACCCTGTGGCTTCGCAGCTCTGTGCTCGGCACTCGCAGGGATCCAGATGTGTGTGTGGGGTGGTAGTGATCCTGCAGGAGCACAGTGGTCGGGAGATACACTGTGCCCCAGTACTGCCCTAGAGGGACGCGTATCTCAGGGGCCACAGATGAGGCTATCACATTCCAGAGAAGGCTTTGGGGGAGGGAGAATGAGGGAGAGTGAGGATTGGGCTCTGACCGGAGATGGTCCGAGGCGTTTCCTGGGTGGGGTGGGGTGCTGTGAGCCAAGTGCAGAGCTGGGAGGCCCTGGTGTGCCGGCAAATGGAGGAAGCCGTGGTTTTGGGTGGTTGAGTTGCACTGCGCCTGCTTGGCCTCGGGGTCGCCTGCTCTGCCCATGTGGGGTGTTCCTCTCAGAGCGTGCCTGGAGATGGATTCGCAGCTCTCTTGAGCCCGCGTTTCTCAGAGTGTGCACCTTATTTGAATCCCTAGTTTGGAGGGGCACGGACCTGAGTGTGCTTCAATTTGAGGGCTCTCACCCCCGTCCCTGTTAGTTTCTGGGGACCTGGAAGAATCTAGCATCCTCCTGGACACTGGGGAAAGTGAGTGGCCGACGGACTGTGAGTGTCCGCCTTGCTGGCCCCACGTGGTGGGGCTGGACGCATGGAGGAAGTTGTGATCTGACACTAGGACGTCACTGGAGCACCACCCAAACCTCAGTTCAAAGGACAGGTGGAATCTGTTCATAGTTTATTGTAAATCTTTCCCCCAACTGATTAGAAGGTGACAAGAAAGTAGAAGTTAATTGCTATCAAACCTTATTTGGGATGAGACTTTCCTTAGTATGTTTGATCAAAACAAGAAACATTTTCATGTCACTGTGAAACAGTTGATTTGCTGTCAGCATGTCAGGTGATAAAGACGGTGGGAGAAATGGGTTCCTCTTGGCTGCCTTGGTTCCTGGGCACGTGCTAGGAGCCCTGCTTTGCACGTGCAGCTCTCCACCCTGTCTGCGAGAGACTGTCATGCTCGAGGACGTTGCCGTGGTCTGTGGTTGTAGGCCTTGCCCCCCGCTCGCCTGGCTCGCTTAGGTTGAGACCGTGCCCACCTGGGAAGGCTGAAGGTTGGCTCTTGAAATGGAGCTTGGCTGGCGCCAGCCCCTGCCCTCTCAGTGTCAAGGCTAGGGAGATGATGTCCTGACCACATGTAATGTATCATTCACTGTCCATGTTCTTTCTGTCCCTGGTTTTTAAAATTACAAAGAATGTACTAGAGAAGAGTGAGAGGTAAAGGTAACCAGAGCAGCCGTCCAGGATCAGCTGGTCTGAGGAGGGATGGCTGCAGAGGAATGGAATTCATTCGTGGGACGGGATTGAGTAGCACCCGCCCTGAGCCATGTTGTCTCCATAAACAAGGCAGGTGCCGGCTGCAGCCCCGGCCCAGGTGGCCACAGGACCCTGGTGCGGTGGGCTTGGTCAGCAGGCTGCAGTGCGCCCCTCTGGCCACAGGGCAGCGGCCGCGCACAGCGGGGAGGCGTTGGCGGAGGCTGGGGTGGGGGTGCAGTCTCAGGGCTGCCTTCCCAGGCCCTGCCGTGGTCAGTGAGTGGGGGATGGCTACCCTGTCGCTTCCTTGTGGTAGCCTGCTCAGGAGAGCCAGGGCTTATGAAATTATCATGAAAAAGGGCACTTGGGGAGTCTTGGGTGGGCAAAATGAGTTCCTGCAGGTTGATATGCTTATAGAGATGTAATTTCCTATCCTCTTTAAAGTGCTTAAGCATCCTGTAGTTTAAAAATAGTATGGAAAAATTTAAGAGTTAATGGCAAGGAAAATTATAAACCACCAATAATTTTATCCTAGTTCCTTCATTTTTGTCTATGATCACATGCAGTATGTATTTCATCCATAATTATGTTTGCACATAAGTAATACATATTTTCTTTAAACACTGTTACAAGAAGGGACCCATGTAGTTTTTCAAAGGCTAGCACTTGAGTGATAGTTGATTTCTTGGATGGCCAGGATTAGAGGGACAAATAAAGATTTCTGGTAAGTCATATTGTGGCATAATACGTCTTAAAAGGACAAAGAAAAAAAAAACCTCTTGATTTAAGAAAAGCTATTCACCCTGGTTTCTAAGGGACACATTTTAAGAGACGTTTTGCCAGCCAAATTCATAATCCCTGAGTAGTCTGAATGTTTAATCTTGGGCTCTAATCTTCCTTCTGGGGTGAAGGATCTCTAGGAAACAGAGACTACCTTTGTTTCTCCCCAGAGCCTTGGGATGCCCTGTGGCCGCGGGTGGTCCCCAGGTCTGTTGTTCTACAGCCTCTCCCCTGGGGCAGTGCACAGTTCAGGTTCCCAGGTGTCTGCTCCTGGCGGCTCCCTCACACCTTCCGCGGCTGCCACCACCCTCCGCGCCCCACCCTTCACAGGCCTGTGGCCGCCTTCTGTCGGTGGCTGTTGCCGATTGCGTGCTGTGTGCTCGTTTCATTCTGTGTGTGACGAGAGACCAGGCGGTGGTCCTCAAGCAGCCATCCTCAGGGTGGGGGTCCCAGACCCGCAGCGTTAGCGTCACCTGGGAACGTGTTAGGGATGCACGTTTGCAGGCCCGCCTCCCCACCCACCGAGTCCAGAACCCTGGGTGGGGCCAGTAGTGTGACTTGACACGTTCCAGGTGATTCTTCGTGCTCACATTTGAGAACCACTGTCGTCACGCATGCTGTTACAGTCAGAGATGTTCTCCCGTTAGCTCTCAGCATGTGTTCCCCTCAAATCGTGGGATGTGTTCGCGTGGAAACTGGTGATTTCTCAGCCCTTGAGAACAATGCCCTTACAATTTTGAATTATGTGTTTCTCTGATTTTTTTGAATGCCAGCATTTCTGCAGCTTGGCAGTATTTTTAATCTGGAATTGATGATACTTTTGATATCATGGTCGTCAGCAGAATGCCTTTGGTGTTGTTGGATATTGACTCATCGGCTCCCAGATGCGGTGGAGAGGATGTGTTCCACAGCCCCCCTTCCCCTGGCATTTTGTGTTCTTGGTCAGCGTGGCTTCCCTCCCCCACCAGCTCCTCCCGCAGTTGTGCCACTGAGTCAGCCTGCCCTCCGGGGAGACTGTGAATCAGCGGCACTGGCTCTGTCTCTGCTGAGCTGCCTTCTGCTTTTTATGGGGAAGGTTCAAGTCTGTGCCATGAGACACGCAGACTTCTTAGTACTTTAAATAACACACTTGCCCAAAGCCTTGATTACAAGTCTGATGATAAAGTGAGGCCTTAAAAATACAAAACAGAAAACAACAAAGAAGTGCTTTCTGTGATGGGCAAAAACCTGGTAAGAACTGGAAAACCAGGACTTATAAAATATTGGTTATTCAAGGACTGGTTGCAAATCAGAAATACAAACAGTCCTCCCTTGGGAATCAAGCCAGGTTTTATTAAGAGAAGATGAAGCAAAATGTATGCTGAGGAGAGTAGTGATTGGAAATTTCTTGAGTATTTTTATATCTCTTTCTTGTAGATCTGGAAAAGAAAGAGCAAGAATTAGAGCAGCTGAGAATGGATTGTGAACACTTTAAAGCTCGCCTGGAAACTGTGCAAGCAGATAGCATGAGAGAGAAGAAGGTAGCGTGCTTATGGACAGACCTCTGAGAATGCCAGGTTAATGGCTCTGGCCAGAAAGTGCTGTTGACTTTCAATCTTTTTTTTTTTTTTTTTTTTTTTAATTTGAGTTGTGACATTTTGCTTATCTTTTGTTGCAAATGATTTTTTCATAAAAGTGAGTTTTCCACATAATGAAATCACTGAAACTTCTTTATTTTTATATAGATTGTGTGGAATATTTTGTTAAGTATTACATGCATCTCTGCTTAAATAGAAAATACACAACAAAATTAAAGATATTGATGATTTGGGAGCATTATGAATGTTAATTATTGCTTTTGCTATAATACAGTATATACCAAAGTATTTAGGGCTATTTGTTCTATGTACACCTTCTTCTGTCTGAGTTCACATTTTTTTATACAGTTTTATTGAGATATGTTCACTTAAGTCTTTCATTTTTAATAAGCAGTAAGTCTTAATATTTCTAGTCCTTTGCCAGAAGAGATTGTATTTTTAAATGTATTCTTGAAGGAGTTGGACAATATTGAACTGTTGGATTTTATAACCATTCAGTGTGGAGATTATTCACTTGGTGCTTTTAATAGTCACTTACTGTTAATTTTTATGTTTAAAAGACCATGGCGACATAAAGATTCATAATCTATTAATACTGAAGAAAAAAACATATAGGGCAAATAATGACTTGTAATTGGAGATAGGTTAAATCAGAAACATTTATAAGTAATTTGGGGGATTACTTACTGATATCTTTGAAATAACCAATTATATTTTAATATTAGGGGAGACTATACATAATGATATTTCTTAAAAAGGATGCATCAATTTTTACTTTTTGTATGGCACAAATGGTTTCCTCATGTAAAACTAGAACTATACTGCCACTTTGGGTAAAATTTGGGGCTTGGATGTATTTTTATTTTTGAATAGTGAAGCAGTGCTCCTGCAAGCAGCAGCAGCTGGCTTGTGTTGATGTGTGCTGTGTGCTAGGAATGGGCCACGCAGCCGACCATGCAGTTATCATGCAGCAGACCAGGCAGCCCCTGCTTCTCCAGCACAGATCCCCACCCCCAGCAGGCAGTGCTGACCTGAGGCCCAGTGAGTGGCTCCACGGCTGGGCTGCTGGAGCTCTGAGCGTGGTTTCCTTCTGCCTCCTCAGGGAAAAGAGTTCCGAGTATCTGTGGCCGCAGTGGAGGTTTTCCGAAAGTGGTGGCTTTGGTACAGACTTTGCTGTTGGCCAAGTAGGAGAGGTTAGGGAAAGAGTTGGATTCTTAGAGCTGCGTTAGGTTGAGCGCCATGTCACCTACCTCACCTTGCAAGTTTGATTCTCTCAAATTCTCTTGGGACTGTGATAAACCAAAATGGCAGTTGGCTAATTAGTCTGGGCTTAGACAGTCTATGATCTGAAAGCAGTTGGCCAACAGGCAGGAAGAAATTTAATAAATGTTAAAAAGCCGACCCATGGGTCCTGTCCTTCCTTAAATTGTGGAGATTTCCTTGTAAGGTTGAAGCTTAAATCGAGCAGGATCTTAGATTTCCTATTTTTTCTAAATGGATGGGTATGGGGAAAATGTAAGTTTTGCTGATATTTTATGTAATGCTTAAAAGTAATCCATTCCAATAAAATGCCAGTATGAAAGAATGAAAGGGCCATAGTAAATTAGTTTCAAATCACTGAGGTGTTACTTCCTGGATACTTTGACCCCAGTTAAAATGTGGGGATCTGTTAGCTTAAAATACTTCCTAGTTGCAGTTCATTTCCTGCTCAGTAGTTGTGCCAGCTTCATCTGGAGGGAACCCTCTGCCAGTTTGCTGTGGCCAGGCCATTGCCTCTCCTGGCTGTGATGGACTGGCTCCTGCCTTGCTTCAGGCTGTTCTATGGCCTCCACATGGGTCGGGCAGGTCACGGAGGCTCATTTGAGAATAGAGGAGCCAGGAGGGAGTCCGGAGACTAGGACCCCACATTAGATTACTGCTAACAAGTACTCACTATGGGTAAAGACAACAGAAAACAAGGGAGGGATTAAAGTCACAGAAGCCTTGCGTGATCAGCAACCATCCGTACCCAGAGAGCGGGCCCAGGGTCGGGGACGGCTTCTTTGTCTGTGACCTCGGTGGAAATATTCCCTCAGCAGTGACTGGATGGGATCGGTGGACATTTGGACCTGGTGTCTGCTTTATGGCGTTAGGAAGCTGGCCAGGAGCGAGTCTGGGCAATGCCACCTTTGAACTCGAGAGAAAAAGGAAATCCCAGTTCCCATGGTGTGGACAGAACCATTGGAGGCCCTTCGAATTGCTTTTCGAAAGGCTGTGCTGTGACTTTGTTTAGATTTGGCTTTTCTCAAAGTCTCGGCTTGAGTTGCTGCTTCAGTGGCTGTCCAGCTTTGATATTTGATTTGCAAATATCAATTAATATTGGCCTAGAACCCTGGAGCCAAATGCTAATTTCCTGTGCAGAGTTAAGCTGTTGTCTGAGCAGTGGGCGTCTGGTTTTACTTGCTTACCTGTGGTTTTGCCCTGCCCTTGGCTGGTTTTCTGAGAGCACGCACCTTTCACAGGCCAGAACTCGCTTGCCTGTGGGCTGGCAATTGTTTTGCTGTCTATATTTTTAATTTGTTGGTTTGTAAAGGGTTGCTACTTTTATGGTAATATAAGAGAAGCGTTGCGAAAATTAGTACTGTATTTCTAGAAACTTTTTAGAGAAAAAGTAACTGATAGTATATAGTTCATTTAAAATGAGAAAGATGTTTAAGGAATGCTGAAAGTTTTGTGCATGATACCTTGTTATGTGTAAGTATTCATTTTAAATAGGGAAGTATGATTATTTTTAAAAACAGCCTTCTTGAGGCATGTTTTGCATACCAAAAAGTTACTTGTTCTAAGGGTATAGTTTGATAATTTTTAGTAAATGCATATAATTATACAACCATCACCTAAATTTAGTTTTTTTTTTATTGTGAACTTTGACATATATCCATAACAGTGATAACATTCAATTTACAATTTCACAAGTACTTAGAGAGCAAATCTCAATGAATGTCATGAGTCATAGTTCCACAACTTCAGCCAATTCCATTATTATAAAATATATGTGTAGAAAGGTGTCATCTCTTGATGTGCAGCTCAACAAGCAGTCATATAGGTAATTTCAAAAATTGTTAGGGGTTACAGTTCCACAATTTCAGTTCTTTCCTATATTCTGCTTTTTAAGACACTCACTTGTTTTACACTTTTCACAGAGTTCACATTAGTGGTAACATACAATATCTCTCCTTTTGTGCCTGGCTTATTTCGTTCAGCATTATGTCTTCAAGGTTCATTCATGTTGTCATATGTTGCATGACCTCGTTCCTTGTTACTGCTGCATAGTATTCCACCATGTGTACACACCACATTTTGTTTATCCACTCATCTTTTGGAAGACATTTGGATTGTTTCCGTCTCTTGGCAATTGTGAATAAGGCCACTATTAACATCAGTGTGCAAATACCTGTTCGCTGCTTTCAGATCTTCTGGGTATATTCCAAGAAGTGAGATTGCTGGATCATAGGGTAACTCGGTATCTAGTTTTCTGAGGAACTGCCAAACTGTCCTCTAAAGTGGCTGTACCATTATATAGTCCGACCAGCAATGAATAAGAGTTCCAGTTTCTCCACATCCTCTCCAGCATTCGTAGTTTCCTGTTTGTTTAATAGCAGCCATTTTAACTGGTGTGAGATGGTATCTCATTGTGGTTTTGACTTGCATCTCCCTAATAGCTAGTGAAGCTGAACATTTTTTCATGTGTTTCTTGGCCATTTGTATTTCCTCTTCAGAGAACCGTCTTTTCATATCTTTTGCCCATTTTATAATTGGGCTGTTTGTGCTATTGTCATTGAGTTGTAGGATTTCTTTGTATATGCAAGATATCAGTCTTTTGTCAGATACATGGTTTCCAAATATTTTTCCCATTGAGTTGGCTGCCTCTTCACCTTTTTGACAAATTCCTTTGAGGTATAGAAGCTTTTAAGCTTCAGGAGTTCCCATTTATCTATTTTTTCTATTCTTGCTTGTGCTTTGGGTGTAAGGTCTAGGAAGTGACCTCCTAATACAAGGTCCTGAAGATGTTTCCCTATATTATCTTCTAGGTGTTTTATGGTACTGTCTGTTATGTTGAGGTCTTTAATCCATTTTGAGTTAATTTTTGTGTAGGGTGTGAGGTACGGGTCCTCTTTCATTCTTTTGGATATGGATATCCAACTCTCCCAGCCCCATTTGTTGAAAAGACTGTTACGTTCCAGTTCAGTGGTTTTGGCAGCCTTATTAAAGAGCAGGCGATTGTAGATATGGGGGTCTATCTCTGAATTCTCAGTTCGATTCCATTGATCAATATGTCTATCTTTGTGCCAGTACCATGCTGTTTTGACTACTGTGGCTTTATAATAAGCTTCAATGTCAGGGAGTGTAAGTCCTCCTGCTTCATTTTTCTTTTTTAGAATATTTTTAGCAATTTGAGGCATCTTCCCCTTCCAGATAAATTTGATAACTAGCTTTTCCAAGTTGACAAAATAGGTTGTTGGAATTTTGATAGGGACTGCAGATGAGTTTGGGTAGAATTGACATCTTAATGACATTTAGCCTTCCTATCCATGAACAAAGAATATTTTTCCATCTTTTTAGGTCCCTTTCTATTTCTTTTAGTAAAGTTATGTAGTTTTCTACATGTAGATCTTTTACATCTTTGGTTAAGTTTATTCCTAGGTACTTGATTTTTTTAATTGCTATTGAAAATGGTATCTTTCTCTTGCGTGTCTCTTTACTTCGGTCATTTCTAATGTATAGGAACATTATTCACTTATGTGCATCAATCTTGTATCCTGCTACTTTGCTAAATTTGTTTATCAGTTCAAGTAGCTGTATCGTAGACTTCTCAGGGTTTTCCAGATGTAAGATCATATTGTCTGCAAATAATGACAGTTTTACTTCTTCCTTTCCAATTTGGATGCCTTTTATTTCTTTGTCTTGCCAGATTGCCCTGGCTAGCACTTCTAGCACAATGTTGAATAACAGTGGTGACAGCGGGCATCCTTGTCTTGTTCCTGATCTTAGAGGGAAGGCTTTCAGTCTCTCTCCATTGAGTACTATGCTGGCTGTGGGTTTTTCATATGTGCTCTTTATCATATTGAGGCATATTCCTTCAGTTCCTACCTTTTGAAGTGTTTTTACCAAAAAAGGATGCTGGATTTTGTTTTCAGCATCTATTGAGATGATCATTTGATTTTTCCCTTTTGATTTGTTAAAGTGTTGTAATACATTGATTTTCTTATGTTGAATCATCC
This sequence comes from Choloepus didactylus, assembly GCF_015220235.1. Classification (NCBI taxonomy): domain Eukaryota; kingdom Metazoa; phylum Chordata; class Mammalia; order Pilosa; family Megalonychidae; genus Choloepus; species Choloepus didactylus. Next base: position 3,277,455 of record NC_051307.1, read on the forward strand.
TTGCATGCCTGGAATGAACCCCACTTGGTCATGGTGTATGATTTTTTTAATGTGTCTTTGGATTCGATTTGCAAGTATTTTGTTGAGGATTTTTGCATCTATATTCATTAGGGAGATTGGCCTGTAGTTTTCCTTTTTTGTAGCATCTTTGCCTGGTTTTGGTATTAGATTGATGTTAGCTTCATAAAATGAGTTAGGTAGTGTTACATTTTCTTTGATGTTTTGAAAGAGTTTAAGTAAGATTGGTGTCAGTTCTTTTTGGAAAGTTTGGTAGAATTCCCCTGTGAAGCCATCTGGCCCTGGGCATTTATTTGTGGGAAGCTTTTTGATGACTGATTGGATCTCTTTGCTTGTGGTTGGTTGGTTGAAGTCTTCCATTTCTTCTCTGGTCAGTCTAGGTTGTTCATATGTTTCCAGGAAATTGTCCATTTCCTCTACATTATCCAGTTTGTTGGCATACAGTTGTTCATAGTATCCTCTTATAATTTTTTAAATTTCTTCAGGATCCGCAGTAATGTCGCCTCTCTCATTCATTATTTTGTTTATATGGGTCTTCTCTCTTTTTGATTTTGTCAGTCTAGCTAGGGGCTTGGCAGTCTTGTTGATCTTCTCAAAGAACTAACTTTTGGTGTTATTTATTCTCTATTGTTTTTTTTTCTCTATGTCATTTATTCCTGCTTTAATCCTTGTTATTTTTTCTGCTGGGTTTAGGATTAGTTTTCTGTTCAATTTCTAGGTTCTTCAGTTGTTCCATTAGTTCTTTGATTTTAGCTCTTTCTTCCTTTTTAATGTATGCATTTAGAGCTATAAATTTCCTCCTCATTACTGCCTTCACTGCATCTCATAAGTTTTGATATGTTGTGTTCTTGATTTCATTCATCTCTAGATATTTAGCAATTTCTCTTTCAGTTTCTTCCTTGACCCACTTATTGTTTAGAAGTGTGTTGTTTAATCTCCAGGTATTTGTGAATGTTTTAGATCTTTGATGGTTATTGACTTTTAGTTGTATTCCACTGTGATCAGAGAATGTGCTTTGAATAATTTCAGTCTTTTAAAATTTATTGAGGCTTTTGTTTTATGCCCCAGCATATGATCTATCCTGGAGAAAGTTCCAAGAGCACTAGAGAAGAACATATATCCTGATGATTAGGGATGTAATGTTCTATAAATGTCTGTTAAGTCCAATTCATTTATCAAATTGTTTAGGTTCTCACTTTCCTTATAGGTCCTCTGTGTGGTTGATCTATCTATAGGAGAAAGTGGTGTATTGAAGTCTCCCAGAATTATTGTGGAAGCATCTATTGCTTCTTTCTGTTTTTCCAATGTTTGTCTCATGTATTTTGGAGCACCTTGATTGAGTGCATAGACATTTATGATTGTTATTTCTTCTTGGTGAGTTGTCCCTTTTATTAGTATATAATGTCCTTTGTTTCTTATGACATTCTTGCATTTAAGATCCATTTTATCTGAAATTAATATTGCTACCCCTGGTTTCTTTTGGCTGTAGCTTGCATGGAATTTTTTTTCCCCCCATCCTTTCACTTTCACTTTTTTTGCATCTCTGGGTCTAAGATAATTCTCTTGTAAGCAACATATTGATGGTTCATATTTTTAAATCTATTCTGCCAATCTATATCTTTTAATTGGGGAGTTTAATCCATTCACATTCAGTGTTATTACTGTGAAGGCAGTTCTTGAGTCAGCCATCTTATTCTTAGGTTTTTATTTGTCAGGTGTATATCACACCCCGCCCCCCTTTATTTCCTTTGAAGTGTACTTACTAAAGCTCTTCATTTCTGTGCCTTTCTCCAGACCTCCCTCTCTTTTTTTCTCATCTGATAGAGCTCCCTTTAGTATCTCTTGTAGGGCAGGTCTCTTGTTAGCAAATTCTCTCAGCATTTGTTTGTGAAAATTTTAAGTTCTCCCTCAATTTTGAAGGAGAGCTTTGCTAAATAAAGAATTCTTGGCTGGCAATATTTCTCTTCCAGAATTTTAAATATGTCATACCACTGCCTTCTCACCTCCATAGTGCCCACTGAGTAGTCACAACTTAGTCTTACGTGGTTTTCCTTGTATGTGGTGAATTGCTTTTCTCTTGCTGCTCTCAGAACTTGCTCCTTCTCATCAGCATTTGACAATGTGATCAGAATATGTCTCAGAGTGGGTTTATTTGGATTTATTCTGTTTGGAGTTCGTTGGGCATTTTTGATTTGCATATCTAAGTTATTTAGCAGGGCTGGGAAGTTTTCCCCAACTGTGCCTTGAAACACTCTTCCTAGTCCTTTACCCTTCTCTTCCCCTTCTGGAACACCAGTGATTCTTATATTTGTGTGCTTCATGTTGTCCATCATTTTCCTGAGATCTGTTTCAAATTTTTCAAGTTTTTTTCACCATTTGTTCTTTTGTGCTTTCACTTTCCAAGACAGTGTCTTCGAGTTCACTTATTCATTCCTGTATTTCTCCAAGTCTAGTGTTACGAGCCTCAAGAACCTTTTTAATGTGATCAATAGTATTTTTTATTTCCATAAGATCTGCTATTTTGTTTTACTCTTGCAAATTCTTCTTTATGCTCTTCTAGGGTCTTCTTCATGTCCTTTATATCCTGAGCCATGATCTTGTTGTTTGTGATTACTTATTTGATTAATTGTTCCAAGTTCTGGGTCTCCTCTGGGTTTTTAATTTGGGTGTTTGGGTCATCATATCTTCTGGTTTCTTCATGTGCTTTATAATTTTTGGTCTTTTGGCATTTGTTTATCTTGCTAGGGTTTTTTAGGATAATTATTTAAACAATTATCTATAGTTTGACAGAGCTACAGCTTGGTGGAGTGTACTTTCCCTGACCTACCAGCAGATGGCACTCCAGAGCCACCTCTTACCTTCAAGCCAGTTCTCCCCAACTTCATCTGTGCAGCGAGTGGTGGTCCAAACGTTGTGGAGGTCGAGTCAGTGCACCAATTTTCCATGTGCGATTGGGACTGCCTGCCCTGTGGGTGGCGGGCATGCCCTGTGTAGTTAGGCAAGGAAGATGGCTTTAAGACCCAGAGCTCCCAGCCTTCCTGGGGCTGTGCCTGGAATACCCTAGGGCTGTAGCACTCATCTAATCCTTCAGCTCATATTCCCCACTGTCCCTCTCTGCTGTGGGCCCACAAGTCCCTGGGATGGGGGGAGGGCTCCTGGCACTTCCATGCAGCTCCCCTGCCTCTAGGCTTGAACTCCCCATGCTTCCACTGAGAAGGAATGTGCACCATCACAAGCCAGCCAAATCCTGAATTCCCTCAAGGAAGTTCTTGGCCACAGCGCTGTGAAGGGGTGTCTCCCAGCCCACTACAAAGATGGCTGCTCAGGGCATGGAAACTACCCACTTCCACAATTAGTTCAAGGCCTTTCATTAATGAACATTAGGGCCTGTCTTTAGTGATCATGAGATTCTATAAAGTTGAAAAACCAGATTAAGGAGTAAAAGCAAAGGTCAGTCACAAGGTTTTTACAATCACAAGATTAAGGGTATACATTTATACAGTCATTATGAAAGATCAAAGCAGCTGGGTTACAGTTCGGTAATTTCAGGTATTTCCTTCTAGCTATTCTAATACACAAGAAGGTAAAAAGAAATATCTATAAAATGATTCAGTAATACAAGCTTTTGTTAAATCCTAACTTCTCGGTTACATCATTTGTCTTTCACTAGTCTTGCACGCACTCACTTGTGTACATACATACTACCCTGTGATTTTTCTTATAACCACCACCATGGTCAAGATGGGACTGTTCCATCACCACACGTCACCCTCGTGCTGCTCCTGCCCAGCCACCTCTCCCCTGGCAACCACTAATTTGTTCTCCGTCTCTGTAACTGTTATTTCAAGAATGTCAGGTAAGTGTAATCGTACAGTTTACAGCCTTCTGAGATTTGCCTTTTTTCAGTTAGACCCATACAAATTGTTGCATAAAATAATAGTTTGTTTCTTTTTATTGCCACATAGTGTTCCATGGTCTGGATGGACCTTGTTTTCTTTTACCATTCACCCACCAAAGGACATTTGGGTGGTTTCCCACTGGGGGATATTATGAGCATTCATGTACAGGTTTTTGTGTGAGTGTAAGTTTTGATTTCTTTGGGATAAATGCCCAAGAGTGCAATTACTAGGTTGTATGGTATGTGTGCCAGTTTGAATGTATTATGTTCCCCAAATGCCATTATCTTTGATGTAATCTTGCGTGGGCAGATGTTATCAGTGTTGATTAGATTGAGCGTTTCTGTGGAGATGTGCCCCACCCAACTGTGGGTGATGACTCTTAATTGGGTAATTTCCATGGAGTGTTGGCCTGCCCATTGGGTGGGCCTTGATCAGTGGAGCCATATAAATGAGCTGACAAACAGAAGGAAATCAGTGCAGCTGTGAGTGATGTTTTGAAGAGGACCTACAGCCAAGAGGGACACTTTGAAGAAAGCACAGGAGGTGCAGATGAGAGACAGTTTGAAGACGGCTATTGAAAGCAAACTCTTGCTCCAGAGAAGCTAAGAGAGGACAACTACCCCAAGTGCAACTAAGAGTGACGTTTTTGAGGAACTGCAGCCTAGAGAGGAATGTTCTGGGAGAAAGCCATTTTGAAACCAGAACTTTGGAGCAGACGCCAGCCACATGCCTTCCCACCTAACAGAGGTTTTCCGGACACTATTGGCCATCCTCCAGTGAAGGTACCCGATTGCTGATGTGTTACCTTGGACACTTTATGGCCTTAAGACTGTAACTGTGTAACCAGATAAACCCCCTTTTATAAAAGCCAATCCATCTCTGGTGTTTTGCATTTTAGCAGCATTAGCAAACTAGAACAGTATGTTTAGTTTTATAAGGAATGACCAAACTGTTCTCCCGAGTGGCTGTACCATTTGACATCCCCCAGCAGTACACGCGTGTTCCAGGCCTCTCACATCCCACTGTTGTTTGGTGTTTGGCACTAGTGCAGCCATTGTGTTAGGTGTGTGGTGATTTCTTGTTCTGGCTTTTCTTTGCACTTCCCTAATGGCCAATGATGCTAAGCATCTTTTCACGTGCTTATTTGCCATCTCTCTATCCTCTTTCATGAAATATGTCTGCTTATGTTTTCTTCCCATTTTCTAATTGGGTTGTTTTATTTTACTGTTGAGTTTTTAGACATCTTGATGTATTCTGGATACAAGTCCTTTGATGGATGTATGGTTTGTAAATCTTTTCTCCCAGTCTGTAGCTTGTCTTTTCATCTTCTTAATAAGGTCTTTCCCACACAGCAGAAGTTTTGATCAATTTTTCCTTTTAAGGCCAATGCTTTTGGTGTCATATCTAAGAACTTTTCATCTATCTATTGGTCCTGAAGAATTTCTCCTGTGTTTTTTTTCCTAAAAGTTTTATAGTTTACATTTAAGTCCGTGATCTGTTTTGAATTAATTTTTGTGTAAGGTTTGAGACTTAGATTGAAGCTCACTTTTTTTTTTTTGGCCCGGGTAGTTGTCCAGTTGCTCCAGCACCATTTGTTGAAAGGCTGTCCTTCCGTTGAATTGCTTTTGCATCTTTGTCAAAAGTCTGTTGGGCACATTTGTCTGGGTCTGTTCTGGGTTCTCTATTCCATTGGTTTGATTCTCTGCCAATACTACACTATCTAGATAGTAAATCTTGGGTGAAGTGATTCTTCTTGTTTAATTTATTCTAGGTTCTTTGCTCTTCTGTATAAATTTTAGAATGAGCCTGTATATGTCTACAAAAACCTTTTTTGGATTTTGATAGGAATTGCCTTAAACATGCTTTTCAATTTGGGGGAGAATTGACATCTTTAATTTGTTGAGTCTTTCCATCCATAAACAGTATGTCTCTCGATTTGGCTAGGTCTTCTTTAATTTCTTTCATCAACAATTTGTAATTTTCAGCATGCAGATCCTGTACATGTTGTGTTAAATTTCCACTTAAGTGTTTGATTTTCTTTGGAGCAAATGTAAATGGAATTAGAAATGCAAGTTTTTTTGTGTGTTTATCTTGTATCCTGTGACCTTGCTGAGCTTGCTTACTAGTTCTAAGACTTTCTTTGGTAGATTCTTTGGAATTTTCTACATAGACAATCATGTCATGTGCACATAGGGGCCGGTTATATTTCTTCCTTCTAATCTGCATACCTTTTATTCTTTTTCTTGCTTCTGTGCTTTGGCTGTTGGATATGACTGGTGCGAGCAGCCCTCCTTGCTTTGTTCCCAGTCTCAGGGAAAAGTATTCAGTCTGTCACCATTAAGTATAATGTTAGCTGTAGGTTTTTTTAAAGATACTCTTTATCAAGTTAAGGAAGTTCCCCTCTATTCTTAGTTTCCTGAGAGTTTTTTAAAAATCATGAATGAGTGCTGGATTTTTTTCAGTCAAATTTTAGAGCATGTCCAACACCTCAAGAAGTTCTCTCATATATTTTTTTTAGTCAGTCCCTACTCTCAAACCAGCCCAAGATGACTACTGGTCTATTTTCTGTCTTGATAGAGTTGCTGTTTTTGGGTATTTCATGTAAATGGAATCAAACAATATATAGTCTTTTGTAATGTTTTGGAAGTTCATCTATATTACAGCACACGTAATCAGTTCACTTTTCTTTCTGAATGATAGTTCATTGGAATTCCTTTCTATTCCATTCATCAGTTGGTGGACATTTAGATTGTTTCCAGTTTTTGGCTTTTAAGAATAACACTCTGTGTACATTTCTGTACAAGTCTCTGTATGGACATACTTGCATTTTTCTTGGGGAGATACCTAGGAGTCAAGTGCTGGGTTGTATGGTGAGTGTGTGGTTAACTTTCTAAGAAACTGCCAAATTATTTTCCAAAGTTGACTGTTCTCTTCTGCATTCCCACCAGCAAGGTATGAGGGTCCCGGTTTCTCCGGGTTTTCTTCAGCGCTTGGTATTGTCAGTCTTTTGGTTTAGTGAGAGTGATGTGGTGTCTTACTGTGGTTTTTGATTTGCATTTCCCTGATGACTGCTTATGTTGAACATTCTTTCTTGTGCTTATTATTCATTTATATGTTTTCTTTGGTTAAATGTCTATTCAAATTTTTTCGCTATTTTTAATTGGGGTATTTGTCTTATTGAGTTGTAAGAGTCCTTTATATATTCTGGATACCAGTCCTTTGTCAGATACATGATATAGAAGAATTTTCTTTTAGTTTGTGATCTGTTACTTTCCCAGTGGTATATTTTGAAGCGTAAAAGTTTTCAATTTTGATGGCGTTCAATTAATTTTTACTTTTACGGATCATGATTTTGATGTCATATCTAAGAAACAGTTATTTGCCTAACTTGAGGTCACAACAATTTTCTTATTTTCTTTTAGAAGTTTTACATGTAGGTCTCTGGTCTGTTTTGAATTAATTTTTTTGCATATGAACATCCAGTTGTTTTAGCATGTTTTGAAAAGATTCTCCTTGTTCCATTGAATTGCTTTGCCATCTTTGTTAAAAAATCAGTCAACACAAATTGTGTTTCACTGACCTATGTATCTCTCAGAAGACGATGTGTTAGTCCTCTGACATTGTTATTCTTTTTCAAAATTTTTTGTCTATTCTAAGTCCTTAGCATTTCCATGTGAGTTTTAGAATCAGATCGTCACTTTGTACAAAAAAGCCTGCCGAGATTTTGGTAGGGGCTACCTTGACTCTATAGATCAATTTGGGGAGAATTGCCATCTTAACAATATGGAGCCTTTCGGTTCTTTAACATAGTAGTTCTTTAACATCATCTGATTTATGATGGTATTGTGAATAGGATTGTTTTCTTAATTTTAAGTTTCTTTTTTTTTTAAATTTATTTATGAATGCTGTCTACCTATCAAGCAAAAACTCCCCTTTCTGTCCTCCCTCCATCCCCTGGTTAACCCTAACCTACTTCTGTCTCGAGTTTGCTATTTCTAGATATTTGAAATAAGTGACATCGTACACTGTTTCTCGTGATGTGCCTTGCTTAGTTCACTCGGCATAGTGTTTTCAAAGTTAACAAATGCAGCAGCATGTCTCAGAACTTTATTCCTTCTTATGGCCAAATAATACTCCATTTTGTATATGTATAACATGGTTTATCAGTTCATTTGCTGATGGACACTGGGTTGTTTCTGTGTTTTGGCTATTGTGACTAATGCTTCTGGGAACATTGGTGTACAAGTATCTGTTTGAGATTCTTTTTTTCACTTCCTTTGGAATTGCTGGGTCCCATGATAATTCTATAATTAACACTTTGAGGAACTACCATATTGCTTTTCACAGTAGCTGCACCACTTTACATCCCCCAAAACAATGTATTAGAGTTCTGGTTTCTCAGCATCCTCTCTGACATTGTTATTTGCCATGGTTTAAAAAAGAATAGCCATCCTTGGGGGATTCAGTAGTATCTTGTGGTTTTGATTTGCATTTACCAAATGACTAATACCCTTAGCATCTTTTTGCATACCTTTTGGCCATTTGAATATGTTCTTTGGCAAAATGTCTGTTCAAGACCTTTGCCATTTTTTAAATTGTGTTGTTTGTTTTTTGTTGTTGTGTTATAAAAGTTCTTCGTATGTTCTGTGTATTAAGTTCTAATGAGATATATTCTTTGAAAATACTTTCTTCCATTCTTTAGGTTGTCTTTTCACTTTCTTGCTAAGCTCCTTTGCACACAAGTTTTTAATTTTGATGAAGTTGAATTTATCTGTTGTTTCTTTTGTTGTTTGTGATTTTGGTGTCATATCTAAGAATCCATTGCTAATCTCATGTCATGAAGATTTGCCCCTGTGTTACCTTCTAAGTGTTTTATGGTTTTAGCTCTTGAAGTTAGGTCCTTGATCCATTTTGAATTATTTTTTTGTACATAATGTGGGGAAGGGGTCCCACTTCATTCTTTTTTTTATATGTTGATATCCAGTTTTCTCAACACTATTTATTGAGGTGACTGTTCTTTCCCCATTGCTTGTACTTGGAGCCCTTGTAGAAAATCAGTTGGCCATAGATGTGTGGGTCTGTTTCTGCACTTACAATTTTGTTCCATTGGCATATTTGTCTGTCTTTATGCCAGTAGCACACTATTTTGATCAGCTGGTAGTACATTTTGAAATTGGGAAGTGTGAGTCCTCCAGCTTTCCTCTTCTTTTTCAGAATTGTTTTGGTTATTTGGGGCCCCTTGCAGTTCTATTTAATTTGAAGATCGGCTTTTCTGTTTCTACATAAAAGGCTGGTGGAATTTAGTTAGCGATTGCATTGAATCCGTAGAACACTTGGGTAGTGTTGGTGTGATAACAATTTAGGTCTACTTTAATTTCATTCAATAGTATTTTGTAGTTTTCAATATTATAGTTTTTCACATCCTTAGTTAAATTTATTCCTAGGTATTTTATTCTTTTAGATGCTATTGTAAATGCAATTGTTTTCATAATTGCCTTTTAGTATTGTTTGTTGCTAGGACATAGAGCCACAATAGATTGTGTGTTGATATTCTACTCTGCCACTTTGCTGAATTCTCTTATTGGCTCTAGTAGTTTTCTTGTGGACTCCTTTGGATTTTCTATATGTAAGATCATGTTGTCTGCCAAATATAGAGAGTTGTACTTCTTCCTTTCCAATTTGGATGCCTTTCATTTCTTTTTCTTGCCTAATTTCTCTGTCTAGAATCTGAATGATATTGGATAGCAGTGATGACAGTGGGCATCCTTGTCTTGTTCCTGATCTTAGAGGGGAAGCTTTCGGTCTTCAGCATTGAGTATGATGTTAGCTATGGGTTTTTCATAAATGGCCTTTTTCATGTTGAGAATTGTTCCTTCTATTCCTAATTTTCTGAGTTTTTTGATCAAGAAAGGTCATTGGATTTTGTCAAAAGCCTTTTCTGTGTCTATTGAGATAGTTGTGTTTTTTTTTCCCTTTATTCTTTTAATATAGTGTATTATATTGAATGATTTTTTAAATAGTGAAACCCTTGCTTTCCTAGGATAAATCCCTCTTGATCATAGTGTATAATTATTTTAATATGTGGTTGGATTTGGTTTGCTAGTATTTTATTAAGGATTTTTACATCTATATTCATAAGATAAATTGGCCTATAATTTTCTTTTCTTGTGATATCTTTATTAGGCTTTGATATCAGGGTAATGCCTGCCTCATAGAATGAATTAGGAAGTGTTCCCTTCTTGAATTCCTTGGAAGAGTTTGAAAAGGATTGGTGTTAATTCTTCTTTAAGTGTTTGGTAGAATTCATTGGGGAAGCCATCTGGTCCTGGACTTTGCGTTTGTGGAATGTTTGTAATTATCGATTCAATGTCTGCATTTGTTGTGGTGTTGTGCCAGCTTGGATATATTATGTCCCCCAGAAAAGCCATGTTCTTTAATGCAGTCTTGTGGGGGCACACTTATTAGTCTTGATTAGGGTGGAAGCCTTTGATTGAATGTTTCCATGAAGATGTGACCCACCAACTGTAGGTGAGATCTCTGATGGAATTATTTTCATGGAGGTGTGGACCCTGCCCATTCAGGGTAGGTCTTGATTAGTTCACTGGAGTCAACTTAAGAGAGCTCAGGAGCAGACACGGGTGCTGATGCTTGGAAATGCAGATAGAAGGACTTTGGAGATGCTAAGCTAAGAGATGAAGCCCAGAGTTTGCCTGGGATATGCTAAGGCAGGACTCCCAGGTGCTTAGAGAGAAACGTCCTGGGAGAAAGAAGCAAGGACGTACAGGAGGTGAAGGAGGAACTGAAACACAACCTGGGATCAGCAGATGCCAGCCACGTGTCTTCCCAGCTGACAGAGGTGTTCCAGGTGCCATTGGCCTTTCTTCAGTGAAGGTATCCTCTTGTTGATGCCTTAGTTTGGACACTTTTATGGCCTTAGAACTGTAAATTTGTAACCAAATAACCCCCTTTTATAAAAGCCAATCCATTTCTAGTATTTTGCATAATGGCAGCTTTAGCAAACTGGAACAGATATGTTGAGGTTTTCTGTTTCTTCATGAGTCAGTTTCCATCAGAGTTCTTACCCGCAGTTGGGTGGGTCACATCTTCACTGCTGTGAATATTGGTGTGCAGATATTTGTTTGTGTTCCTTCTTTCAGTTCTGAGTGTATGCCCATAGTATTCGCTTAAAATCCTTTTTGTTTCTTATGATTGGTAGCAGTATCACCATTTTCATTTCTTATTTTAGTTATTTGCATCTTTTTTGTCAGTCTAGCTGAAGGTTTGTTAATTTTATTGATTGTTTCAAAGAGCCAACTTTAAATTTTGTTGATTCTATTGTTTTATGTTCTCCGTTTCATTTATCTCTGCTCTAATCTTGATTCCTTCCTTCTACCTGCTGAGTTTGGTTTACTGGGCTCTTCTCTGTAGTGCCTGCAGGTGTGAGACTGGGGCCTTACGTCTCTCGGCTCTCTGCTCTCTGCACCACCCTGAGACCTCCACCTGCAGCCTCCAGTCTTGATGTGAGGGAGGGCAGACCTGTCTGCTGCCTTCCAGTGGCTCCTTTATGGTTTTGCAGATGCACCAACGTAACAGACAAAGTGGAGTACTGACTGCTTCAGTTGTGAGAAAAACTGGATTATGAAATGAGATGCTGTGATGGGGCTGTGACTGGAGTGAGCGGCTGTGTGCACCGTGGGGGATTGGGCTGGGACTCCACACTGCTTTATGATGAAGTCAGACATCAGCACATCTGGAGTTTATAAAGCATATAAAGTACTACTGGCATGTGTCACTGGCTCTGTGATAGTTCTTCCAAAATAAGTGTGGGTATGTATACAAACGTGTGGGAGGCTCTCACACCAAATGTTCCGTCCCCAGGTTGGTCTGAATGGACATCCTGGGCCAGGCTATGAGGCCACCGGTGCTGGATGTGCGGCCCCCATGTTCCCTCTTGTCCCCTGGGTAAAAGGCCCCCTCTGCTTTAACTGTCTGTAAGCACGTTTACCCCACGCCTCTAAAACACCCTACAATATCTGATAGACTTTACCCCTGTGGTCATTTAACTAATTACACCTAGGCACAAATGAATTGAAGTTGGTTTTATATTTGTAAGTTGATCTCTTAGGAAAGAGGGAAACGGCATCATCTTTTAAGGGAATTTCAGGTACCGTGCGCGAGGGAACCTGGTGGTGGGTGGGGAGGGCAGGACCCTACATCACTTGCTGCACCGGAGGCACCTGAAGGTAAATCTAATTTGCTTCCTTTGGGAGCTCTGTGTGTTCAGATGGGCTGCTGGAAGGGGCAGCTCTCTGCCTTTTCCCTCACCCAGCTACAGTCATGGGGTGAGTTTCTCAGAAGCTGCCGGTGGGTGGAGTAAGAAGTCTTCCCTGGCCTCGGCTCCCATGCCCCACTGGGGCGCTCGCTGGAGCAGGGAGCCCTCACAGGCCCTCCTGTTCACTCTTGTCCTGCCTCCGTGCCGTCCTCCTGCCTGGCCTTGCCCCTGGCTCTCTTTCCTTGTCCATCCCCACCTTGGACAGTCCTCTCCTGTTTATATAGAGTGTGTCTGCAGTAACCTCTTTCCGTGCCTGCTGTGGGGCATCCCAGCCGGCTCTCTGGGTGTCTGCCTCTGGCATCTGGCAGCTTCACATTGGAGCGGGCTGCTCGGAGGACAGGCTCCTCGGCATGAACTGCTGTCGCGGCTTGTCACTTCATTGCTGGGTCACAATTGGTGCCGGTTCCGGGTATTGTCATTTGGGATGTGAGCTGCTTTGTGAAATGTCTTCATTTTACTTAAAGCAGGTGAATTAGGGGAGGGCACTTAAAAACTGTAATGCAGTATGTAGTTTCCTAAAAATGCTATTTTTGCCCCTGCAGTTTTTTTCTTTTAATATATGCAAGGGTACACAAATTGAACATGAAATAGAATAGCAAAAGCCAGAAATAGTCCCATGCATTTGTAGAAATTGGATGCAGAAGTATTAACTGCAGATCACTCTGGAAGGAATGGATTGTGCAATATATAGTGATAGGATAATTGGCAATCTATAATGCAATTGGATCTCTCCTTCACCCCATGTGCAAAAGAAATTCAGATGGATTAAGTGCTTAAATGTAAAAAAACAAATTATGACTTTATATGATATTATAGGAGAATGTCTTTAAGACTTCAAAGTAGGGAAAAATTTCTTGAAGAGAATGCAGAAAGTTCTAACCAAAATGGAAGATGTTGACACAATAAAACTGGTAATACTCTCTTGTATTTAAGTTTTATGGTGGCTATACATGTGTTTCTTTAAGTTTCACCTTACATACATGGTCCATATTGTTTTGCATGGACCAAACATTACATTATAAAATGTTTAATTACAAAATGACAGGCATATAAATTAAGGCAGAGACAGATGTAGGTATACTTAATAATCTTGGAAAAAATAAGGCCAACTTTAGGAACACTCCCTAGTGAGTGTGTGGTCTCAAAAAGTATAATAAATGTAGGGTTAAAATTGAAGTGATAAAACAAGACAGCTGATGTGAGAAGTAAACCAGAGATGCGTAGGTTGAGAAGTCGTGGGTAAACTGACAGGCGGCCAGGACCTGATGGAGCACAGGCACTTTTCACAGGTCACCATTTTGGTCCCTTGAGTTAGGTCCATTTGTTAATAGTTGAGGACCGTTTTTCCATAATTCGTTCTGCAACATTTCCAAAAGGAGCCTACAAACTGCAGTTCAAAATAAAGGAAATCCAAGGAGATCGGTACTCTAAAAACAAACAACATTTTCAAAGAAATCTGTTCAAGCAGGGGCTTTTACAAAAGATGTGAATTTTTAAATAAAAGCCAACTTCCCTGTATGGGAGAACAAAGACTTATTTACAGATCACTTGTACTGCATTAAAGATTTGATTAACTGTACAAGCGAGAGTCACAGATTTTTTTTATTCTGTCTAAAACATCAGCGTAGGCACAAATGGTAGGAGGGAGTGTTTGTACCCCCAAGTCCAGTGTTCCAGCTCTGTATCCTGTCCTGTTATCATTTGTAAAATCTTAATGACACAGTAATTCAGTTTTTTAAAACATTAATGATGTGTTAGAGGCCACTGCATCTTTTTTTAATTAAAATTTTATTTATTAGAGAAGTTGGGGGTTTACAGAAAAATTATACATAAAATACAGGGTTCCTATATACCAAACTGTTATTAACACCTCACACTGGTGTGGAACATTTGTTGCCATTGATGAAAGCACATTTTTCTACTTGTATTATTAACTAAGTCCATGGTTTTAACTTACGGTTCACTGTGTTGGGAAGTTCCATGGATTTTTTTTAAATTTTATTCTAATACCATATATACAACCTAAAATTCCCCCTTTAATGACATTTGAACGTATAATTCAGTGCTATTAATTACATTTACAATGTTATGCTGCCATCACCACATCCACTATCCAAACTATCCCCCCCCCCATTTTTCTTTTTAACATGGACTGTGGCTTCCTAGAAATCTTTGATTTGCTAACCTTCTATAATTCTGTGTGCATTTCTTTCCTTTAAAAAATATCTTTGTCAAATAGGAAATGTAATAGAGCTATTTGAGGGTGAATGCTATTCATTTTTCTGATTCTATTCTGCTTTGATTTCAGGAGAAATTGGCCCTTCGACAGCAGCTGAGCGAAGCCAAGCAGCAGCTGCTGCAGCAGGCGGAGTACTGTACTGAAATGGGGGCGGCGGCCTGCACCCTTCTGTGGGGCGTCTCCAGCAGCGAGGACGTTGTCAAGGCCATCCTGGGAGGGGTGAGCTGGCCTGAGGGCTTGCCGGAGGCGGTCGATGTGTGTCGATGCGACTCACGGGTGCAGCAGGCGGTATGGCAGTGCCCACTGAGCCCACTGCTCTCTGCCCGTTTGGTTTTGTTCATTCATCGAGTGGCTGTCGAATGCCTGCTGTGTGCAGCCCACTGGGACCCAGAGGAATGAGTGCCGGCCTTCCTCTGTGGTGTTTGGTGGTATAAGATATGCCCGCTGCACCCTTACCAGATGAGTTTGGCAAAGGTTCAAGTGCCTCATATGCTGTGGGTAATGCAATCTTGAATATACTGAGTATTAAGAAGCAGCATGCGCGGACTGAGGAATTTCACAGAGAAAGAGGGATTTGAAATGGGCCTTGACTGAATTTAATAGGTAGAAATGGCAGAATGTGGGGAGATTAGCTTTCGAAAAGGGAAATAACATAATCAGAGGCCTGGGGTGAGAAGTCTAGAGTTTGTTTTAGGGACAGAGCGGAACTCAGTTGACACTGAGTGGAGCATTTCTGGTGTAAGTTAGTTGGAATTGCTTGTGGAAGATCTGAAACACAAGGTGATGGCTTGATTCTGTAGGTAGCAGGACTGGATCCCTTAAAGGTTTTTGTGTAAAGAGTGGGGGGGCCAAGAAGAACGGTAGGAGGGCCACCTGACTGCAGCATGGGGATGGATTACCAAGTAGGGTCCTGGGTCCTGGAGACTGGCTAGGAAAGCTGAGAACATGGCTGTCAGTGTCCAGGCTGGAGGGAGACGGAAGGGAAGGAGTGCCTGTGATGGCCAGAGGTCAAAGGTCAGGGGAGGAGGGGACCAGGGAAGTTGGAGATTTGACCCTGGAGAATGTTGTGGTCACAGAGGAAATGAAGTCAGGGGGAGGGTGTTGGCAGGAGGACAGTGGCAAGGTTGTTAGATGAGAGCTGACCTACAGAAGTAAAACCTGAGTTTGGCTTTCAATGGAGGCATAAATGCACTTCTAAATTTTAACAACTTAATAGAAATCACCCATTGTAAGTGTACACTTCACTGGTTTTTTAGCAAATGTCTAGTTGGCTGGTGATGACCACTGTCCAGTTTTAGAACATTTCCATTGCCCCAGAAAGTTCCCTTGTGCCCACTTGGAAATGCATTGGGTTTTTTTTTTTTTTAATTCAGTTTTATTGAAATATATTCACATACCATACAATCATCCATGGTATACAATCAGCTGTTCACAGTACGATCATAGTTATGCATTCATCAGCACAATCTATTTCTGAACATTTTCCTTACATCAGAAAGAATCAGAATAAGAATTAAAAATAAAAGTAAAAAAAGAACACCCAAACCATCCCCCCCATCCCACCCTATTTGTCATTTAGTTCTTATCCCCATTTTTCTACTCTTCCATCCATATACTAGATAAAGGGAGTGTGATCTACAAGGTTTTCACAATCACACTGTCACCCCTTGTCGTCTTCAGGGGTCCAGACTACTGGGTTGGAGTTTGGTAGTTTCAGGTATTTACTTCTAGCTATTCCATGTATTGGGTTTTTAAATGATTCTTTAGAATACTAGTGCCTCCAAGGAAGTGTTTCAAAGGTTCTTCAAACCTGGGGATATATATATATATATATAGCCATGTAATGAAGATGTAGACTGCCAGAGAAATCTGTTTGCTGTTTTTTTTTCTTAATTTAAATCTTTTTTTGTATGTTGAGGTTTCAGTTAACATTTTATTTGGAAAAAAATTCTGTTAAAGATTTGGAAATCTCTAGTTTAATGCGTAAAATGAACAGATAACATATTTTTCTAGTGTATCTCTGTTACATTTTTGGGAGAATGCAACCCAGTATTTCTATATCATTGTGTAAATTTCCCATAAGTTTTTATTTTTCTATTTTTCTATTTTACTCTTTCCCGTTAATCTTCAGGATAATTTCTCTTGCTCCTACTTGCCCCAAACTTTAATGAAGGAATATTTTAAAAATAATGCTTTTATAATGAAAACCAGAGTCATTTTTTTTCTGTATTCTGCACTTTTGAGATGTTTTTCTTACTGATGTCTGTGAAAGGTGACTTTTATTTTCAAACTTTCAGGATAAAGCATTGAAGTTTTTCAACATCACTGGTCAAACAATGGAGAGTTTTGTGAAGTCGCTAGATGGGGATGTAAAGGAGCTGGATTCTGATGAAAATCAGTTTGTTTTTGCTTTGGCTGGAATTGTGACAAGTAAGTAACCTTTCCCACACCAGTGAAGGGTTGCATGTGGGCTGCAGGGCCGTGGTTGGCACTCAGCTGGCACTCTGCATGAACTTCACTCTGATCCTTCTCTGCACTGTGCTGGCCTCAGTGGGTCTGGCCTGGCACCAGCTGTGTCCTTGGGAAAGTCTTCCCCAGGTGATTCTGCTAAGTATCAGCAATTGAGAAGGACTGAGCTGGGGAAACACAGGGTGAGCTTGCCTGTTCTGTTCAGTTATGCACGTAGACAGACGCCAAAACAGGATTAGCTGCCTGTTACTGGGAATCATCATCGTTTTACTAATGCCTAGCTAAAGTAAAAGCCCTAAACCAAGCTGTGGCTCCTGCCATTGTTTTAGTGAGCTAATTAAAGAATTCCAAAAGCCTAAATAGTCTCTTTAGTAAATTTCGCCGTAAGGATTATAAAGTAAACCCTTCCCTGGAAGTTGTGATCTAATTCCATCTGTTCTAAGAGATAAAGGCAAGGGACTATTGTGCAGTAGAGTAGGGGGTCATCTCTACAGTGAATGTTAAAATAAAAAATTATTATTTGTATTTACCTTCATCTGTCATTGCTGCTTTACCTTTTGCTACTCTTAGGACAATTCTCCGCTGTAAAGAAAATCTTGTTTTCCCTCATGACCGTATCCTTTGTCCACCGAATCCTAATGAGGCAGATGCTGTGTAGAAACCATTAAAGACGGGTACACTTCTTCTGGGGCAGTGTGGACATTCAGGCGGTCTCTAGGCCTGTTCTGGTCAGCCTAGTGACCTACTACAGGACAGCGCCTTCAGTTGGAGGGACTGGCATTGCTCTACCTTGAAAAGAATTATGTTAAGATCTTTTATTTTAACAGAGGCATTTGCAAATCTGGTGATGGGGTTTTCTGCTGTTGCAAGTGACCTGAAAGGTCTCTGACCTGTGTGATTTGAAATTTTGCTGAGTTGCGAATGTGAGTTGTCTGAATTGCCAGACTGCTGTCCAGTGGTGAGGCAGTTGGCCAGGGGCAAAGCTGGCCTTATCAGGCTCTTCAGAGCTTGGCTTTGTGTTTCCTCTCCCTTTGGTGTCTTATATAGGAACTCATAGTAAGAGCCAGAAAGTGGGCACTTGCATTTTTCACTTGAACTTAAATGAATTTAATGGGAAGATCCCATGCTGTTGTGGTGTTTTATTGAATGCTGACTTGCAGAGGCTTCGAGGCTTACACATCTCAAATACCAGGAGTTCTGGAGGCATGAGCAGTGCACTGCAGGCCGGTGTTTGTCTGTTAAGTGCATCCTCTTCCTCTTGAAGCAAAGATTCGTCTTAAAATTTACCCGCAGTAACATTCACCCTTTACAGTTTTTTCATCTTCTTTGCAGTTGTGCGAGTTTTGTCAAATTGCATATAGTCATGTAAGTATTACTGCAGTTTGATGAATTGGAATGTCCCTGGGAGGGAACACAGAATCTGGTGGTTTTTTTGAAGCCACTGTGAGTGCTTCACTTCAACCCTTTAGAAAAAGCACATTTTGTTACTAGAACATATTTATAACTCATGAGGGAGGCTACTTGTAAAATCCACCTGGAGATGCTCAGAAGGCCCTGTGGGTGTGGTTCTCGCCCATTCCCCACCTGGGCAGGCTTTCCAGGGCTGTGTTGTTTGGGCAGTAGCCTCAGGTGTGTGGTAGAGCTTCCCTCCTGGGTCTGTTTAATACTGGGGCCTGTCTGCCCTGGTGTAATGGGTTGTCCCATGGAGGATTTGGGCAAGTGTCCCTTGGAGGTTAACTGGTACTACCAGTTGGCCGTCCTGCCCTTTCTTATATTCATGGATTTGCAACCCAGTTCTTCCCAGTGTTATCTTTTTTTTTTTTTTAATTCAGTTTTACTGAGATATATTTACATACCATGCAGTCATCCAGAGCTTGGTCATACATTCAGTACCATTATACAGTTGTGCGTTCATCACCAAAATTAATTTTTGAGCATTTTCATTACCATACACACACAAAATAATGAGAATAAAAATTAAAGTGAGAAAGAGCAATTAAAGTAAAAAAGAACACTGGATGCCTTTGTTTGTTTTCCTTCTCCCATTTTTCTACTCATCCATCCATAAACTAGACAAAGGGGAGTGTGGTCCATATGGCTTCCCAATCACATTGTCACCCCTCATAAGCTACATTTTTATGCAATCGTTTTCAAGGTTCAAGGGTTTTGGGTTGTAGTTTAATAGTTTCAGGTATTTACTGCTAGCTATTCCAATTCATTAGAACCTAAGAAGGGTTGTCTATATTGTGTGTAAGAGTGCCCACCAGAGTGACCTCTTGGCTCCTTTTGGAATTTCTCTGCCACTGAAGTTTATTTCATTTCTTTTCACATCCCCCTTTTGGTCAAGAAGATGTTCTCCATCCCATGATGCTGTGTCTAGATTCCTCCCCGGGAGTCATATTCCACGTTGCCAGGGAGATTTACTCCCCTGGGTGTCAGATCCCACATAGGGGGAGGGCAGTGATTTCATCTGCCAAGTTGGCTTAGCTAGAGAGGGCCACATTTGAGCAACAAAGAGGCATTCAAGAGGAGGCTCTTAGGCACAATTATACCAGTGTTATCTTAAAAGTTAAAAGGATTTATCTTTCTTTTCTATGAGAGGTTCTTATTAGGGTAAGCTATTTAGCATGATGATCTGTTAAAGTGTTTCCTCAAGCTTCTGTAGTACTGTGTTGACTCTAGGCCTCTACTTCTATAACAGCAGTTTCTTCAGGTAGCATCAAGCATCAAGTATTTTTAAGTATTTGTTGTCTGTTTTTATGGGGGTTCTGAGGATTTTAAGAAGTCTTTTTTGTTGTTTTATAGCACTCCCAAGTTGTTAATTACTTCAACAGGTGACCGGCTAACAGTGAATTATTTCACCTTTTGTTTTTAGCAGTATTACATGCTCTAGGAAGAGCTGTAAAATTGGCCCTCTGAGCCAATTTAATTCTGGTACTGGTAAGATATTGGCTTTTGAAGAGAGTGTGGAGTAGTTATTTCATAACTAGTCTGGTATCACCCTGTTTTTATTTAAGATAAGCCCCCTCAACAGATGTCACTTGGGCAGGCTGGGATGTGGCGTGTCTGCAGACCTGTTCTGGGCATGGCCACTACTTAAACAGTGGAATACCATCAAGGGGTTCGCCGTCATCAGGAAGGTGTCAGATGAGGTTGAGAGGGTTACACTGATGGCCTGCAATATGAGAAGCAGAAGGTAGCATTATTTCATAATTAGTCAACCAGATGGAAAATGATGGGTGTTTTCAGTTAGTAGAGGGATTGTGGTGTTTATGGTGCTTCCGTTTAGAGGCGGTCCCGGTTCAGGATCTGAAGACTGTCTGTGCCATCTGGCCGATGTTGTCGTTGCTCCAAGGCAGGAGGAGACAGCAGGCCTTGGCCACCGGGTCCAGGCCTCGACCGAGACAGGCAGGGCCTCCGCTGAGTGCCAGGTGTGGCGTTAACCATCGCGAGAACCTGGCGCCTCGCGCCCAGCACCGTTAACATTCTCTATTGCGAGGGGCTGCTCTGGGCATTGAAGGAGCTTAGTTAGCAGCTTCCCTGGCCTCCATCCATTAGATGCTGTGTGACAACCCAAAATGCCTCCAGACATTGTCAGAGGTCCTCTTGGAGCAAATCTCCCCTGGTTGAGAACCACTGCCCTGGAACCTGATCTGACTTTCTGTGCCTAGAGAAAAAGAAAGATTTATGATCATCGGGGAGATCGGAGGTGGTTGTTGAGAGTTTTGAGCTCCTTGAAGGCCTTTTTGGTTTCTGTGTTCTGTGGGTGTGGTTCTGAGATGCTTGCTTTAGTACAGTCGTTTAGAGGCCTCGCCAATTCAGAAAAACTTGTCTGTTATGTATCATATCCAGTTAATTCTCTTAATTATCTCTCGTTGGCCTTGGATAATTTTGGATCATTTGTAGTTTCTCCATAGGTAATGCCCTTCCTTCAGTTGACAGTTCATGGCGAGGATCATGAGCTATTGTTTTGTGGAACTGGAGTTTCTTCTTAGAAGTTCTGTGTCTCTTTTTAGCTAGCTTGGTGAAGAGTGAAACATTGTCAGTTTTCCAGATTAGTGGAATTTAAGAGATTATGTACGTTTTGTTTCAGAAGGCACCCACAAGGATTCCATTCCTTAAAAATCTTTTTTTTTTTTTGAGACTCAGGAGAAGTAGGATGGTGCTTCAGTGAACTCAGGGACATAACTCTCTAGGTGAATTTTTTATCTTTCCAGGTGAAGGCAAGTGAATTTGGGCTATCTTTGTAGAATTGCACCCTAAAGAAACTGGAGCATAAATCTCTTACTGTGAGGAATTCGGCTTCAGGGTTGGGGGTGGGGCTGCAGAGAGGATGGGCCAGGAATTACAGGGTAATGAAGTAGAATTATTTTGTTACTTGTCCACATATCTTGGACAAATCCATGTCCCTGACCATTAGGTTTTTAAAAACAGGTAACGTGAGGTGATTGCAGGGGTTGGTGCAAGGAATTACTAGTCTTTTTCATGTTAAGCTGGTCACAGTTGGCTGAAACTGGTCCTTAGCTTCAGCTCTAGAGGGTACTGAGGACATTTGGTTAACGATTTAGAGGAACCGGTCTGGACTCTGTTGGCCTTTAACCCATTCATTTTCATATTTCCAGCGAATCTTTTGCCCGGAGGTATTCTGGAACCCTAGTTAATTCTCTGGTTATTTCTTGAATCATACATAGTATGGGCAAATTGGTATTCAGATCAGCTCTAATTTGATTGTGCACGGGAGAATTTTCTGGGACTTCTAAAAATAATCCTTCTGCAGTACATTTTATCTGATAATTCCGTTTGCAAAATAAATCTCTATCCATTAAATTTTTCAGAGGTTGTGTCCCAGAGAAGGAAAGATTGTTCTGATCATGACCCTAGAGTAAGTTTCAGGTTGGGAGAAATGAAAGTCAATGGGCATCTTCCTTTCCCAAGAGAGCAATATGATGTGAAGGGAGAAATTCAAGCACCTCGAAAGATTGGAACTATACACAAGCCATAGGACAGAAGGGGAATTTCTTGCTGGGAGCTGTCTTCATCATGGTGGATCCTCAGGTTACAGCAGGTGACAGCATTTGACTGGGATAAGACCACGTCTCGTTACCTTGCCGTTATTTTTTCTATGATTGGTTTTCCTAACAGTGGAGTGTATGCATTCCACCACGGAAGCTGATGTAACTGGGGGCAAGCATGTTATGCAGGTAAGACTAGGCAGACAGTTGGGAGTCACCTTCTGCTGCAGACTAATGCAGCAAACAGAAGGGCACGGCCAGCCTGTCAGGAGGCCTTCAGGTTCAGGGACTTCCCTCTAGGACTGGATGTTTCCTCCAACTCTGTGGACTTGGCTGCCCTGTGAGGGGTTTCCCACAAGCCGTGTGCAGAGGCAGAGCTCTCGGATGGAGGCCACTATGGCCCGAGGTCCCTCCCCCACCCAGGCAGCCGAGTAATTGATAGGAAACCTGCCACAGCTAGCCCAGGCAAATGCAAAGAAACAAAAAGCAAAAAATAAACATGATATTGCTACTAAAGGAAACTCACAGAGTTGCTCATATTTCTTTTAAAAAATATGCATTGTGAGAGCTGTGGATGAGAGGTTTATGGAAAGCAGGTCTAAGACTGTGGGAGGTAAGTGATCCACTGAGCATTAGAGTCATGTCCTTATTATCCTCTCCATCATTAGTGTTCATGTGCTTTCTAGCAGCTTTATTGAGATATGATTCATGTACTGTGCAGTTACCATTTTAAGTGTACAATTCAGTGGCTTTTAGTATAGTCACGGAGTTGTGCAACCGTCACTCCAATCAATTGCAGAATATTTCATTGCCCCAAAAAGAAATCCTGCTCCCCCTAGCCTTTACCACCCCCCACCCCTAATCTTGCCATCCCCCCCGCCTCTTCTGGACATTTCATATAATGGAATCAAAATAGGTGGTCGTTTGTGCTTGGCTTCTTTCACTGAATGTAGTGTTTCCAAGGTACATCCATGTTGTGGCATATATCAGTACTCATTGCTTTTTGTGACTGAATATTACTCCCTTGTAGGGATCTATCACATTTTTAAAAAATTGTAGAATATAGCATATATACATAGAAGTGATAACTTTCCAGGCAAAATTTAACAAGTAGTTAGAGGGCAAATTTCAAAGACTGTTATGGGTTACAATTCCACAGTTTCAGTTATTTCCTTATTGTGAAATATAACATATATACAAAAAGGTATACCTTTCAAATTACAATTTAAAAAGTAGCTATAGAACAAATTTCAAAGAATGCTCTGGGTTACAGTTCCACCATTTCAATTCTTTCCTTCTAGCTATTCTCATACTCTAGCAACTAAGAAAAAGATAATCATATAGAGAGATTCAGTATTCATAAACCTTTGTTAAATTCCATCTTGTCTGTTGCTACCCCTTCCTCTACTTCAATCACATTCCTGATCTTCAGGGATGTCTACGCATTGACCACCCTAACTTGTTCATGTTGAAAAGGGGTGTCAACTTTATGGGAAAACGGGACACATCTGGTTGATGTTCTTGAAGAGGCTGTTGCCTTAGCTGGCATAGGAGCTCTCTGGAGGATCTAAGTGTCTGAAGAATAAACTTAATGAGTGAGGCTTATATAGTCTCAGATAGGGATCTGGATATTCTTTAGGGTTTTTGGGACTACCATTGACTTGGGCTTATCATATTGTGGCCATTTGGCATATCTAGGTGAAGCTTGCATAGGAGTAACCTCCAGGACAGCCTCTTGACTCTATTTGAATTCTTTTAGCCACTGAAACCTTATTTTGTTGTCTTTCTTTTCCCCCTTTTGGTCAAAAAGGGCATTCTCAATCCCTTGATGCCAGGGTCAGGCACATTCCTGGAATCCGTGTTCCATGTTGCCATGGAGACTCACTTGTCTGGGGGTCCCGTCCCATGTCGGGGGGAGGGTGATCAATTTATTTGCAAAGTTAGGCTTAGAGAGAGAAGGTCCACATTTGAGCAACAAAAGAGGTTCTCTGGAGGTGACTCCTAGGCATAATTATAGGTGGGCCCAGCCTCCCCTTTACAACCGTAAGTTTCACCAGAACAAGCCTCAAAATTGTGTACTTGACTTATAAAGTAGGGGGTTCCTAAGTTCACACAGCATATGTTATGTCCATGATAATTGATTCATATCTCATATTATCGTCACCTAGTTGTACAATCCTCATCATTCTCCATTTTGAACAATTCCATAATTAACAGGAATACCATACTAGTACCACACAAATATACTAGGGACAAATAATTAAGGGCTGAAAAGAGCTACGAGGTATTTTGAGTCATATACCACATTTTATTTATCCATTCATCAGTAAATGGACATTTGCGTTATTTATTCTTTTTGGCTGTTACAAATAAATGCTGTCCAGAACATTTGTGTATAAGTTTTTGGGGGACATGTTTTCATTTCTCTTGGGTCAATACCTAGGAATGGAATTGCTGGATCATATGGTAACTCTGTGTTTGACTGTTTGAGGAATTGCCGGATTGGTTTCCAAAGTGACTGTACCATTTTATATTCCCTTCAGCAGTGTATGAGAGATCCAGTTTGTTCACTTCTTCAGCACTTGTTTTTATTGGTCTTTTTATTATGGCCGTTTTGGTGGGTGTGAAGTAGTAGTACCTCATTGTGGTTTTGACTTGCATTTCCCTGAGAGTGAATAGCGTTGAACATCTTTTCATGTGCTTGTTGGCCATTTGTCTTCTTTGGAGAAATGTATGTTTGTCCTTTGCCCATATTTTAATTGGATAATTTGTCTTATTGATTTGTAATGAGTGAGTCACGGGCCAGCTCAGATTCAAGGGTCTGAACAGCGGGAGGCAGGGTTTATGGGGAAGTCATCTACCAACTTTCATAATGAGAACCTGTGTTTTCCTGCTGGGCTCCAATACTCAGTCTTCTGCATTTGCAAGAAAAAAGAAAAAAAAAAAATATATAGTGTTTTCCCTTGCAAAGCTACCTTAAAATGCTTTTTTATGTGTTTACGATGCCAAATGCTTGCTTACTTCTTCCCCCCCCTCCCCCGCAAAAAATATCTCTTTAGTAAAACTTCTGGGGTGTGTTGTTTGCTGAAAACCATAGTCATGAGGTTAAAATTCATTGACCAAAAGAAGATGTTTTTTTATCAATGAAGGATTCTGTCCTCAGTAAAGTTGTAGCTCTCATGGAAGTATGTAGCAAATAGCAAAGCACCAGGTTACAAGGCAAACCTGTTGGAAAGATAAATAGAAATGGAAAAAAAAAATCCATCAAGTCTAGGAGACTTTAATATCTCTCTCTTGGTCTTCTTAGGCAAGGTAAATAAAAGTAAATATGATTTTCAAGGATGTGATTCCATAAACTTGATCTGTTGGCATAGATGGAATTTTATATTCTGCAGTCAGATTCCAGTAATCAAAGGTAGAGCAAGTAGGTGATAAAATTTATCTCCATTCTTGACAATTCTTAGCAAACAAAAAATAGAAGAAAAATTCCTTCAGCTGATAAGGATTTCTACCAGAAACACACCAGATACCACATTTAATTGTGAACTATTAGTCACACTTCTTTTAAGGTCGGGGAAAAAGGCAAAGCTTCCCCTGCCCTGTTTCTCTTCAACTTTGGTCTGCTCGTTTGGTTGGGAGCTTAAATCACGTTGAATCATGCTTTATTTTTAGACGTAACTAAAGAGCATCTCCCAACAGGTACCTCAGTGTATTGGATCTTTGATGTCGCCTTCCAGGTTGTGGAGAATATTGGCAGGCCCAGGTGTGGGTGCGGCAAGGTCCATCGGGAACCCATGTAATTACTTGGTTTGGTCTTGTGCTGGCTCTGCCCGGCTTCAGCATGAAAAAACATGATACTTGCCAAACCCCATTTTTTCAAAATCAGTTTTCATACTGTCCCATTTGATCTCATATGATTTTAGTTTGGGGTCCTGGTTAAAAGTCATTAGCAGATGCTTGCAGGATTGGAGGCCGTTGGTCATTTTAGCGTCACTGGTCCCAGCGTGACTGTCAGCCTCCACCTTCTGTTCAGACCCTGGCTGCCCACGGTTGTTTCTTAGGTACACGCTGGCAGCTCAGTGGAAGCTTCTAGAGCTCCATTTGGGCTATAGGCACATTTGCAGGAAAACCCTCACTAGTCCCAGTGAACTTCACTCACTGCTGTCATAACCTGTTGTGGTGGCTGCCAGCTGGTCTTTCTGGAATGCTGGCTCTGTGGACAAAACCCCTGTTTAGTGCCTTGCCTTCTCTTGTGTTAGAAAACTGGCAATGAACGCCCTGTACTGGACAAACATCTCAGTTCCGATATAACTGTGACCTGGAGGCTTGCTTTGTCTTTCTGTTGCAGACGTTGCTGCCATCGCCTGTGGCCGCGAGTTCTTGGTCAACTCCAGCCGTGTGCTCCTGGATACGATATTGCAGCTCCTGGGGGACTTGAAGCCAGGACAGTGCACACGCCTCAAAGTGTACGGTGCTTATTATATCTAAGAGTGAATATTTTGTATTGTGCATAATATGTGCCTTGGGCCTTCTTTCCAAGTAAACTCAGCTGATTTGGCAATAGTTTTTTAAAAAAATAGGAGGCGCAAATTGCCTGGAGGATTGAGGTACATGTTGCCTATTGTTTACTATTTCAGAAAAAGAATATAAACACAAGGAATGCTCTTGCCTTAGAGCAATCAGTGAGTCCCATGTCCTATCATGTGACACTTCTGGGTTATATTAATTGTCTAAAATGAACTTAAATTTAATTCTTTTCAATTAAAAAAATTATGTAAGCGAACAAATAAACAATTGCAGTTGTAGTGTTATGGCTTCCATGATAAGGGCAGAACTGTGCAAAGTAGTACATTTCCATAATAAGGGCAGAACTGTGCAAAGTAGTACATTTTTATTCACTAATTTTTGATATGGTTGCTTCAGAAAGGTCAAATTCAAATGTAGAACTTTTGCTACGAAGTGATGTATGAAAAAGACATTTTTGACCCTTTCCTCATCCCTTACTTTGTCTTAGAGTCAAAGAATGAAGGATGGTCTGAGATATCTGCTCCATGCATTACTTGGACTAAAACAGTATAAAACTAAGACTGAAGTTATGAGGGTTTGTACTGCAGAAGACTTCGTGTACAGGTGCATGGCACTCATGGGAGGGTCACCGGACCCAGAGGCAGAGCTGGGGCATGCTTCCTGGTGGAGAAGCCACCTGAAGGCAGCTGTGCGAGGCCAGCTGCATGAGGTGGGGGGAGGGGAAGGGAGGGTCCCCAGCACAGGCACAGCACGTGCAAAGGTTCAGGTCTGAGGCCTCAGCACTCATGATGTCGCAGCAGCCGTCATCATCATCCTCATCGTAGTTTTCATCATCAGAGCCATCAGCCTCTGGGCACGTCCCATGTACCTGGCAGTCTTCTTGGTGCTTTGCATGTATTAAATTGTTTGCTCCTCCCAACTACCCCACTAGGGGCTGTTCTTATCTCCATTGAGCAGAGGAGGAAACTGAGTCCCAGGGAAGTTAAACATCTTGCTCAGGGCCACAGAGCCAATTAGTGAAGGAGCCAGAATGGGAACTCCGGTAGTCTGCATCCAGGCACCAAATCTGAGGAATCTGAGAAAACCAAAAATGCCCTTGTACCTGATAACTTGTTTCTATTCCCATTGGGTGCTAGTAGGTAGAATGCTGTGATATTTTCACCAGAGACCTAAGAAATGTAGAAATGTATTGATAGCTGATTTAGCCAATGTCTTTTTTTTCTGTTAATTATGGTCTCTAGTTTGCATTGATTATATTTTCCCCCCAATCCCACCCTGTTTTTAACACTTTGCAGTGTTGACATTCATCTATTCTACCTCATGTAAAAACATATTTGTACCTTTTATTACAATCGTTGAGCATCCTAGGTTTCCCTGAGTTACACAGTCCCAGTCTTTATTGTTCGTTTTTTGTTCTGGTGTCCCACATGGTCCCAGCCTTCCTCTTTCAACCATATTCACAGTCATCTTTGTTCAGTGTACTTACATTGCTGTGCTACTATCTCCCAAAATTGTGTTCCAGACCTCTCACTCCTGTCTTTTCCTTTCTGTCTGCAGTGCTTCCTTTAGTGTTTCCTGTAGAACAGGTATCTTGTTCACAAAACTCTGTCATTGTCTGTTTCTCAGAATATTCTAAACTCTCCCTCATATTTGAAGGACAGTTTTGCGGGATATAGGATTCTTGGTTGGTGGCTTTTCTCTTTCAGTATCTGAAATACATCACCCCACTTCCTTCTTGCCTCCATGGTTTCTATCGAGAAATCTGCACATAGTCTTATCAAGCTTCCTTTGTATGTGACGGATTGCTTTTCTCTTGCTGCTTTCAGGATTCTCTCTTTATCTTTGACTTTTGATAATCTGATTATTAAGTGTCTTGGCATAGGCCTATTCGGGTCTATTCTGTTTGTGGTATGCTGTGCTTCTTGGGTCCGTAATTTTATGTCTTTCATAATAGATGGGAAATTTTCATTGATTATTTCCTCTATTATTGTTTCTGCCCCTTTCCCCTTCTCTTCTCCTTCTGGGACACCAGTGACACATACATTCTTGCTTTTCATTTTGTCCTTAAGTTTCTGGAAAGGTTGTTCATATTTTTCCATTCTTTTCTCTATCTGTTCTTTTGCGTGTAGGCTTTCAGGTGCCTTATTCTCCATTTTCCTGAGTGTTTTCTTCTGCCTCTTGAGATCTGCTGTTGTATGTTTCCATTGTATCTTTCGTCTCTTATGTTGTGCCTTTCATTTCCATAGATTCTGCCTATTGGTTTTTTGAACTTTCAATTTGTACCTTATGTAAGCCCAGTGTTTTCATTACACAGTTCTTCTCTTTTGCCATATCTTCCGTAAGCTTTTTGAATTGATTTAGTATTAGTTATTTAAATTCCTGTATCTCAGTTTAAGTGTAAGTTTGTTCCTTTGACTGGGCCATAACTTCGCCCCTCCTAGTGTAGATTGTAGTTTTCTGTTGTCTAGGCATGGTTTACCTGGTTACCTCAATCAGGTTTTCCCAGACCAGAATGGGCTCAGGTCCCAGAAGGAAGAAATATTCAGTATCTGGTTTCCCTGAGGGTATGTCTTAGAAAATTGGTACACCCTCTGATGCCTCAGGTCACTGTGCTTTTCTGCCCAGCAGGTGGTGCCTGTCAGCCTGTAGCTCAAGACTGGTGTAAGGAGGTGTGGCCCGTGGCTGTTTTCCCCAGGTTCTGGGGTTGGTTCTGAATGGAAGGCAGGTGGTAGAGCTGGGCCCCACCCCTTTCCTCTTAGAGAAGATAGATGCCCTAGGGGAGGTCACTAGCATTTCAATGGTCTCTCTGTGACCTTGTCTGGGTCAGAGCACTGGGAACTGAAAATGACTGAGGCTTTCTCCACTGAGCCAAAAAAGGGATGGAAAGTTCCCTTCAGGGCTAGTCTGAGGTGACCCTCCGGCTCTCCAAGGTCAGTTGTCACCCAAAGCCTCTGTCTGCTTGTTGGGGATTTGTAGCTCATAGTGAGCAGTTCACACTTGCTAATTAAAACCCCATTTGGAGCTCAGCTGAGCTATATTAGCTTGCTGGGAAAGAGCTTCTCTTTTGCACCATAAGGCTTTGCAGTTTGGGCTGTAGGGGGAGGGGTCTCCCGATTTGGATTCGCAGTTTTTACTTAAAGATTTTATGCTGTGATCTCAGGCATTCCTCCCAATTCAGGTTGGTGTATGATGAGTGGACGGTCATGTTTGTCCCCCCACAGTTATTGTGGATTATTTACTATTGCTCCTGGATTGTTTTAGTTGTTGGAGGGGGACTAACTAGCTTCCACTCCTCTCTATACCACCATCTTAGATCAGCCAGGGTCTTTTTGGTGCTCAGTCTCTTTTTAGCTGCTGGGCTACAAATAGGAGGTTGAACTAGTACTTGCCCCCTAGGAACTCAGAGTCTGGGGAAGGAGAGCAGATAAGAACACATTTAATTACACGCCCATGAGATATGTTAGTGGAGGTATATGCCATGTACTTTGTAAACACAGAGGAAGACACATCTGATTGTGCCATGGGCATCAGGGAAGACTTCATGAGGAAGTGTTGTAGGGTTGTTTTGAAGAAAAAGAAGTGGTTTATTGAATAGGCAAAGTGGAAGGGAAAGGAGGTAGGTTGGCAGAAAACATGTTGCACACAGAGGAGGTGTATTTGCAAACAAGTAAAAGAGTGCATTTTGTTTGGGGACTCCGCGTATTTGGGTGTATCTGAAGAGCCCTGATGTGTGTGTGTCTTCATGTGTTCAGCAGTACAGGCGTGTGTGGCATCACATGGGGGCTTTGCATGTCCCATCAAGGATTGGATTTTATCCTGTAGGCAAAGAAGACGTCTGAAAGATACCAAGCGTATTCAAATTTTAGAAAAGAGAAATTACAGAATTTATTAATTATTACACTTATGGAAAATAACACTCTGAGTATATCTTGGAAGATGAGTTGGCTGTGGGTGAGGCCCGTGACTGGGAGGCCCACTAACCTGGTCATAAAATGGGTATTTCTGTACCTGAAGTCATTGATTTACCTGCTGTAGAATGACATTATATTATGGCTCTGATTTGCATGTACTTAATGACTAATGATTTGAGCTTCTTTTCTTGTGTTTATTTGCTGTATGTCTATTTTCTTTGGTGAAGTATTTATTCACCTATTTTGTCAATTTTTAAAAATTGGTTTGTTGATTTTCTTATTACTGAGTTTTAAGGGTTCTTTATATATTTTGGATATGAGTCCTTTATCACATGTGACTTGCAACATCTTCTCCTAGACTGTGGCTTGTCTTTTTATTCTCTTAAATTGTTTTTTGAAGAGCAGAAGTTTTTATCTTTGATGGAGTCCATTTTCAAATTTTGCTTTTTATGGGTTTTGGTTTTGCTGTTGTATCTAAGAAAGCCTTAGTTTGGATACTTTTGTGGCCTTAGACTGTGAGTTTGTCCTAATAAATCCCCTTTATAAAAGCTAGTCCATTTCTGGTATTTTGCATAATGGCAGCATTAGCAAACCAGAACATATATATTTTATTTATCATATAATGTTTTTGTGTATTTAATATATTGATTTTTATATCCTGCAATCTTTCTAAACTCAGTTTACTTTTTTCTAGTAGCATTCTTGTAGATTTAATCACATTTTCTACATAGATGATCATGTCATCTATGAGTAAAGACAGTTTTGCTTCTTCCTTTTCAATCTGGATGCATCTTATATCTTTTTCTTTCCTGATAACATTGGATGAAAACTCCAGCAGTGCTATAGTAGTGATTTTAGGAGGGAAACATTCAGTCTTTTGCCATTAAGAGTGATGTTTAGCTATGGTTTTTTTTGTAGATGCCCTTTTTCAGGTTGAGGATTGTTTTCATTTCCTGGGCTGCTCAAAGCAAATACCATGAAAGGAGTTGGGTTAAACAATAGGAATTTATTCACTCCTGGTTTTGCCAGGAAAATGTTCAAATCAAGGCATCATCAAGGCGATGCTTTCTTCCGGAAGACCGACTGCCAGTGATCCTGTGCTCCTCTGCCACCTGGCAAGGCACATGGTGGCGTCTACTGTTCTCTCTCTTCTGTTCCAGGTTTCATTGATTTCTGCTTCTTGCTTCTGTGGCTTTCTCTCTCTTTGTCTGAATTTCATTCTTTTACAAAGGACTCCAGTTAGAGGCTTAAGACCCATCCTGATTGAGGTGGGTCACACCTTAACTGAATTAGCCTCATCAAAAGGTCTTATTTACAATAGGTTTACACCTACAGGCAATGGATTAAATTTAAGAACTTTTTTTTTCTGGGGTTACATACTGCCTCAAAACACCACAAGGATGTTTCCTTTTATTCCTAGTTTACTAAGACTTTTTACATGTATAGATGTTGAATATTGTCAGATGCATCTTCTATGTCAATTGAAATGGTCATGTGGTTTAATATTGAACCAGCCTTGCATTCCTGGCATAAAGCTCCTTGTGGTATTTTCTATTTTATATGTATTTCTTTATTTAACTTGCAGATATTTTGTTGAAGATTTTCATGTCTGTGTTTATGAGGAATCTTGGTCTGTAGTTTTCTTTTCTTGAGCTGTTTTTGGTTTTGGTATCAGGTTGTTGCTGGCTTCATTAAATGAGTTGGGAATTGCTCTCATCTTCATTTGAAGAGATTTTTTGAAATCGGCATTTCTTATTTCTTTAAATGTCTGGAAGAGTTAGGCAAACCGTCTAGGTCTTTTTTATTGAAAGTTTTTAAACTATGGATCCAATTTCTTTAATAGTTATCTATTTCATCTAGGGTGAATTTTGGCAGTTTGTGGTTTTCAAGGAATCGGTTCATTTTATCTCAGTTGTTGAATTTATTTGCAGAGGCTTGTTCCTAGTATTCCCTTATTGTTTTAAATGTCTGTGGGAACTGTAGTAATGTTTACTCTCTCATTCCTGATGACTGGTAATTTGTGTCTTTTCACCTTTTACTCTTTCAATCTTGCTGAAAGTTTATCAATTTTATTTATCTTTTTAGGGAACTAGGTTTTGGCTTTATAGATTTTTTCTCTTATTTTTATGTTTTCATTTTCATTGAATTCTGCCCTAATATTTTTATCTTCTTTCTTCTGCTCCCTTTGAGTTTAATTTGCTCCTTTCTTAATATTTCTTAAGGTGAGAGCTAATGTCGTTGATTCAAGACCTTTCTCTTTTATTATGTGTTAAAATTAAATGCTATAGTTTTTCTCTGAGTGCTACTTTAGCTGAATCCCACAAATTTTGATAATGTTGTATTTTCATTTTCATTCAGTTAAAAATATTTTGTAATTTTCCTCTAGACTCCCTTTTAGACTTATGAATTAATTAGAAGTATATTATTTGATTTCCAAATATTTGTGATTTTTCAGACATCTTTCTCTTATTGATTTCTAATTTAATTTCATCATGATCACAGAACATGCTTTGAATTCTTTTAAATTTGTTGAGATTTGGCCCAGAACATGGTCTGTCTTGGTGAATGTTCCATGTGCACTGGGAAGAAATGTATGTTCTGCTGTTGGTGGGTGTGTGTTCTATGAATGTCAATTAGGTCAAGTTGGTTGTTACTACTTTTTAGTTCTTCTATACTTTTGCTGACTTTCTACTTGTTCTGTTGATTGCTGAGACAGGCCTAGTGAAATCTCCATATAATTGTGGCTTTCCTGCATCTTCCTTGGGTCCAATCAGTTTTTTCTTGATGGTTTATACATATTTAGGATTGTGATGATGTCTTATTGAATTGACCTCTTTACTGTTATAATGTCCTTTGTTATCCTGCTTAAAATTCTTTGCTTTGAAGTCTACTTTGATATTAATATAGCCATTCCAGTGTCTTTTGATTAATCTTTGCATGTTATATCCCTTTCCATCTCTTTACTTTTAACCTACATCTATCATTAATGTGAAGTGAGTTTCTTGTAGACAACGTATAGTAGGGTTGTATTTTTTTAGATACGTTCTGCCAAACTCTGACTTTTATTTGGTGTATTTAGACTGTTTACATTTACTATAATTATTAATATGCTTGTGTTTGCATATTAACCATGGTTCTCCCGAGAAACAGAACTGACTGTATGTATGCTTGACTATGTATGTATATGTGTATATAAACGTATATGTGTGTATTTATATAAATATTAAGAGATTTATTTTAGTAATTGGCTCTCAGAACTGTGGGGATTGGCAAATCCAGATTCCATAGGGCAGACTGTAAGGTTTGATGAATTCCCCCAGGTGAAGCTGGCTGGCTGAGGTAGAAATGGAAATTCTTTCTGACTGCTGAAATCAGCAGTTCTGCTTTTAAGGCTTTCAGCTAATTGGATGAGACTTCTCCTGTTGCTGAAGGCATCCTCCTTTGTTGATTGTAGATGTCATCAGCCGTAGATGCAATCAACTGATTATTTCAATTTATGAAATACCCTCTCAGGGATTTGCTTGTATTTGCTTGCTTGACCGAACAACCATAACCTAGCTAAGTTGATGAGGAACTTAGCCATTAACTTGGCACGCATACACATCTCTTTAAAGTATGCTTAATCTCTAAATAAAAACAATAACAGGCATAGTTTGACTAACATAATTCAGCTGTTCTGCACTGACCGTTTCTCAGAAGAGGATGCAAGTCCTTGGCTAATATTCACTGTTATACTTGATATCCTGTAACTTGTACACTATGACATAAAGTAAACACAACTTATATGATAAGGGGATAAGATAGGGAAGAAAACAAAGATATTTTCTTTATGTGTATATGTAAACAAAACAGGGTACTCAGTGATCCCCAACCTTGTTACTACAATTGGCCTTGTGGCCATAGCTTGTATTTATCACTACCTTCTTCCACTACCCTTTCCCGGTTCCCTTTACACACAGCAAGCATCTCAGCTTGTCGTGGTTCTTTGCCTGATGGAGTGACCCAAATTTTCATTCCTGAAGTTTCTGGGCCATTAAGAGTTCTGCCTGGATTAGGTTGTTGAAGCTGCTCATTGACTTTAATCACAGGGCATGGTAGTACAAAGGGATGCCCTAGGGGATCTCCTGTATTCCAGGCAAACTCTTTTTTACCTCTGCTGTGTAGTACTACACAGAATCAGTCACCCCAGCCAGTACAGTAATTAATCAGGATCAGTCTCCCCAGCCAGTACAGTAATTCCCTTCATTGCCTGTTGATTCAGAGGCATATAGAGCCAAAAGTGACCAGTTGGCAGACTTAATTTCTAGTTCAGTGGAATCATTGTTGTGTCCCCTGGTAGGAGCACTCCTCCTTTGGGAACTAAGACCCATAGACCACCAGAGCTTAAGGTCACGGGGACAGGAAACAAAATTGTTTCTCTTGGGTCACTAGGGGTAATAGTGAGTCCCCTATGCTACTCCCATTTTTACCACTTGGTTCCTGGACCTGTGAATCCTGGCTATGGGAGAAATAGCCCCACAGAATGGACGCTGATTCAGAGCATACACAGCCTCCTGGAGAACACTGCCCCAGCCCTGCAAGGTATTGCCACCTAGTTGGCAGCGTAATTGAGTCTTCAAAAGGCCGTTCCACTGTTCTATCAACCCAGCTGCCTCTGGATGATGGGGAACATGGTAAGACCAGTGAATTCCATGAACATGTGCCCATTCCCTCACTTCATTTGCTGTGAAGTGGATTCCTTGATCAGAAGCAGTGCTGTGTGGAATACCTCGATGGTGGATACAGATGGTAGTTTTGACAGAAGCATTGCTTGAAGGGAAGGCAAACCCATATCTGAAGTATGTCTCTATTCTACTAAGAACAAAACACTACCCCTTTCATGATGGAAGTGGTCCAGTGTAATCAACCTGCCACCAGGTAGCGGGCTCTTCACCTTGGGGAATGGTGCCATATCGGGGACTGAGTGCGGAATTCTGTTGCTGGCAGATTGGGTACTCAGAAGTGGCTGTGACCAGGTTGGCCTTGGTGAGTGGAATTCCATATTGCTGAGCCCATGCATAACCTCTATCCCTTCTACTTACCATTTTGTTCACGAGCCCATTGGGCAATGACAGGAGTGGCTGGGGAAAGAGGCTGATTGGTATCTACCAAATGGGTCATTTTATCTACTTGATTATTAACACCTTCCTCTGCTGAAGTCACCCTCTGGTGAGCATTCACATGGGAAACAAATATTTTCATGTTTTTTGCCCACTCAGAAAGGTCTATCCACAAACCCCTTCCCTAGACTTCTTTGTCACCAATCTTCCAATCATGTTCCTTCCAAGTCCCTGACCATCCAGCCAAACCATTAGCAATGGCCCATGATTCAGTATGCAAACCCATCTCTGGCCATTTCTCCTTCCAAGCAAAACAAGTAACCAGGTATACTGCTCGACGTTTTGCCCACTGGGAGAATTTTTCTTCACCACTGTCCTTCAGGGACATCCCAGAAAGGGGTTGTATTGTTGCAGCTGTCCACTTTCAGGTGGTGCCTGCATATCATGCAGAACTGTCTCTTCCTCAGTCAGCAGATCATAAGGAACTCCCCGAGAGATCATGGCTATAGGCTGGGAAAGAGAAGGCTATGTGTCAGGAGTGAGTGCCATGGGCATTTGGGCCATTTCCTCAGGTAGCTTACTGTGCCAGTTTGAATGTATTATGTCCCCCTAATGCCATTATCTTTGATGTAATCTTGTGTGGGCAGACCGATCATGTTAATTAGATTGTAATTCTTTGAGTGTTTCCATGGAGATGTGCCCCACCCAACTGTGGGTGATGACTCTGATTGGATAATTTCCATGGAGTTATTGGCCCTCACATTCAGGGTGGGTCTGAATTAAATTACTGGAGCACTATATAAGATCAGACAGAAGGAGCAAGCTGCTACAGCCAAGAGGGACACTTTGAAGAAGGCACAGGAGCTGCAGATGAGAGACAGTTTGAAGATGGCCGTTGAAAGCAGACTCTTGCTCCAGAGAAGCTGACAGAGGACAAATATCCCAAGTGCAACTAAGAGTGACATTTTTGAGGAACTGCAGCCTAGAGAGGAACATCCTGGGAGAAAGCCATTTTGAAACCAGAACTTTGGAGCAGACGCCAGCCGTGTTCCTTCCCAGCTAACAGAGGTTTTCCAGACACCATTGGCCATCCTCCAGTGAAGGTACCCGATTGCTGATGTGTTACCCTGGACACTTTATGGCCTTAAGACTGTAACTGTGTAACCAAATAAACCCCCTTTTATAAAAGCCAATCCATCTCTGGTGTTTTGCATTCCGGCAGCATTAACCAACTAGAACACTTACTCATGCCTTGGGGACCTGCTTGAGCCTGATCTTGTGTATATACCACTCGCATTTGATGATGGAGTGCTGCAGTACATGCCCAAATTCATGGCTTGGTGGTTCAGATAACATCCAGTTCTTGATGGGAAACTTAGGTCTCATGGTAACTTGGTGGCCCATGGTTAAGTATTCAGTCTCTACTAAGGCCCAGTAGCAGGTCAAAAACTGTTTTTCAAAAGAAGAGGATGGCAGGGCTTTGTTCCAAAATGCCTTGTGATTCTCCTGTAGGGGCCTGCCAAAGGCTCCAAACAGTGTCTCTGTTTGCCACTGAAACTTCCTACACCATTGGATCTGCTGGATCTTATTGCCCAAGACTTGTAGAGCAGTCTGAACAAACCGGTCCATACTCAAAACTAGCAGTTTTCAGGTCACGCAGTCAATGGGGCAGAGTAGCACACCCAGATGAGAAATATGTTGCCTCCAGTATCCAAAGAGGCCCACTAGGCATTGTGCCTTTTTTTTGGTTGTAGGAGAGCCGGATGCAACAGCTTATTCTTCACCTTAGAAGGGGTATTTTGACATGTCCCACACCACTGGACACCTAGAAATTTCACTGAGGTGGAAGGACCCTGAATTTTTGTTGGATTTATCTCCCGTCCTTTGACATGCAAATACATTACCAATAAGTCTAGAGTAGTTTCTACTTCTTGCTCACTAGGTCCAATCAACATGATATTATCAATATAATGGACCAGTGTGATGTCTTATGAGAGGGAGAAATGATCAAGATCCCTGCGGCCAATATTATGATGTAGGGCTGGAGAGTTGATGTACCCCTGAAGTAGCACAGTGAATTTAAACTACTGGCCTTGCCAGCTGAATGCAAACTCTTTCTGGTGGTTCTTACTAACATCTATTGAGAAAAAAACGTTTGCCAGATCAACAGCTGTGTATCAGGTACCAGGGGATGTGTTGATTTGCTCAAGCAATGTTACCACATCTGGAACAGCAGCTGCAATTGGAGTCACCACCTGGTTAAGCTTACGATAATCCACTGTCATCCTCCAAGACCCATCTGTTTTCTGCGCAGGCCAAATAGAATTGAATGGGGATGTGGTGGGAATCACCACCCCTGCATCCTTCAAGTCCTTAAGAGTGGCATTAATCTCTGCACTCCCACCAGGAATGTAGTAATAATTTTGGATTACTATTTTGCTAGGTAGGGACACTTCTAGTGGTTTCCACTTGGCCTTTCCTACCATAATAGCCCTTACTTCACGAGTCAGGGAACCAACGTGGAGACTGTCAGTTGCTGTGTAGGTTTATTTCCAATTATGCTTTCTGGAACTGGGGAAATAATCACAGAATGGGTCTGGGGACTCACTGGACCCACTGTGAGATGGTCCTGAGCTAAAACTTGATCACCTGACCTGTATAAGCTACTCTGACTGGTGGACCAAAGTGACGTTTTGGGTTTCTTGGAATTAATGTCACTTCAGAGCCACTGTCTAATAATTGCAGAAATGTCTGATTGGTTCCTTTTCTGCAATGCACAGTCACCCTGGTAAAAGGCCGTAGATCTCTTTGGGGAAGGCTGGGAGGAAGGTTAACAGTACAAATTTTGGCAGTGTAGCAGGGTCCTTCTGGAGCCAAAGGAACCCATCTTCCTTTCATTCTAGGGGTTCTGGGTCTATAAACTGTCTCAAGTCTGGAAACTGAGGGGCTGTGACTCTGTTTTTGTGATTCAAGTTAGACTGTCGTTCACTTGACCTAGAGCTCCTCTGCTTACAGAGATCAAGAACTTAGCAGAATGCCCATCTGTTTTACTTCTAGGTACCCCATGACCTACTAGCCACCACCATTGGTCTCGTGAATCAGACTATTCTGATTACCTCCTTGGCTCTGCTGTCTTCTGCGGTAGCTACATGCACCATGTCTTTGGTGATTAGGTGCTGCCGCTTAGGCTTCTGCCAACTTGGGGTCTGATCATCCCCTTTGTGTTTAAGGATCCAGTTTCAGTGGAAGCAGTTCCTGACCTACAGAGAAGAGTGACCACTGAGTGTTTCTTGGCTGTCTTTTCCCATGTGAATTGAGGTTTTCCTTCTTTCGTATGCTGAATAATTTTGGATTGTATCCTGGACATTTTGAATATGATGTTATGAGTTTAAATCCTCTGGAAAATGTTGATATGTTTGTTTTAACATGGAGTCACCCTAGTTGGGTTCACGTGGCAAGTTCTGCCCAGCTCTCTGTGTTTGTGGTACGAAATCAGCCCATTTTCAAAAAGCCTTTGCTCTTTAGATACATCCCGTGCATTTGCCAGCCTGTGCTGGTCTGAGACTGGGTGGTAGTGATAGCTAGATAAGTAGAAAAAATACTCAATATAATTCTTTAGCTGGAAAGTGCTTAGTGTAGTCTTCAGTAGCCAAAACCAACGAACCAAACAAAAAAACCACAACTGTTTATTAAGATCACTTCACTCAAGCAGCCTTGAGTTATTCTAAGCATAAAAACGCCCTTGTTAAAATAAGTTGCTGTTGCTCTAATCTCAACAACAACAAAAAAACTTACTCTCTGTTCCCAGGAACTTTCCCAGCATTGCCTGCAGAATGAAGGGATTTCACCAGATACTCTGATGGCCACTGCCTTTTTCTTGGAAAACAAGCGAGAATGAGGGGAGGACTTCAAGATAACCGGAGACATTGACCACAGCTTTTCCTCTGGATCGTAGCCCATTTCTGCCTTGAGTCCAGGCCAGGGAACCTGAGGGAAGGACTGGTCAACTCACTGCTAGTGTAGTGGAACTGTGTACTTTTCAGGGTTCTGTCCAGACTTCCTAACTGTATTCAGTGGGAGCCAGGAGGGCAGGTGCGCTCACCTCGTCTTATCTGGAACCAGACTCCAGTTTGCTTGGAACACTTCTTACTAACAAGTACATGTGCATGAGCAATAGATGTATATGTAGTTTCATTTTGGGTATGTATTTTTTACAAATTGTTATGAACCTAGTTAATTCCTTTTAACCGTCTTATGTCAAAGAAGATGTAATATTGGAATTATTCATTCCCTGACTGATGGACAGTCAGGTTGTTTTCAGTTTTTACCCTAAAGCTATGCTGCAGTGAACATCCTTGGCACATACCTTCTTGCCATCTGGTGTGTGGGTTCCTCTAGGGTCCCCACCAGCGGTGGACTGTTGGAGAAGTATGGTCACGAGATCATGCAGTCACACCCGAGCAGCCTTGGGGTTCTGTGCTCCCCCCTCGTTGACACTTCATTATAGGACTTTAAAATGCTGCCTCCTCTTTTTGGGGAAAAGTGGTATGTTTTCATTAGTAGCTCTCTGATTGTCTGAGAGGTCAAGACTCTGTCCATATGTTTGTACCATTTGGGTTTTTTCTGTACCATCTTCTGTGAATTACCTGTTCTGTCTTTTGCTCATTTGGGGTTGTCTGATTCTTAATGATTTGCTGAAGTTCTTTGTGTGTCCTGGACACTAATCCACTGTTCTCATGCTTCTGTGGTCTGTGGAAGTTTAGTGTTTGGGCCGCTAAGCCCTTCCTCCAAGTGCCCAGGCCGCGTGTGGGCAGGGTCCCCTGGTCCTCCCTGTGCCTGGACCTGCTCTGTGCCTCTCGCTCCGTGAGTGCATGTGGACCCCGGTGCCTAGAAGCTGCTGCTCTCCCGTTGTCCCGGGCTGCCTTTCCCTCGTGCCCTGTCACGATTCCTCTCCTTCCCCTCTTCCTTCACTGCCGACTTTTCCCGGCTGCGGGTCCTCTGGAGCCAGGGCTTGGGAACCTCCTCTCACCCCCGGCTCTCCGTGCCCCAGGAGAAATGTGTGCCTCCGGCCTTGGCCTTCCGGTCACCTCCGTGGTCAGAGGCAGTTCTCATTTTCAGCAGCTTGGAGGCCTTAGACCCACAGACACGGGAGTTGCCTTTCTTCTGCCTATGTGTTTCTGAAGACTTTTCTCTTCCACCCTCATGCAAAACCTCTTCCCCTTCACAATCCCCCAAACTGGTTTTGTCCCCATCCCCCCTCTGTCAGGGCTGTCACTTTCTGACCGTGCCATCCACCCGCTTCCCAAGGACAGACTTGTTGGCCTCCTTTCCCCCCATTTTCTTCTGTCTCTAGTGCCTTGTGCATCTTGGTGGGCGATCCACCCAGCAGTCTCATTGCAGGGACACACACTCTTCCCTCGAGCCACAGCCTGTACTTGTCATCGTGGCTTGCTCAGCCTTCATCACCCATACCACAGCGTCCTGTCCTCTCCTGCTCCCGCTTTCTTGCAACTTCTCCCTTTACACCTGCTGAGACTCCAGTCCCCGAGGCTTCTCTTTGTTCCTAATCATGCCGTCAGCCCCGTCCAGGCTTCCCCTTCCTTACCAGCAAACCCGGACCCCTTCGTGTGTCACGTCAGCGCTTTGGCTGGTTCTTCCATCAGCAGACTTGGATCCTGGTGCTTCCGGCCCTGGGCCGGTGTGGCCATCCACCGTCTCCCTTCCTGGAGCCAGGGCTGCTCAGTGATGCCCGTCACGGAGACTTCCCGAGTGCACCAAGTCACGTGGCTTCATCCTCGCCTGGCCCTGAGCACCCCCTGCATGTTTTCCCTGGCCTTGCTCACTTCCTACTCTGGTTTCCAGAGAGGCTAAGTCGGACTTTTCGCACTCTCCCTGCAGCCCTTACCCTGGGCTGCTTTCCCCATTCTCTGCACACTGTAGCCGAGCAGGTGGGACCAGGCTATGAGCTGGGATTTTCCTCAACTCACTCACTGGTTTATACCCCTGCTCACCCCAGCTTTCTGCTCTCAGGTGTCAGAAGAACGTGTGGTCTATGAGGTTTTTTTTTGCCTTTCCTTTTTTGTGAATAGTATTCCCCACCTCCACCCTGTCTGCTTTTCTTTTTAAGCTTTACAAGATAAAATGCCCACATTTCTCTCACATAGCTCCCCAGTCCACACTGAAGGCGTTTTATAAGGGTGATTGCCATCAGAGCTACTACAAGGATACATTTTTCTCTGTAGTAGTGGAGGAGGCAAATCCCCAGAAAGAAGATGGAAATGATGTGATTCCTGTTTCAGAAGCACTTACAGTAGTGTGGAGAACAAGAGCCCTGCTTCTTAAATACAAGAAAAGTCGTGAATGCATCTATCGGTTTTTCTCTGATACAGTCCGCCAGAGTGCTCGATGACGAATCCTTTTCCACTCCTGCCACGTGACTGGGTGAGGGAGAGGGAAGGGGTGGAAGGTGCGGCATTTGGACAGCAAGCCTGGCGGTGCCTGGGCTCCGCTTCTCCTCTGCTGGTGTTTGTCGGTGTCTTCCCAGGCAGCTGCGGCTGCCTGATGGGGGCGGAAGGGGCCACCCACTAGTCACCGCCTCTAGAAGCCATACTTTTCTCGTTCATAGAAGAGGTCGGTCTTAGAGCGCCCCGAACTGGCAGTCTCTGGGCAGCCACCCCTGTCCCCTGGATGGTGCACTCCTTACAGTAACAGCACCAGGGACCCCAGGGCCTCCACCGTCCCACAGCGCCCCTGGGTGAGCCATGGTCACCCTGTCACGTGCACCAGGGCACAGGGATGCACGTAGGTATCCAGGCCACACACTTGCCATCCCTTCATTCACGCAGTCTTCCCATGTGCACCAGCCTGCTTGCGGCAAAAGATCACGTCCAGAAGCTGCCTGGCCAGAGCATGTGCTCAAGCCGGCTGCTGGAGGTTTCGGAGCCCCCTTCTGCTTTTGACTGTAGCTGTCCTCTGGGATTTTGATCACCTAGTTATTGCCTCTTGCTTCCACATGTTTTCAAGTCCTCTCTCTTGCACGGCTCCATATTCAACCCTTCCTTAGCTGTGCCATGTCAACCTCCAGCAGGGCCCTGGGGTCCACTGTAGACCATTTACCAGCTCAGCTGGCGTTTGGCTTTGCCAAGATATGACACATTTTCCCAGAAGGGAGGTCGTGCTCTTGTGCACTGCTGCTTTTGCTTCTTCTGGAGCTCCCCTGGGCCCTGTGGGGCTGTGGTCTTACACAGACATTGTTCTCCTGGGGGGCACGGTGCTTTCCTTTGACGATCATCACCCATAAAATAACAAGTGGGTGTTGTGCGATCCAGCCTCTCCGAGTTCTTTCAGTAAGTATTGTGGCCTCCCAGCTCATGTAATATCTGACTTGCCCAGCTTCTGCCGTGTTCTGGAAGCCCTTCATTTTACCTCTCCAAATCTAGATACATTCAGCAGCTGAAGGCCAGATGCCCCAGCAGACCCCAGTGTGGCCCTCGCAGTGCTCTGTGCTGCTGGCAGGGTGTGGCCTGCAGGGCCCCACGGTGGTGTGCTCTCTGTGCCTCGGTGCCCAGGCCTCTGAGGAGACCAGCCTCTGGCTGCACAGAGAGTGCTTTCTCTGCTGTCAGTTTCCATATCTGCATCTGCTTGTCCGGTGTCTGCTACACAAGACCACATGACAGAACAGATGCAGCTCAGGCCAGCGCTGGACCAGGCTCCTGCCAGCTCAGGCATGCTGATTGCACACTGCCCTGGTGGCAGGGCCTTGCCAGGGCCCAGCAGCTCTGTCTGTGCATTTCTACCCAGTTGTCTAGAAATCCCGTCAGCACATCCCTGGTCCCTTGCCTGCCTTCTCTGGCACTGACCACCCAGCTGCGCATGCCATGTTGGCACATGTGGGTCCTGGGCTGTGGCTGTAACCTCCACATCTGACCTTGGGCTGGCAGAGGGGCAGGGGGTACCTTCCTGGCACAGAGCAGGCGTGGCTGCTGGAAGGGTGTGA
Source organism: Choloepus didactylus (assembly GCF_015220235.1). Lineage (NCBI taxonomy): Eukaryota > Metazoa > Chordata > Mammalia > Pilosa > Megalonychidae > Choloepus > Choloepus didactylus. Next base: position 3,320,957 of record NC_051307.1, read on the forward strand.
CTCCCTGGGTGGCTTGTCTTTCGTCACTGCTGTCACACAACACAGGTGTTTCTGTTCTCCTGACACTTGCAAGAATCAGACTTCCAAAATTTATGTTCCACATTGCAGATCAGTTTCAGGAGTTAGGATTACTTCCAGCCTTTTTTTTTTTTTTCCCTTTATTCTGTACTTAAGTTTCTCACTGGGACCAGATTATCTTTTCCTCATTGCCCTGCTTCGTTATACTTTTATCGATCCTACTGGAGCAGGCCATGAGAGGCTCTTGTAATGTCTTGCTCTCTTGCTCCTTAGGGTCAGTGTTGGGGTCAAGCCTGCTGGAGGTGTCACTGGATGGGTGGGCTGAAGGCCCAGAGTTGCAGGAGGCTCCTTAGGTGGAGGGCAGAGGCCAGTGGCAGGGGATGCAGAGAGGGACCCAGGGATGCTCACCCACAGCTCTTGGCGACTGCTTGGTGCTCAGCACGGTGCTCTCCCCGGGCTGGGGCTGGGGTAGCTTCATGAAGGGGCTGCCTTCACTCCCAGGGGACATAGCACACTTCACCCTGTGGGGTGTGCATGTGTCAGTGCGTGTGCTTAGGGCGGCGGCAAGAGTGAGCAGCGTCAGCTTGCAGTCCAGGCGTATTGCTGTGGAGAGTTGTAGAGATGCTTCTTGGGCTTTGGAATATACTTGGGGCCTGTTCCTTGAGGTTTCCATTGATTTGTCCCCAACTTGGATGACCGTACCAGTTGTCATCAGCAGGATTTAGCACTGAGAGTTCCTGCTCGTGAACTTTTCCCAGGTCCTCTGGCGCAGTTGATTGCAGAACCAATTTGTGAGCTCTGCGGGAAAACCAGTTAATGCTTTGTGAGGCAGGCCAGCATTATTAAATTTTATCACCTCTTCATCGGACAGCCTTAGCTCTGAATGACTTTTAACTCCACCTGCAGATCTCATCATCCTTGAACGATGATTCCTTGTCGTCAGGATAAGCAGGCTAACTTCTCCTGCAAACTCCCACCTTCCAAAGGGAGAACTTTCCCAGGACAGGCTGAGCTCAGAGTGCAGTTTTTGAAGATGATTCCAGAAGAGTTTCCACAAAGTGTTGTAAGACGGTGGCAGCTTTATAGAACTAAGCTTAAGGATGTAAGCTTGAGGAGGAAACTATAAATGCACCCATCATGTGGGACTGACAGGCCTCTGCTTTCCCCTCCTACCTGCTGTGGATGCCTGGATGGCACAGGTTGTGTCCCCAAGGCCTGGTGCAGAGAAGGGCTTGGTAAATGCTGTCAGACTGAGCGGTGTGTTGCAGATATTCACTTTCTGGCTTATAGTCACACTTTATTTTTTAAACACACTTTGTGTTTTACCTGGCACTTGGGAGGCCTGTTCTTTACACAAGGACCAGCTTAATGCCACTTGAACAGAAATCTCAAACATAATTGGATTTCTGAATTGTTTCCCAACAAAAGTTTATTAATCCTAATTAGAATTAAAAAAGTTGTAGTTAAGAATATAACATATTTTTAGGACATTGGTTAACAGCTGTCTTGAACAGAGAAGTACATCTTGACAACAAATCCTAGCTGATGTTCACATTGCTTGGGTTCAGGTCCTCATCATTTCTAGATATTAACACAAATCGGTGAGGCTTGTGAAATCCCTGGGCCATGTGGGCCCTGTGAATTAATGTGTGCTATTTTCTGGGTTTTAGGGCTTTCAGCTACAACGTGCTTAGCACCCAGTGAACTCACCTGGTTCCCAGCTACACCCTGGCAGGCAGTGCTCAGCTCTTCTGTGAGGCGCTTGGAGGGTTTCACCTCAATCAACAGCATCATTCTCTGTACATTTAAAAAAACCCCATAGCTAAGTGACTTGCTTATTGGGATTTTCATTAAGAAAAGGGCAAAAAACCCAATACAGAAATGGGCAGAAGAGATAATCGAGCAGTTCACAGAAGAAGCACACTGGGAAGCTTCATAAACGCCGAAAAGGTTCTCTGCCTCATATATAGTTGGGGAAATACAGATTATAGCCACAAAGAGACACCTTTTCATTCTCTGCTTGAAAAACACTGTAGCCTGACAGTTTCACTCTGCAGAGGATGTGAGGCAAAAGTACAGCGGGCGCCTCATCCGCTCTGCTGGTGCGGAGTGGCGGGGACAGCTGGCAGCCTCCGGCCGAGCAGTCCACTTCTACATACATCCTCCAGAGAGAGTGTTCTGGACAACACCAGGTCACTTGTATAGAAATGCTATAGCAGCAGCATTTTTAACAGTGAAAATGAGGAAATTACCTAAATGTCCATCAGCTGGAGAATAGATAAATTGTGATCAATTAATACATCAGAACAAGGCTGTGAAAATAGGTTAGTGCTATACGTCAGCCCAGACAGCTCTCAGCACAGCATGTGGCCATCGACGTGAAAAACACGCCAAACGGAATTGTCGGATGCCAGACACATGGAGCCTAAATAGAGAGCAGGGCAGGAGGGTGCCAGGCCCAGTTTTCAGGGGGGTCCGAGGGCAAAGCTTTTTTTCCTAACCTGGGAGTGAGCCTGTTGGTAGCAGTTGGATTGTTCTTTGTATCTTTTTGTGTGTCTTCAGTGTTACCTATTAGATAAAAATGAATGTGTAGATATTTGATTAGGATTATATATGTCATAGATCACAGAGTTTTAGGTTCTAACTTGATTGGGGAGGGGGACATAGAATCTGAAGTTAAGTTGTCAATTATTGCATATTTTCTTGTTAAAAATTTATAGGCCTCTATCTGCAGTTTTCTGTCAAGGATCATTTGGTCTGAAAATGTCTAATTGCATTGCTGAACCAATTGCCTTTCTCTCAAATAGCAGATGCACTCTTTTATAGGAATGTTGTTTCTCAGTGTCCTAGAATGACTGTGAGGGGCTAACTGGACCACTTCAGACTTGGGTCAATTTAGGACGACCTTCTCTGGGCAGTGAACAAACCTTTTTTCTTGTTTATTTTTATTACTAGTTTGTTTTGAAGTTCAGGGTGCAGCTGTTCTTTGTTACTTCTAGGTTACAAGTTTTATTTCCTTTTAAAATGAAGAATACGGTAGCTCAGTTGCGTCACCTTTACCGTGAGTGACGCGCCCGGCACATCAGGCGGTGACGGATGGCTTTCTTTTCACCAGGAGAATCTGTTCCGCCCTTGAGCCTTGTGCATTTGGATAAAGAGAGCTTCCTTCTTATTGAAGGTGAGTTATTTGTGTTGTTTTGTAGCACTTCAAGTTTTCCAGTACCTTCTTTTAGCTTTGCTTTCAGTCCTTTTATTATAACCTTCAGCTGTATCTGACTTTACCAACACTGAAGAGCCTGGAGAAGTCTCTCTCTTGAAGCCCATTTTCATCATGGATTTTCTGCTTAGGTTCATTGTAGAAAGCAGAATTTGCCCTCCCCTTGGTTCTTGGATTAAAAAGCACAACTCCTGGTACACTAGTTAGGGAAATGACATTTACTTTTAGTGTCTCAGTGCTAGAAGGGTGAATTGAGTGGGCAGACTCTTTTGACCTGACAGATGGAAACTTGAAACATTATTTCCAAAATATTTTTGGTTGGAATATAGTGTTTTATTGGAGAAAGTACAGTGTTTGCGGGAGAAACAGGAAGTCGTCCGGGTTTGCTGTGGCTGACTGCCTGTGTGACCCAGAGAGCCTCTCTGGTCCTCTGTAAGAGGTGGTCTGGTAAAGGGGCACCGTGGTTTCCGCAGTGACGGTTATTCTATTCTCGCTTCTTAAGGATGACTGATTTTGAACAGAAATGCAATTTTAAGGATATTTGTCAATTTGTGAGTCATTTTTGCCACCTTAACAGAAAATCACTGTGAATGAAAGATTTCAGCTGGACTTAGTTTCTGAAATTTGCCCCATGTTACACTTACCAACCAGATGTGAACCTGGCCTTTTAAGATCAAGAGAAGATTAATTTATCTGTTTTCAGGCCCTAAAACCAGGGGCCAGCAAACTTCTTCGTAAAGGGTCAGGTAGAAAACACTTTAGGTTTGCAGTATGCAGGTCTCTGATGCAGTGTCACAGCCCTGCTCTTGTAGCGTGAAAACAGCCACAGACAGTGCCTGGGGGCATCACACCCTATTACAGGAGCAGGCCGAGGGCACTGACCCTGGTGCTCGAGGATGGGGCAAGCCCCGAGGACCCTCCAGTGACACATGGCCTCAAACACAGACCTGGGCGCTGCGGCAGGTGTCCAGCGTCCCCACGCAGCACCTGGCCGCCCCTGGCCCCTCTCAGTGCCTCTCGGGTCTACTGTCATGGAGTGAGCTTGAAGGACAGCTGGACAGCTACGTGTAGCAGTGATACCCGTCCGGTGGAAGGTGCTTCTAGAAGCCCTTTTGCTAGTCCTTGGTAGCTCTTGGCAAGAGGTGAAAAACAGATGGCTGATGATATAGCTCAGAGGAGCCAGGGTTGGCTGGGTGGTTCTAAAAACAGCAGCCAACTTTCTTATGTGACTTACCGTGCAACTCCAGGTGGTTTATTTGAGGTCCCGCTGACTCATTTTCCCCTGAGTCACAAAAAGGGGATACAAATAGATGCCACCTACCTTTCTGACACCCAGGTTTGTAATTAACATGCTGCCTGTGCTCTGGAGGTGGGGGCTCTGCATGTGACTGGGGCAGGGGTCAGCGGCATCTTTTATGTAATGAATTCAGAGCAATTTATCGGGATTTTAAACATGTTTTTAGTCAGAAGCAGCTTATTTAGCTTTGATTAGGTATTTGTCTTTAAGGTTAACCAGTGGAGGAGGCTGAAGGCTTTAGGTTTCTCTTACAGAAGCTAGAGACAATTTTCCAGACTAGATGCTGCTTTTGTTTGGTTTTGTAGCAGAATATGGAAAACCCTGAAATAATGATAACTGGAAACCATCTCTTTAACATTATTTGCATATTTGCCCATCTGGGCCAATTCTTCTGGTTTCAAGGATGCTTTAATTTCAACTTTGCCAAATATGATAATGGGCTAAAAGGAGGAGAAAAAGAGAATTTTCATGGTATGCTGGGATGTATGTGAATGGTTGATATACTGTGCTATTATATGTTGCTACTTTGGATTTGGGTTTTGTGGCTCCTTCATGTAATGGAGGGCAAACCCTAAAATAAGAATTTTCTTTCTAAATTTTTAACTGGATTTGCTTTTAAAAACCACATTGCATAGCCATTCAGTTAGCTTCATATGGAACAAGCTAAGGAAAATGTACAAGGATGGCTGCACTACTCTGTCAGGGGGAATGGGGCAGAAGTCTGTGTTTAGACGTTGTAAGTCAGTCTCTGTGATGCCCCATAAATGTGTGTGCCTTTTCAGCTGTCCCACGGTGACACAGACTTTAGGTTTCAGACAGCTTCTGAGGATGACTGAGTTAAACCGTAAATTGCTTTGAGTTGGAATTGCATTGTTGCAGAGGATTGCTGGCTGATGGTATGGAGTTTATGGGCAGTTTCTAGGCTTTTAGCTAGTTACACTGAGAAAAGACTTCATATCGGGAAAAATGCTTTTGGTTTTAATTGGGTAATGCAACTTTACCTCTTGGCAAAACCAGTATAGTTATGGACATAGAGAAGCATGACATCAGTTGTGGGCCTGACTGATTTGCATTTGTGTGATTGCATGCATGTTTAATTTTTCCTTCCCTCTTTAATTTGTTTATTTGAATTAATATTTAACTTACCTTTGTCAAAATTCACTCTTTGGCATGTAGTTCTTAGTTTTGACAAATTAACAGAATAATATAACCGTCACCACAAGCAAGACACATAATAATTCCACATTTTTTCACCACCTTAATCCCCGGCAACAGCTGTTTTGTTCTCCTTCCCTCTAGTTTTCCCTTTTCCAGAATGTCGTGTGAATGCAGTTGTACAGTGTGCGGCATTTTGAGCCCGGCTCCTTTCACTTAGCGTAGTGCATGTGAGATTCATCCCTGTAGCTGTGATATGTGTTGATAGTTCATTGATTGCTGCAGCTGAGATATGGATATATCACAGTTGATTTATCTTTGCACCAGTTGAAGGACATTTGGATTGTTTCTAGTTTTGAGTGATTATGAATAAAGCTGCTATGAACATTTGCGTAAGGTTTTTGTAAGAACATGCATTTTCATTTCTCTTGGTTGAATACTTAGGAGTGGGATTGCTGGGTCATATAAGTATATGTTTAACTTTATAAGAAACCACCAAACTGTTCTTCAAAGTGGCTATGCCAATTTTCATTCCCACCAGCAATAAAAATAAGGAGTTTTAGCTGCTCCACATCCTTTCTAGCACTTGGTATTTGTACATTTTATTTCTGAATTTTAATCCTTTTAATAGGTGTGTAGTGGGAACTCATTGTGGTTCTAATTTGCATTTTCCTATTGACTAATGATGTTGAAAATCTTTTCATGTGCTCATTTACTATTTGTGCATCTTTGTTGAAGTGTCTGTTCAAATCTTTTGAAGATTTTTTTAATAGAGTGTTTGTTTTCTTATTGTTGAGAGATCTTTATGTATTTTCAATAGAAGACCTTTGTCAGAGATGTAGTTTTCAAATATTTTCTTCAGTCTGCCTTGTCTTTTTGTACTTTTAATGGTGTTCTTTGCAGAGCAAAGGTTTTATATTTTGATAAAGTCCAATTTATCAATTATTTTCTTTTATGGATTGTGCCTTTCATGTTGTATTATAGAATTCTTTGTTAAGGTCATAAACATTTTCTTAAGTGTTTCTTATGTGTTCTAAGACCAATTTTCAGTTAGTTTTTGTATAAAGTGTGAGTAGAAGTCCATTTTTTTTGCATGTGAGTGTCCATTGTTTCAGTGCCATTTGCTGAACAGGCATGGAGCCTATCTTCTCCCGTGTCAGAATCCCACTGCCTTCTCTGTGTGAATCTGTTCCCGGGCCCTCCCTTTTCCCCCATGGGCCTGCATGCCTGTCCTTTTGCCAGTGCAGCACTGTCTTGACGATTGCAGCTTTACAGTAAGTCCTGAAATCAGCAGTGTGAGTTCTCTGAGATCCTCTATTTTCCATGAATTTAGATATCGCTGTTCCCCAGGGGGTAGTGTCCGATGATTGATAACATGGCAGTCTCTGATGATTCCAGCAGCCAGGGTGTCTTGGGGTTGGCATCTGTGCCTCGTTTTCCGCAGGAAAACAGGTCACGTTTTCCTGATGCCTTGTCTGTTGAGTGATTTTGCATTACATCCTGGGCATTTTGCTTGTTTACCCAAGAGAATCCGGGTCCCGTTAAGATCTTGTGGTAAATGTTGGGCTTTTTTGCTTTAGTAGACAAGCACCCCGGTTTGGTTCAGACCGCAAGTGCTTGCTCGCTTCGTGAGGGTGGTGGGTCCAAGGCTGGTTCCATTTTCTGAGCCTTTGCTGTGTGCTTCAGATTTTCCCCTTGCCCATACCCCTCGGGCATGGGCTAGGGTTCGGGCTGTGGTGTGTGTCGCAGTCCAGCCGGCAGAGCCTTTGTTTTGTGTGCTGGGTCCTCTCTGTGCCTGGGCAGCTCAGGGATGTGTTGGTTCCTGCACAGAATTAGAAGATCCCCAGTCCCCATGCCCCCTTGCTGGGATTTCTGCCAGTGTGCTGGCTCTCAGGGGGCCCTTCCTCAGTCCCTGCACTCAGAGTTGCTGTGCTGTGTGTGGCAGCCGCTTTCTCACAGCTGGGGCAGTGACCACAGAGGGGAAGTGCCGGGGAAAAGAGGCTAGAAAATGGTGGGAGCATCCCTGGGCCACAGGGCCTCTTGTTTAGTCCCTCTGTCTAGAGAGACAGGGCTTGTTTCTTGGGTTTTCCGGCACGTTCTGAGTGCCGTCTTTGCCGCTGTGACAGCACTGCTGCTCTGCAACCGCAGTGGGCTGGGAGAGGAAAAGGCCAAAAAAAAAAAAAAAAACGGGGACAAAAAACCGGTGTTCGACCCTACTTGTAAGCTTGTAGGGCCCCTGTTCTGGTCCTCTGGTCAGAAGGACAGGCTTTCTCTTGGGATTTCTGTGGTCTGCACCCACTGCACTGTTCCTGACAGCGGCTGCCTGTGAGTCAAAGCCAGGAGGAAAGAGCGGAAATGGGATTCCCCTCCACTCCGAGTTGGTCTTCTAGGCTGGCTGCCCTCCCAGGTCTGCCTGCTGCTGTCACTTTTCAGGGTCCTCAATTTGTTGCTTTTTGTATTTTTTATTTTACCTTGTTTTTTGTTTTTGTTTTTTAATGCAATTTTATTGAGATACAGTCACACGCTATACAGTCCAGCCAGAGTATACAATCAGTGGCTCACCGTATCATCACATAGTTTTTAATTTTTCTGCTTTTTATTTTGAAATAGTTACAGATTCATAAGTACAAGAATGGTACAGAGAGTCCTGTGTACCATCTTACATAACTATAGTACAATATCAAAACCAGGAATGTGACATTGGTAGAATATATAGATCTTAGATTTCCATTTTTACTTGCACTCGTGTATGTGTGTGTGTGTGTGTGTGTGTGTGTGTGTGTAATTCTGTGCAGTTTGATCACATGTACAAGGTAGTGTAACCACCACAATCAAAGCCGAGAACTATCCCTTCACCATAAGGAAACTAACTCCCTCACGTAGCACCCGTCCTGTCCCTAACCGCTGGCCACCACTGATCGGTTCCCCATCTCTCTAATCCTGTCATTTTAAGAATGGCAGGAAAATGGACTAATATGGTAGCTACCCTTTTGAGATTGGCTTTCTGTGTATGCAGCACGGTACTCCTGAGATCCATCCACGTTCTTGTGTGTATCAGTTGTTTCTTTTATTGCTGTATAGTATTCCCCGGTGTGGATGGACTGTGGTTTGTTTGGCTGTTCACCCATTGGAGGGCATTTGGGTTGTTTCCAGTTTTTGGCTAATGCAGATAAAGCTGCTACGAACATTCATGGATGTAGCATGAATGCGTCCATGTTTTTGTTTGGGCATAAATTTCCATGTCTGTGCATGTGACTGCTGGATTGTGTGGTGATTGCATGTTTAGTTTTATCAGAAACTGAGAGCAGATGTACTGTATTGCATCACCACCCGTGACACTTGTGAGTTCCACTTGCTCTTTATCCTCATCAGCATTGGGTATTGTCGGGGATTCAGTTAACAGGTAAGGAGTGACAGCTCCCCATGGCTTTAATTTACATTTCTCCAATGGCTATAACATTTTTTCATATGTTTATTTGCCATCTATAGATCTTCTGTCTTTTGTCCATTTTCTAATTGGATAGTTTGCAGTAGATGCAAATCCTTTGTCACATATGTGGTTTGCAGATATTTTCTGTCTGTATCTGGTCTTTTCATCCTCTGAACTGGGTTTTTCGAAGAAAGCTAAAGTCCAATTTATGGATTTTTTTTTTCTTTTATGGGTCTGCTTTTGGTGTCATGTCTAAGAGTCCTTTGCTTAGCCCTAGGTCCCGAAGATTTTCTTTTAAAAGGTTTCTATTTTCATGTTTTACATTTAAGTCTATGATCCGTTTTGACTTAAGTTTTGTATAAGGTGTGAGGTGTATGTAGGTCAAGGCTTGTTTTTTGTTGCCTCTGGATATCCATTTGCCTTGTTCTGTTGAATTGCTTTTGCATCTTTATCAAAAATATGTTGGCCGTACTTGTGTACAAGAGTTTTCTTTTCCACTGAGTTTTATGTCTCTTCTTCCACACATGGCCTTAGTTATTGTAGCATTGAAGAAAGTCTTAAAATTCTAGTTACTTTGCCTTTCCTTAAAACTTTTGAATAAGCTCGTCTACAGCTACAGAAACTTTCCTTAAAACTTTTGAATAAGCTCGTCTACAGCTACAGAAACTTTTGCCAGGATGCTTTTTATATTTTATTCAGAATTTTTAGTTGAATCAGTGGGAGTGATACAATATATTGAGTTTACTTCCATTTTGGCTCACACTGGAAGTTTTAATTTGGTTTTGAAATCAGATAAATTAATGAAATCTTTAGGCTGCCTTCTACTATGTTATAATAAACCCAGATTACCTTCTAACAATAAGCACTGTGGACGTTCTCTGGAGGTATGAATTGGAAAATTGCTTTTCTTTATTTCTTTTGAAACGGCTTTATTGGGGTCTGATTGATAGCAATAAGCTGCACATACCTAAAGGATACAATTTGATTAGTTTAGATATTTGTATATACCTGTGAGGCCATCACCACAAGCCATATAATGACCATATCCATTGCCCCCAAAGTTTTCTTCTGCCTGTTATCATCTCATTTCTCCCCACCCTCACTCCCAAGCAAGCGTCTGCTTTCTATCACTATAGACATTTTCTAGAATTTTATATACATGGATTATACAGTGTGTACTCTGTTTTTGTTTGGCTTCCTTCATAGCATAACTGTTCTAGATTGCTAATGCTGCCAGAATGCAAAACACCAGAAATGGATTGGCTTTTATAAAAGGGGTTTATTTGGTTACACAGTTACAGTCTTAAGGCCATAAAGTGTCCAAGGTAATGCATCAACAATCGGGTACCTTCACTGGAGGATGGCCAGTGGTGTCCAAAAAACCTCTGTTAGCTGGGAAGGCATGTGGCTGGCGTCTGCTTGCTCCCAGATGGCATTTCAAAATGGTGTTCTCCAAAATGTCTGCATCGGCTTCCAACAGCCGTCTTCAAAATGACTGTCTCAGCTCCAGCTCCTCTCTCAGCTTCCCTGCATTCTTTAAATGTCCTTCTTGGCTGTAGCAAGCTCGCTGCTTCTGTCTGAGCTTATATAGTGCTCCAGTGAACCAATCAGGGCCCATGCTGAATAGGTGGGGCCATGCCTCCATGAAAACTATCCAGTCAGAGTTATCACCTACAGTTGGGTGGGTCACATCTCCATGGAAACACTCAATCAAAGAATTACAAAGTAATCAACACCAATATGTCTGCCCACATGAGTTTATATCAAAGATAATGGTGTTTTGGGGGACATAATAGATGCAAACTGGCACAATGACTATTATTTAACATCAAAATTTCCTTTATTTCTGTTCTTTATAACCATCTCTGCAGGGATTACTCCCAATTGCACGTCTAAAGCCCCAGTCCCCCTCTAGAAAGTCAGATTCATGTTTCTAACTCTGTGGGACACATGTCTCTGAAGGCCCTTCAGCCCTCCACATCACCCCCCCGCCCCAGCATAATGATTTTGCAATACATCTGTCTTCCTGTTTGGATCAGTAATTCAATCCTTTTTTATTGCTAAGTAGCAGTCCATTTTATGAATATACTACAATTTATTTTTCCATTCATCTGATGGACATTTGAGTTATTTCAGTTTTTGACTATTGTTATTTGTATATTGACCTCATATCCTGCAACTTTGCTGAACTCAGATAAATGCTAATAGTTTTCAGTGGATTCCTTAGGGTTTTCTATGTACATGATTATGTCATCTTCAAATAGAGATAGTTTTCCTCTTTCCTTTCCAATTAGGATGCCTTTTATTTCATTTTCTCGCCTAATTGCCCAGGACATCCTTATCCTGTTGTGTGTGTTTAACTTTTTAAGAGATGTTCCCTTTTTTATCCTCCAGGATTCACCAGTGGTAACAATAGCTATCGTTTATTGCATACTTAACTGCTGGCAGACATTGTTTGAACCTGCTGGACTTCACATTCCAGAAGGGCAGGAATGTGTCTGTCACGCTGTACCAGAGACCAGGAGAGTGTCTGCCGTATTGTGGACAGTTGGGGATTGGATACATTCATTTATTTTAATTCTCACGACCATCTATTTCCAGGAAATGAAACTCAAGCTTAAGAATGTTAAGTGTTACTTGGAGGCTCAAAGCTGAGATTTGAACTAAGTTCTGTCTTACCTCAGGGTCTAGATCTTAACGAAGGAATTCCTAAAATGCAGGCTGTCAGTGAGCAGCTTTTATTAAGGAAGTGATAAAACTATGACTGTGAGTTGTAGCCTTTTGGCGTCCTCTCCCCTGAAATGGGCAGGACAGTCGAGGGACTGGCTCTGACCTTAATAGTCGTCCTCATGTCTGTCCTTGTGCCTCTGCTCTCTTCCCCCAAGAAAAATTAAACTGTTTGCAGTGGCATGCACACAGGCATTGTGGTCTGGGACTGCTCCTTGTTTGCACACTGCTTTTTGTCAGGGTGGGGAGATGTATGGGATCTTGGTTGCTTGTTTTCCTCCTGATTCTGTGCTGACCTACTTAGGAGGGCCAGAACGGACCGCAGGTGGCCAACTGTCCCTTTCTGGAGGAGTGAGGCTATAGGGCCTCGGTTTCGGGTTGGCACAGCAGGGCCAGTGTTTCTCCGTGGCTCCATGTGGCGGCTGACAAGGGCGTTTGAGGCCACAGCTCACCTACCCAATCCCACTTTGAGGTCGGAAAGACCCTGGTGTTAAGAAGGAGATAGGGTGCTGTAGGTGGACAGTTGGGGATCGTTTTTACCCTGGCTTCAGCCATATGCTACGGGTGGCCTAGAAGGCAATGCATCTGTGGCTTGAAGTGTGTTTTTTGGAAAACTATAGACCAAGTATGCTAATGATAGTAGACGTTACCTCAAACTGTGAAGGTAACCAAATAGTAGCAAACCAAATAGATGTGAGCAGGTTAAACAAATAATCTAATTAAAAACAAGAATAACAGCAGCAAAAACTGTGTCCATGGCAGGATGGCACTGGTGGTGACCCGATAATAAAGTTTCCCTCCCAGAACTTGTAGGAATTGCAATGGTCTGCATTTGTGACCTGCAGTAGGAACTTTGCCCTTGCCGGAAGACTGGGTTAGAAACCTCATTAAACCCTGGTTCAGGTGCTGAGTTTTGCTGGTGAATACTATTCGAGCAGCCTTCATAGTGCATTAAGGAGGTTACAGTGCATAGGTTTTGGATATGTGTGACAACTTGTCAACACAACTTGAAGAAAGGACTTAGAATTTGGACTCACTTTGTAGCCCATGAGGACCTGAGGATCCTGATTTGAGAACTGGGACCCTGCTCTAGAGGGAGCTGGTGTGGCTTTGTCTGACTCGATGGCATTTGCCATGGACTTTGAGCTTGCCCATGGGACTGCAAGGAGAGACTTCTGGTCTCTGCACATCTTGCTTTGCCAAGGCTCTCGTTCCCTGGGGTTGATTTCACGTTGTAATAAATAAACTGAGTGCTTCCTGTGTCCCGGGACTGTACCAGCCTGTGGGAATACAAAGACGAAGAGGCTGTGGGGCCTGCTGTGGACACCCTGACTCTAGAGGGGGAACCTGGTGTTTCAGCAGGCCACAGGAAAAGTGGCCCACGGCTGGCACGGGTGCCCTGGATCGGGGTGGCTGGCTTTTCTCGTTTATACTGTGCTGATTCCATCTTTGTTCAAAATTTTGAGATTTTGTTCATTATGGCTTTTTTTTCATTAATTTTGACTTTTAAAATTATTGCATTTTAAAAAAAGTATTTCATTAGTATGTTTTTTTTCTTGGTTACTGCATGTTATTGGTTGGATTGTGGCCCTCTCCAAAGATATGCTCATTTATTGTTCTATTTGTTTATATGTTCTATTTATTTATTTAACCTTCTTTTGAATTCACTGAGATGTTTTCTGAGTTCGTTTTTTCTTCTTTTAGTATCTTGGAAGTTTTACCTCTATTTTTTAGTCTTTTGGTGATTACCCCTTTTTAAAAGCATGTATGCTTAATTAATTGCCTAATGTCTTCACTGTCGATGTGAACAATAGAAGGGCCTTAGAAAACTTTAAAACCCATAACCTCTGTCCCAGATCACGTGCTTTTGTGGACAGTACTTTAGCTGTACTTGGGGTTTTTAAATCACATATATTAGACACTTTTATTGATGCTTTTTATTGCCAATGCTTCCTTAGCTGTGCCCACATCCCTCTTTACTCACTGTTTCTCCTTGTGTCACAGAACATTCTTCTGAGATCATTCTCCTTTTTTCCCAAAGACTGTGCTTCAAATTCTTTTAGTTCTGGCCTGTTTGGGGTAAAATTTCTAAGCTTTTCTTTGGCAATATTTTTATTTTACCCACTTTTTTCTGAAAATATTTTTGTTAGGTTTTCAAGTCTTAAGTTTACTATTATTTCCCTCTTTACTCGGAAGATCTAATTTCCTTGTCTTTCGACTTCCATTTTTGTTGTTGAGATCCCAGCTTTCAGGGTAATTGTTGTTCCTTTGTAGGTTATCTGCCTTTGCTCTCTGGCTGCTCATAAAATCTTTTCATCTTTGGTGTTGTACAGTCTGACTACAGTATGTGTGGATTTGTATTTATTTTTATTTATCTTTCTTGAGTTTTTTTGTGCTTCCTAAGTCTTAGCTTTTATCTCCTTGTTTCTGAAAAAGTCTCCACTATTATTTTTGTGATATTTTTCCTCCTCCATTGTCTCTATTCTTTCTCTCTCTCTCTCTTTTTAGTTAGTGGATTTGTGGGTTTACAGAATAATCATGTGTAAAATGCAGGGTTCCCATATACTACCCTATTGTTAGCACCGTGCATGGGTGTGGTACTTGTTACAATTGGTGAAAGGACATTTTGATAATTGTACTATTAACCACAGGCCACGGTTTAACTTAGGGTTCACAGTTTGTGTTGGGCAGTTCCATGGACTTTTTAAAAAAAAATTTTATTGTAGGAAAATTTATACAGCTTAAATTTTCCCCTTTTAACCACAGTCAAATATATACAATTCAGTACTGTTAAGTACATTCATGATGTTGTACTACTGCCACCATCCATCACCAAAACTTTTCCGTTGTCCAAAATAGAAACTGCATTTTAAGCCTTAATTTCCTATTAATTACCCCCCACCCCATCCCTTGGTAACTTATATTCTAGATTCTGACTCTATGAGTTTGCTCATTATTTATTTCATTCAATGTTCAATAGTATTGCTAATTATTTCGTATCAGTCAGCTCACACAGTATTTGTCCTTTTGTGTCTGAATTATTTCACTCAGCATGATGTCTTCAAGGTTCATCCATGTTGTTGCATATATCAGAACTTCATTTCTTTTTATGGCTGAACATTATTCCATTGTGTGTATAAACTACATTTTGCTTATCCATTTGGTTGATGGACATTTGAATTGCTTCCATCTTTTGGCAATTGTGAATACTGCCACTGTTAATATTGGTGTGCAAATATGTGTTCAAGTCCTTGCTTTCGGTTCTTTTGGGTATATTACCCAGAAGTGGGATTGCCAGGTTATATGGTAATTCTATACTTAACTTTCTGAGGAACTGCCAAACTGTCTTCCACAGCTGCTGCTCCATTTTACATTCCATTGTACAATGAGCGAGTGTTCCTATTTCTCCACATCCTCTCCAAAGCTTGTAACTTTCTATTTTTTAATAGTAGCCATTCTTGTGGGTGTCAGATGTATCTTATTGTGGTTTTGATTTGCATTTCCCTGGTGGCTAATGATGTTGAGCATCTTTTCATGTGCTCTTTGGACATTAGTGCATCTTCTTTGGAGAAATGTATTCAAATCTTTTTGCCCATTTTAAAATTAGGTTTTTTGTCTTTTTGTTGTTGTGTTGAAGGATTTCTTTTTATATTCTGGATATTAATCCTTTATTGGATGTGTGATTTCCAAATATTTTCTCCCATTCTGTATGTTTCACTTTCATGATAAAGTACTTTGAAGTACAGTAGTTTTCCATTTTCATAAGGTTCCATTTATATTTTTTTCTTTTGTTGTTTGTACTTTGGCTGTAAAGTCTAAGAAATCATTGCCTAGAAATAAGGGTCCTGAAGTTGCTTCCCCATGTTTTCTTTTAGGAGTTATATAGCTCTGCTTCTTGTATTTACGTCTTTGATCCATTTTGAGTTGATTTTTGTATGTGGTGGAGGTAGGAGTTCACCTTTATTCTTTTGCAGATGGAGATACTTTTCCCTGCACCATTTGTTGAAAAGACTGTTCTTTCCCAATTAAGTGGTCTTTGCTCACTTGTTAAAATTCAGTTGGCCATAAACGTGAGGGGTGATTTCTGAGTTCTCAGTTTGATTCCATTGGTCTATATGGCTGTCCTTGTGTCAGTACTGTGCTGTTTTGATTATGGTGGCTTTGTAATAAGTTTTAAATTGGGAAGTTTGAGCCCTCCAACTTTGTTCTTCATTTTCAAGATGATTTTGGCTATTTGGGACCCTTTACGCTTCCATATAAATGTGATGATTGGCTTTTCCAGTTCTGCAAAGAAAGCTGTTGGAATTTTGATTGGGATTGCATTGAATCTGTAAATTGATTTGGGTAGAACTGACATCTTAACAATATTTAGTTTTCAAATCCATGAACACACAATACTCTTCCCTTTAGGTCTCCTCTGATTTCTTTTATCAATTTTTGTAGTTTTCTGTGTACAAGTCAATTACATCCTTGGCTAGATTTATTTGTAGATATTTGATTATTTTAATTGCTATTGTAAATGGTATTTTTGCTTGATTTCTTCTTCAGTTGTTTATTGCTTATTTTATAGAAACACTATATATTGTTAGGTATTGATCTTTTACCTCACCACTTTGCTGAATTCATTAATTAGCTCTAAGAATTTTGTTGTGGATTTTTCAGGATTATCTGTATATAGAATCATGTCATCTGCAAATAGGAAAAGTGTTACTTCTTCCTTTCCAATTTGGATGCCTTTTATTTCTTTTTCTTGCCTAATTGTTCTGTCTAAAACTTCTAGTATAGTGTTGAATATCAGTGGTGACAGTGGGCATCCTTGTTTTGTTTCATATCTTAGAAGGAAAGCTTTCAGTTTTTCACCATTGAGTATGATGTTAGCTGTAGGTTTTCCATATATGCCCTTTATCATGTCGGAGAGGTTTCTTTCTATTCCTCATTTTCTAAGTGTTTTCATCAAGAAGGAATGCTGGATTTTGTCAAATGGCTTTTCTGCATCAGTGGAGACAATGTTTTTTCCCCTTCATTTTGTTTTTGTGGTGTATTACGTTAATTGATTTTCTTATGTTGAACCACTCTTGCATACATGGGCTAAAACCCACTTGATCATGGTATAATTATTTTAATGTGCCGTTGGATTTGACTTGCTAGTATTTTTTGAGGATTTTTTGCCTCTATATTCATAAGAGATACTGGTCTGCAACTTTATTTTGTTGTGGTATCTTTATCTGGCTTTGGGATGAGAGTGATGTTGGCATCATAGAGTGAATCAGGGAGAGTTCCCTCCTCTTCAGTTTCCTGGAAGAGTTTGAGTAGGATTGGTGTTAATTCTTCTTGGAATGTTTGGTAAAATAACCCTGTGAAGCCATCTGGTCCAGGGCTTCATTGTGAAATTTTTGATGACTGATCCAGTCTCTTCACCCGCTGTTTGTTTGTTGAGGTCTTCTATTTCTTTTGAGTTGGTGAAAGTAGTTTGTTTGTTTCTAAGAATTTGTCCATTTTATCTACTTTGTTGCTGTACAGTTGTTTATACTATCCTCTTATGCTCCTTTTTATTTCAGTGGGGTTGGTAGTAATGTACCCTTTTCATTTCTGACTTAAGTCCTTTGTGTCCTCTCACGGTTTTCCTTCGTCACTCTAGCTAAAAGTTTGTCAGTTTTATTGATTTTTTCAAGGAATCACCTTTTGGTTTTGTCAATTCTCTTTATTGTTTTTCTTTGTTCTCTATTTCATTTATATCTGCTCTAATCTTTGTTATTTCCTTTCTTCTGCTCGCTTTGGGTTTAGTTTGCTGTTTTCCTAGTTCTTCCAGTTTTGAGGTTAGGTCTCTGATTTGAAGTCTTTCTTCTTTTTTAATGTAAGCATTTAGAGCTGTAAATTTCACTCTCAGCACTGTCTTGGCTGCATCCCATAAGGGTTGGTATGTGTGCTTTCATTTTCATTCGCTTCAAGATATTTCCTAATTTTCCTTGTGACTTTCTCTTCAATCCATTGGTTAAGAGTACGTCATTTAATTTCTACATATTTGTGAATTTTCTATTTTTCCCTCTTTTATTGGTTTCTCGCTTTATTCCATTGTGGTTGGAGAAGATACGTTGTATGATTTCAGTATTTTTGAACTTACTGAGACTTGTTTTGTGACCTAAGATATGATCTCTCCTAGAGATGATGCATGTGCCCAGAGAGGAGTGTGTGCTCTGCTGCTTTTGGGGGAAGTTCTCTGTATGTCTGTAGGTCCGGCTGGTGTAGAGTATCATTCAGCTCTTCTGTTTCCTTATTGATCTTCTGACTACGTGTTCTACTCATCATTAAAAGTGCGTATTAAAGTCTCCTACTATTGATGTAGAACCATCAGTTTCTCCCTTCAAATCTGTCATTTGCTTCATGTAGTTTGGGGCTCTGCTGTTAGGTGCATATATATTTATAATTGTTACATATTCTTATTGAAATGGCCCCTTTATCAGTATATACAGACCATCTTTGTCCCTCATAACTGTTTGTGACTTAAGTCTATTTTATCTGATATTAGTTTAGCTACCATGGCTGTCTTTTGTTTACTATTTACATGGTGTATATTTTTCCATCCTTTCAGTTTCAGCTTACTTATGCCTTTGAATTTTTTATGCAATTTTATTGAGGTATATTCACATACCATGCAGTAATCCAAAGTGTACAATCAGTTGTTGACAGTATAATCCTATAGTTGTGCATTCATCACCACAATCAGTTTTGAATGTTTTCATTACTCCAAAAAATAAAAAATATAAATAAGAATCAAAATAAAAATAAAAGTGAAAAAGAACATCTCATACCCCCCCCCACTATTATTAATTTACTTTTTGTCCCCCTTTTTTCTACTCAGCTGTCCATACACTGGATAAAGGGAGTGGGAGCCACAAGGTTTTCACAATCACACAGTCACATTTTATAAGCTATATAGTTATACAATTATCTTCAAGAATCAAGGCTACTGAGTTGCAGTTCAATAGTTTTAGGTTTTTCCTTCTGGCTATTCTAATACTCTAAAATTAAAAAGTTATATCTATATAATGCATAAGAACAACCTCCAGAATGACCTCTCGACTCCATTTGAAATATCTCAGCAACTGAAACTTTATTTTGTTTCATTTCTCTTCCCCCTTTTGTCCAGAAGGCTTTCTCAATCCTATAATGCTGGGTCATGCTCATCCCCAGGAGTCATGTCCCGCACTACCCGGGATATTTACACCCCTGGGAGTCATGTCCCACATAGGGGGAAGGGCAGTGAATTCACCTGCCGAGTGGGCTTAGAGAGAGGCCACATCTGAGCAACAAAAGAGGTTCTCTGGGGGTGACTCTCAGGCACAATTATAAGTTATGCCTTTGAATTTAAGGTGAGTCTCTTCCAGATAGCATATAGTTGGGTCCTGCTTTTTTTTTTTTTTTTTTTTTTTTTAATCCATTCTGCCAATCTCTGCCTTTTGACTGAGGAGTTTAACCATTTATATTTAAAGTTAGTACTGATGATACAAGTCTTTTTTCTGTCATTTTGCTGTTTAGTCTTTGTAAGTCTTATACCTTTTTTGTACCTCAATTCTTCTGTTAATGTATACTTTCATATTTATTTAATTTTTTGTATTGTACCACATGAAGTTCCATCTCATTTCTGTCTGGATATACTTTTCATAGATTTTCCTTGTGGTTACCATGAAGTTAAGATTTAACATCCTAAATATATAACAATCTTATTTGATTTGATACCAACTTGACTTCGATAGCATACATATGCACTGTTCCTATATTCCTCTGTCCCCCAACCTGTTTTTTGTACTTGTTACAGTGAATGTACCAAAGATACAATTTGTTAGTCCAAACCAAAAATTTTTCATTACTTTTTTTTAAATTTTATTTTGAAATAAATTCCAACTTACAGAAACAGTTGCAAAAACAATACAAACCCCATACACAGAACTCCAGCATACCCTGACCTCCCTCCCCCGATACCCTGGTCCACCACCTTTAACATCCTGTCACACCACCATTTCTTTCTTTCCCTCCCTCCCTATCCATCATCCATCATCGATTGCTCTGTCTTCTGAACATATGGGAGCAAGCTGCACACATCCTTGAACAAACAATATAATTCATATATACATTTCCCGTGAACAAGAACATTCTTTTATGCAATCCCATTAAGCACAGCTAAGAAGTTCAAGAAATTCAACATTGATACAAAGCTTACATTCTATATTTCCTTTTTTTTTCTTATGTCCCATCTGTGTCCCTTTGAGCCTCCTCTCCTCCATCCTCAGATCCCATCCAGGATCATCCTTGGCATTTAATTGTCATTATCTTTTTAGACTTTTTTGTTTTCATTTGTGGAAACATATATACAGCTTAAATCTTCCCATTCCACTCCCTCCCTAGCATTCCATTAGTGGGATTAATCACGTTTAGAATGTTGCAATGCTATCACCTTCCCACCATCCATTACTAGAAATTTCCCTTCAACCAAACAGAAACCGTACACTCATTTCCTAACTCCCCATTGCCTCTTCCCACACTTCTCTGTAACCCATACTCCACTTTTCATTTCTATGGTCATATTCTCTGATACTTTCTTTGTGTTTATCATGGGGCTTAAAGTCAACCTCTTAAGTCTGTAACAATCTTGTTTTTCTTTGATACCAACTTAACTTCAATAGGACACATAAACTATGTTCCTATACTCCTCCATTCCCCCACCTTTATGTAGTTCTTGTCAAAAATTACATATTTTACATTGAGTCCAAAACCACTGATTTATCATTACAGTTTATGTATTTTAGATCCTGTAGGAAGTAAATAGTGGAGTTACAAATAAAAAATACAGTAGTATTGGTATTTATATTTACCATGTGATCTTTACTGGAAATCTTTATTTCCTCATGTGGTTTCAGTCAATTGTTTAGTGTCCCTTCCTTTCAGCCTGCTCAATTCCCTTTAGCATTTCTTATAGGACTGATCTACTGGTGATGAAGTCCCTCAGCTTTTCATTATCCGGGAATGTTTTCATCTCCCCCTCATTTTTACCCTCCAGGTGTTTGTGAATTTTCTAAGTCTCTGATGGTTATTGACTTCTATTTGTATTCCCTTATGGTCAGAGAATGTGCTTTGAGTAAATTCGATTTTTTTTTTTTAATTTATTGAGGCTTGTTTTATGTCCCAGCATATGGTCTATTCTGGAGAAAGATCCATGATCACTAGAGAAGAATGTGTGTCCTGGTGATTTGGGATGTAATGTTCTATATATGTCTGTTAAATTTCTCTATCTCTCTCTCTCCTTTCTTTATTTCTCTGTCAGTAGGGCTCCCTTTAGTATCTGAAGTAGGGCAGGTCTTTTATTAGCAAAATCTCTCAGCATTTGTCAGTGAAAAATTTAAGCTCTCCCTCAAATTTGAAGGAGAGTTTTGCTGGATAAAGTATTCTTGGTTGGAAATTTTTCTCTCTCAGAATTTTAAATATGTCATGCCACTGCCTTCTCGCCTCCATGGTGGCCACTGAGTAGTCACAACTTAGTCTTATGTTGTTTACTTTGTATGTGGTGAATTGTTTTTCTCTTGCTGCTTTCAGAACTTGCTCCTTCTCTTCAGTATTTGAAAGTCTGATCAGAATATGTCTTGGAGTGGGTTAATTTGGATTTATTCTATTTGGAGTTTGCTGGGCATTTGTGCTTTGTGTATTTATATTGTGTAGAAGGTTTGGGAAGTTTTCCCCAACAATTTCTTTGAAAACTCTTTCTAGACCTTTACCCTTCTCTTCTCCTTGTGGGACACCAATATGTCTTAAATTTGGATGTTTTATTTTATCTATCATATCCCTGAGATCCATTTTGATTTTTTCTATTTTTTCCCCATTCTTTCTTTTGTTCTTTCATTTTCCATTCTCTAGTCCTCAAGGATGCTGAGTCATTGTTCACCTTCCTCTAATCTTGTACTATGAATATCCAGTGTCTTTTTAATTTGGCCAACAGTTTCTTTTATTTCCATAAGATCTTATATTTTTTTTATTTACTCTTGCAGTTTCTTCTTTATGCTCTTCTAGGTTCTTCTTTATGTCCTTTATATCCTGTGCCATGCTCTCATTGTTTATCTTTAGTTCTTTGATTAATTGCACCAAGTACTGTGTCTCTTCTGATCTTTTGATTTGGGTGTTTGGGTTTGGGTTCTCCATATCGTCTGGTTTTATTGTATACTTTAAGATTTTGTGTTGTTTTTGGCCTCTTGGCATTTGCTTTACTTGATAGGGTTCTTTCAGGGTCTAAAAAATACCAATCTCTAATTTGTCAGATCTACAGCTTGGTGGCGTATACTTTCTCTAATTAACCAGCAGATGGCACCCACAAGTCACCTATTCCCCTCAAGTCAGTTCTCCCCAACTTTGTCTTTGTGGTGTGTGGGGGTCTGACTCTTGTGGGGTTCAATTGGTACACCAAGTTTGGGTATGTTGTTGGAGCTGTCCGCCCTGAATGTGGGGCATGTGTCTGAGTGGTTAGGGAGGCAGGGCAGCTTTAATAATCAAACCTCCCAGGTGTTCCCAGAGATTTAAGGCTGTTGCAAGAGTCCAAGCCTTCACCTCAGTCTCACCACTGATTGTCTCTGCTGCTGACCCACAAGTCCTTGGTATTGGCGTAGGGTCCCTGGGATTTCTGAGCAGATCCCCCTTCCCAGCTGTGCTCTTCCAGGACCTCTGCTGAGGGAAGGTTGTGCCATGTCACAAGTGCGTGCCAGCCCTCCAGGGAAGCCCTGGGCCACCGTGCAGGGGCATTCCCACCCTGCCATAAAGATGGTTGAATGGGGCATGTTAATTTCCCCCTTTTCGCATAGCTCCGCCTTCCCAGCTCTGGGACAATTAGCTGTGGGTGCCCTAAAGGCCACTGTCCATGGCCAATATTGTGGCATGTGCGCGGTGTGCGGGAAACACTCCTTGTCACACTGGGACCCTTGGTGCAGCTCTCTGCTATGGGTCTGGCCCCGGGCATGAGCGTCCCCAGCCCGCTGGGGAGATGGTTGTAAGGGGCGTGCTTTCTTTCTCCTTTTGGCTTCCCTCTGTCCCCCAGCCTCGAGACAATCAGCAGCATGTGTGGGAAGGGCTATCCTCCACACCAGACACCAAGGCGTTGGGACAGCCCGCTCCTGCCGTGCTTTACTGCATGGTTCTCACTGTTGTATCTGCAGTTGGTTCGAGTTTTTTTTTTTTTTAAAAGGACTAGTCCGCCTCCAAATGCCAACCCATGGTTTCCCCACACCGCAGCATGGCTGCCGGACTTTCAGCCGGCTCACTCACTTGTTTCAGAATGCAGACTCCCGGTTTCACCAAATGCATGGTCCCTGTGGATTTAGCAGACCTTGTCCGGCTGGTGCATTGCTGGAAGTGATGTTCTGGGTCACTTTCTGGCTTTTATCTAGTATTTTTCATGGAGGTGTTTTTTGCCCTGTCTCTCCTAGCTGCCATCTTGGGTTCTCTCTCATTACTTTTTATTCATTTGCATTTTATCAGTTTTACGAAGTCAGAAGTGGCGTTACACAGCAGAAAATACAGTCCAGGGGTGCTGGCATTTATAATTACCCAACTGGTTACCTTCGCCGCAGCTCTTTAGTTCTTTATGCCGGTTTGAACCACTTTCTGGCTTCCCTTCCTTTCAGCCTGAAGAGCTCCCTTCCCCTTGCCGGTGGGGCTGCTCTGGTGGAGACGGACTCCCCCAGCCTTGTTCATCTGGGAGGGTCTTGATCGCTCCCTCAGCTTTCAGTGAATGTGTTGCTGGGTATAAAGCTCTTCATTGCAAATGTTTCCTTTCAGCACTCTTAAGTTTTCCAGCCCGCTGCCTTCTTGCCTGCGTGGTTTCTCGGGAAACTGAGACTCCCTTGTACATAAAACGCTGCTTTCCCCGCAGCTTTCAGAACGCTCTCCTTGGTCTTTACGTTCAACTGTTTGATCAGTATGCGAAGGAGCATATTTTTCTTCAAGTTCATTCTGTTTGGTGTCCTCTGGGCTTTGGATGGGTGTAATCATGTCTTTTGCTAGGTTTGGCAAGTTCTCTATCATTATTTCTTGGAATACTCCTCCTGCCCCTTTCTGTTTTTCTCCTTCTACTGGGACCCCCATATAATGTGTACATTGGTGTGCTTGATGGTGTCCCACAGGTCTCTTAGGCTGTTTTTCCTTTTTGTAATTCTTTTTTTTTCTGCTCCTCAGCTTGACTCAGTTGTCTTAGCTTCGAGTTCACTGATTTTTCTGCCAGGGACAATATGCTGTTAAAACCTTCCTGGGAATTTTTCCTTTCAGTTATTGTGGTCTTCAACTTCAGTAGTTCTGTTTGATTCCTTTTTAAAATACTTGTCTCTTTACTGAAATTCTCATATTGTTCATTCATTATTTTCCTGATGTCCTTTAGTTCATTCTCTGTATTTTTCCTTCACCTCCTTGAGCATATTGAAGATCATTAAAAAAAAAAAAATCTTTGTTCAGTGTATCCACAGTCTGGTCATCTTTATTGGTGATTTTTCTCTGGATTTTGATCCTCTTCCTTTGGATGGGCCATCCATTTCCAGATTCTTTGTCTTGTAATCTTTTGTTGCACACTATACATTTTACTATTTTAAAATGTTAATTCTGGGATTTATTCCCTGAGATGTCTGTTTCTTGAGTTTGTATATAGCTAGTGATATGGCAGAGATTTTCTTAGGTGTCTGAAGTTAAGAAAACCAAGCACTGGAAGATCTGCACAAGTCAGCAAACCAAAATGTTTCAGATGACCAATGCATGATATTATGAAATCACATGTGGGTGAAAGATCCATTCAAAGTGCAAAGTAGACCAATGTGTTTTAATGTAACAGAGTATGAAAAATTCATTGAAATGGTTTCAGATTCCACATTGCACTCAACATCTAACAAACTACCACAAATGCAAGTGGTAACCAAAAGAGAGCTAGGATAGGCCTACTAACATCAGATAAAACAGACTTTAAGTCTAAACTGTTACAAGGGTCAAAAAGAGTTACTAAATACGGATAATAGGGTTAGTTCCACAAGAAGACAACAATTAAAGTGAAAGGATGGAAAAATACATAGCATGCAAGAAGGAACTACTACTAGTTGAGTTTTGGTATGGTATCAAAGAAGAAAATCCACAATTATCTGAAAAGGCTACTCAAATACTTTTTCCTTTTCCAACCACATGTCTAAGTGAAGCTGGATTTTCTTCATATACTTCAATCAAAACAAGATATCCCAACAGACTGAATGCAGAAGCAGATATGCAGATCCGACAGTCTTCATTAAAGAGGATTTGCAAAAGTGTAAAACAATGCTACTCTTCTCACTAAAGTTTTTTTTTCTTTTGTAAGTGGACATTTTTTTCATAAAAATATGTTATGTTTATGTGTAATGGGTTTATTGTTGTTATTTTTAGATGAATTAATAAAATATCTGTGTCTTCAAAAAAAAAAAAACAAAAGAAAAAGAAAACCAAGCAAAGCATAAAACCCCTTCCCCAGTCTTCGCACTGGCTCTGCAGTGGCCGTGCTCTCTGACAAAGCTGAGCCCCCCCAGCAGGAAGGTCAGCCCAAGTGAATGCAAGGTGCTGAGTCCTCCCTGTCTCTCCTGGGCCTCTTCTCCTGGGCTTGTGCTCGCTGGTGGCCTTAAGAGTCACCTCTTCACAGGATTTGAATGCCCCTCTCTTTCCAGGAGATAGGCCTTTCCCTCTCCCAGGTGTTCCTCTGCAGGACTTAGAGCAGGTGAGCCTGTACCCCAGGCCGCCTGCCTCAGTTGTTCCCTGTACAGCTTTCCTTGGCTCAGGCTGCTTTTGCCTGGGAGGGGGACGTGCTGGAGAGGAGTCTCCCAAGTCAGTCTTTCCCAGCTGGAACAATGCCAGGGACCACAGAGGAAGTGCTCGCTGTCTCCACACTGCCCAGGAAAGGGATGAGGGAGGAGTCAGGAAGGGCGCCAGGAGCTCCTCCCAGGGCTCCCCAAAGCTGCACTGTCTTGACTCTGCCCCTGTCCAGCAAATGCAGCCCTCACTGTCCCCCGCAGTTCTGAGGACACGTACCGTCAGTTTGTCTCCTCTGCTTTGTCTGGGGCGGGTTGGAGCAAGGGCCGCCTGCAGAGCCAGGCTCCCAACCATCCAAAGTCGCTACCCAAAGGCCGCAGTCAGCAATTGGCCCTAAGCCCTCCCCAGATCTTGGGAAGTGGATTTTTATGTCTCTTCTGGCACCAGCAAGCTAGCCAGGGGCTGGACCCTGTGCTGCCTGCAGCGAGAGCAGGAGCTGGATGGTGGTAACCGTGCTGTGGAGAGAGCTTGTACTGGTCTTCACCGTGATTTACCAGCCTCTGCCTCCCTCTCCTCTCCAGATGCTTTACAGAGTTCTGCTGGAGTCCAGAGTTCCAAAAGAGCAGATTCCAACAGCTCCTGCCTGTCTAACAGCTATTCTGGGGAAGGCCGGGTTCGTGGAGCTCCCTGCCCCGCCATCTTCCCTCCACCCTTCTCTCTCTGTCCTTTCTTTATGGAGCTCTGGTTAGAAGGCTGAACGTTCCCACTTTAGCCTCCTTGTTTTCTTACCTCTCGCATGCTTTTTCATCCCATTCCATCTCTGCTATATTTTCTATATTTTCTTTAGCTCTGTTTTCTGCTTAGTATTTTCTTTTCCTTTTGAGTTTTATGTTTCAATTATTATAGTCTTCATTTTTTAAGTTTTAATAGTTTTTTAAATTGCCTGTTCATTTATAATACTCATTAGCTTCTTGATCATTTTTAATTTCTTTTCTTTTTTTTTAACTTATTTACACCTATTGAGCATCCTCATTTTTTGGTCTATAATTGATGATTATATTGTAAGAAAGTGTTTTGGTTCTGGCTCTTGTGCTGAGTGTTATGTATAAGGTCTTGTTTTTTCATGTGTTTCCTGGTTTACATGGTGAACTCACATTGGTTAGTACTGTATTTGTGGGAATTCTTTGAAGAAAGTTCTTTTCTGTAAGAGAGTATGTGTGTTCACTTTGACCAGGAAGCTGGGGGGCCACTTTCCTGGATTTACTTTATATTAAGATTACTGGCTTGTGGACTTTTGGGCCAAGCTTGAGACAGACAAGATTCCTTGATGGTTTTCCAAGTTCACTCTTTCCTAGCCCTGTGCAGGGTATGCGATCCGAGTCCCTGCCTGAGCCCTTTCCTCCTGCCTCCCTGCAGCAAGCCACTAAACTGGAAGCTCCAGGCCACCCGGAATCTACTGTCTGTAGCACTCACCTCCCTGAGTATGTGCCCTCACTTCATTCCTGGTCAGAGATGTTTTTCCTTCATTTCTTGCAAGCTCCTTCATGCTTTCAAGGGTTTTGAAAAAATATTTGTCAAGGCTTTTTTATTGCTCTGCTGTGTGAAGGTTTTGGGCTTTCTGTATTCTGTAATATTGTCAGAAACCAAAGTCCTTTAGTTTCCAATTTTCGTTGGAACCCTTATTGCCGGTTATAATTTAGTGCCCAAGACAGCTTGTAGAATCCTCTCTGACTCAGGATGCATATTGAGATGGTCAGTGCTGTTGTGCTCGTCGTCACTTGTTCTGTGGATTAAACAGGCTTGCGTGGTCTGACCTGTTACCCAGATGTTACGTATAATGTTCACTTAATAAAAAGATATGATTAGCTTTTATACAGCTGAATTGAACTTTTAGAGTAGAGTACCCTTATGGATCAAGGGCTACTTGTATATGTATGCAGAATTGGTAATAAAATAAGAAAGATGAATTAATAAAAATGGTTTTTGAGGTTCCTGCAGGGCCTTCTCTGCACCCTTGTCCTTGATTATGGGAGCCTATAAATGGTGGGATTACATGAAATTACTGCTAGAGTTTCCTTTTTTTACTGCTCTGTCATCTACACTGTAGGACTGGACACCTGACACATAAGGCATCTCCTCTGTTTGCTAAGGTCCTGCCAGCCAGGAGCGGCCTTTAGGTGCAGTGCAGTGTGGAGGGGCTGACACCTCACCACGTCCTTCTGCATTTCAGGCTGATGCTGATGTCCCTGTACAACGTGAGCATCAATTTGAAAGGCCTGAAGTACATCAGCGAGAGCCCAGGATTCATCCCCCTGCTGTGGTGGCTGCTTGGTGGTAAGGAGGGGGGTCGCCTGCACAGCCACAGCTCATGCACCTGGCACAGGGGGGCTTGGTTCCAGACCACTGCGATAAAGCAGGTTGCATGAGGTGCACAAGGTTTGTGGTTTCCCGGGCATATCAAAGTAACGTTTACACCACACTGTAGGCTATTAAATGTGCACTAGCACTGAGTCTAAAAAATCAGTGTACACACACACCTGAATTAAAGAGTAACTTTATTGCTAAAAACTGCTGGCTGTCACCTGAGCCTTCAGTGAGTCATGATCTCTTTGCTGGTGGAGGGTCTGGCCTTGGTGTTGATGGCTGCCAAAGGTTGGGGTGGCTATGGCTGTTTCTTAAAATAAGACAACAATGAAGTTTGCCACATTGATGGACTCTTCATTTGATTTGAACATTTAGAGGCCCCTGTAGGGTTATTAATTGGCCAAATTTCAGAATTGTTGTGGCTCAGGGAATAGGGAGGCCCAAGGGGAGGGAGAGAGATAGGGAACGGCTAGTCCATGGAGCAGTCAGAACACACAGCATTTATTGATTAAGGGTGCCACCCTATATGGGTGCGGTTCATGACACACCAAACAAGTTACACAGGTAACGTTGCAGATCACAGATCACCATCACAGAAATAATAATAATGAAAAAAGTTTGAAATGTGATAGTTACCAAAATGTGACACAGAGACATGAAGTGAGCACCTGCTGTGGGAAAAATGGTGCCAGTGGACTTGCTTGACGCAGGGTTGCCTGTGCTCTGTAGCTGAAATACATCTTAAAGATTTAGAAATTAGAATTGAGCCTCCAAAGATGATATAATTCCTTTTAAGACAATGGTTGCAAGTTATAGAAAACCCCATGGTGTGCTGAAGGGTATTTCTGGTTTTGTTTCTGAAGTATTGCTTTCAATTTAGTTACAGTTTAGGGGTGGTCCTGTGATCAGTGATAAGTGATCAGAGACAGACTGTAAATGGCTTTGATCTGTCCCCTCCTCCGAGGACAGCACAGTGTGTGGGTATATGCAGCTTTGACTATAAGGTAAAGGAAAAGCCCCATTGTTAAAGAATTTATGTAAAAAAAATCTGAGAGATACTGCACTGTGTGTGATGGTTTTATATGTGTATTTTCTTTGAAATAAAAAGCTACCTTTTACTGCTTCTTCACCCTTCCTACTCACCCTTAACACCAATTTCACCTAAAACTTTGTCCCAATATGTTATTGTAATTTTTAGCAATATATATTTAGTAGGTACACGTCTTGCTCAAAAATGCTAAAAAATGTGACTTTTGTTATATTTTCTTAATTCAACTTACTCTTTTTGAGCTTCAGTCCCATTTGCTAGTTGATGCGGTTTGCTAATGCTGCCAGAAATGGATTGAATTTTATAAAGGGGGTTTATTTGGTTACACAGTTATGGTGTTAAGGCCATAAAGTGTCCAAGGTAAGGCATCAGCAATCGGGTATCTTCACTGAAGGATGGCCAATGGTGTCTGGAAAGCCTTTGTTAACTGGGAAGGCAGGTGGTTGGCGTTTGCTTCAAGTTCTGGCTTCAAAAAGGCTTTCTCCAAAATGTCAGTGTTGGCTTCCAACAGCCATCTTCAAAATGTGTCTCTCAGCTTCAGCTTCTCTTGGGGTGTTTTATCCTCTCTTAGCTCTAGCACCTCCTTCTTTCTGTGCACACTTTTATACGACTCCAGTGATTCAATTAAGACCCACCCTGAATGGGTGGAGTAGCACCTCCATGGAAATTATCCAATCAAAGGTCTTACCCACAGTTGATTGTGTCACATCTCCATGGAAACACTCAATCAATAGGTTCGAACTTAATCAACACTAATACGTCTATGTCCCTCAAAAGATTGCATCAAAGAATATGGCTTTTCCTGGGGGACAAAATATACAAACCAGCACAGTAGCAGATTCTTATTTTTGTTAACAGCTTCAGTATGGTATAATTGACATGCAGTAAAGCACAAGTATTTAAAGTAAACAGTTTGATAAGCATTGCCATAAATCCACACCTGTGAAAGCATCACCATGATCAAGAGTGTGCACATGCCCTGCACCCCCATAAGGTGCCTCCTGCCCCTTGGGTCCTTCCCCACCCGTGCCTCCCAGCCTCTCTCTTGGACAATCACTGGCCTCCTTTCCACACCACAGCTGGGTTTCATTTTCTACAATTTCTTGCAAATGGAATCAAACATTTTGTGTTCTTTTTTTGCCCAGCACCTTTCACTCAGCATGATTTTTTGAAACCTATCCATATTGTTGTGTGTATCAATAGTTATTCCTTTTTATTGTGAACTAGTACTCCTTTTTGTAGATATGCCACATAGCTGTTGAGGGGCATTTGGGTTGTTTCCACGATTTGGTTCTTACAGCTAAAGCAGCTGTGAACATTCATGCACATCTTTGCATGGACAAGTGCATCCCGTCGCCAGTAGCTGCGTGTTGATTGGTTGCATGTTGTTGCCAGCACTTGGGAAGGTCGTTTTGTTCCAGTAGGGGCGTTATGGTACCTCATTGTGGTTTTAATTTGCATTTCTGTTATGACTTATGATGTTGAGAATCTTTTCATGGGCATACTTATTTGCCATCTGTATATCTTCTTTGATGAAGTGTCTGTTCAAATCTTTTGCCCATTTTAAAAATTGGGTTGTCTGTTTTCTTATTATTGAGTTTTAAGAGTTCTTTATATATTCTGGATACAAATCCTTTGTCAGATAGTGGTTTGCAAATATTTTCTCCCAGTCTGTGGCTTTTCTTTTCATTTTCTTGAGTGTCTCTTGAAGAACAGGAGTTCTTAATTTTGTTGATGTTTAATTTATCATTATTTTTCCTTTATGCACTGTGCTTTAGTATAGAAATCTTTACCTAACTCCAGGTCACAAAGATTTTATAATATGTTTTCTTCTAAAAGTTTTAAGGTTTTGCATTTGCTTTTAGGAGGTCTGTGGTCCATTTTGATTAATAGCAGTGTGTGTGGACAGGTGTGAACCACGCTTACTTTTTTTACATAAAGCTATCCAACTGATTGAGCACATTTGTTGGAGACTCTCCTTTCTCCATGGAATTGCCTTTATACCTTTGTTGAAAATCAGTTGGCCTTCTATGGGGGGTTTAGTTCTGGATTCTTTGTGCCCCTGTTCCATTTTTGTATCATGCCAATACACACTTTATAATAAGTCTTGATATCGTCATAATCTTAAAGTCAGGTAGTGTCTGTCTCCAACCTTATTCTTCTTTTTCAAATTTGTTTTGGCTATTTCTCAGTCCTTTGCACTTCCTTACGAAATTGAGAATCAGCTTGTCAATTTCTACCAAAAAAAAAAAAAAAAAGCCTGTTGGGATTTTTATTGTGATTCTTTTCAGTTGGCAGTTTAGTTAGGGGAGAGTTGACGTTTTAACAATATTGAGTCTTCCATGAACACAGGGTGCTTCTTCACTTATTTGGATCCTCTTGGGAGTCAGGGGTCTCATGAGTTTCCTGCACATTTTCCGAGCAGGACACTGACTGCCTTTTTCCCCAGCTGCCTTTTTTTTTTTAATTCAGTTTTTTTGAGATATATTCATACATCATACAGTTATCCATGGTGTACAATCAGCTGTTCACAGTACCATCATATAGTTGTGTATTCATCACCCCAATCTATTTTTTGAACATTTTCCTTATACCAGAAAAAGTAAAAATAGGAATAAAAAATAAAAGTAAAAAAGAACACCCAAATCATCCCTGCCACCCTAGTTTTCATTTAATTTTTGTCCCCATTTTTGTACTCATCCATCCATACACTGGATAAAAGGAGTGCGACCCACAAGGCTTTCACAATCACACTGTCACCCGTTATAAGCTACATTACTATTTAGTGCCCCTGTAAGGCAGCCCACTGGTGTCCGTAGCCCTTTGGGAACTGGGTCTTGATGAATCAGCACAAATGCCCGTACTTGGGCTGCGGCTGCTGCTGTGTGTAATAAAGTTCTTTGCTCCGATGCAGGCGTCTCGAGCCTGGCCCCGCACTCCTGGAACTGTGGCAGGCCGACTTGGTAGCTACAAGTCAGGTGACATCCTGGACTTTCTGCAAATAAGGGCAGGCTTCAGGCTATGTTGTAATAACCCCCTGTCCCCAGGGTGGGATACTTGACCAAACAGCTTTTTATTTCTCTTGAGAATTTGAACTAGGAGACCCGTGGAATCAGTGGTAGGGCTTGCACTTGACCTCTAGCATAACTTACTGAGGTCGGTTGTCATGTTGGGTCATGTGCGAGCAGGATGCCAGTTGTGGGGTGGTGGGAGGGAGAGAAGAATTGAATGAGGTCATCTGCACTCTTTAACAAGCTAGTCACTGCTGTAAGTGCTTTACAGACATTTGCAGATGGACTTTTCTCAGTATTCCTA
Source organism: Choloepus didactylus (assembly GCF_015220235.1). Classification (NCBI taxonomy): domain Eukaryota; kingdom Metazoa; phylum Chordata; class Mammalia; order Pilosa; family Megalonychidae; genus Choloepus; species Choloepus didactylus. The sequence continues at coordinate 3,353,313 of NC_051307.1, forward strand.
TAAGGTAAATGTTGCAATCTTTTCTATTTTATAGTTGAAGAAACCAAGGCACATAGAGGTGAAGTAACTTTCCCTGGGTGGGAGAGGTGGGGTTAGAAACCCAGACAGACTGGCTGCAGATCCCATGCACTCACCCTCCACAAGCCTCCCGAGCAGGGAGGGCCTCTCGGGGCAGGCGCCTTGGGTCTTGGTGACCCGAAGCCCCTGCTTCCCATCAGGCCCAGCCGTGTGTGGCTTCCAAGGCAGGTCCTGAAACAGCGGCAGCCGGGGCTTTTGACTGTGTATTCCCTACGGCCTCCTTAGCTCTGGACTCCTGCATAGCGAAAAAACTATATGCGTCTCATTTGAGTTCCTGACACCCCTGAGAGACAGTGCTCTTCATTAGGGTGGACTGGCTCCACTTTAACCTTGGCATGTGGTTGTTTCATCCTGACCTCAGTGTGCCTTTTGCCCCTCTGGTTGTGAATGAGTAAGCTGGCGCATCCCTCGGAAGCCGTGAGACTGACAAAGAACGCCAGTGAACAGCTGATGGGGATGGAGTGTTGGCATGACATTGGGGTGGGGATCACATGTTATATTGCTGTTGATGCAAACTAGCATTACGATCATGTTTTAACAGTGGTGCTGCATGTCTTACTCATGTTTACAATGTTGAATAGGCATTGTTCCAGTTTGTTAATACTGACTGCCTTTTTTGCAAAACCCCAGAAATGGATCGGCTTTTATAAAGGGGGTTTATTTGGTTACACAGTTACAGTCTTAAGGCCATAAAGTGTCCAAGGTAACGCATCAACAATCGGGTACCTTCACTGGAGGATGGCCAATGGTGTCTGAAAAACCTCTGTTAGCTGGGAAGGCACATGGCTGGCATCTGCTCCGGAGTTCTGGTTTCAAAAAGGCTTTCTCCCAGGACGTTCCTCTCTAGGCTGCAGCTTCTCTCCAAAATGTCACTCTCAGTTGCTCTTGGGGCATTTGTCCTCTATTCGCTTCTCTGCTTTCAAAGTCCATCTCCAAAATGTCTCTGTAAACTGCAGTTTCTCTCTCAGCTCCTGTGCATTCTTCAGTGTCCCTCTTGGCTGTAGCAAGCTTGCTCCTTCTGTCTGAGCTTATATAGTGCTCCAGTAAACTAATCAAGGCTCATGCTGAATGGGTGGGACCATGCCTCCTTGGAAATTATCTAATCAGAGTTATCACCTACAGTTGGGTGGGTCACATCTCCATGGAAACACTCCATCAAAGAATTACAATGTAATCAACACTGATATGCCTGCCCACACAAGATTGCATGAAAGATAATAGCATTTTGGGGGACATGATACATCCAAACTGGCACAGGTGTGTAAGCCCATTATTTGGCTGGTCCAGGTACTGCAAAATGTCATTTATTTCTCCAGTGTAAACCTTTGTTCCGAACTCCAGGCCCGTGTTTCCAGCCATCTAGTTGACATCTCCATATGGATATCTTATGGCTATTCACCCATATTCAGACTAAACTACTAATCGCCCCCCACACCACACTCTACCTGCAGCCTTCCCAGTCTCAGCTGATGGCGGCTCTTTTTCTAATTTCCCAAGCCTTTAAAACCCTTAGAGCGATTCTTTACCCTTTTTTCTCTCATACTTCCATCCTGTCTGTTGGGAAATCCCGGTGGCTCTACTTTCCATCACTTCTCACCGTCTCCCACCACCACCCGGGCTTGCGCTGCTGTCATCTTTTGCTCAGAGCACTTGAGTGGACTCCCACGGGTCCTTACGCAGTCCGTCCTAGCAGGCCATGAAGAGGGGTGAGGGGATGGGGAACAGACCCCTGACCAGCCCCTGACTGGAAACAGTCAAAATGCTGGGGTGAGAGTGTAATGAACACCTTGTTAAAATGCTCCTCTGAGCTATTGAAAAAAGGAATTACATCCAGAGCACAAAAACCAAGAGAACTGAGCTGGCTCTTGCTTTGAAGGCATCTGTCAACTTGACCTTCAGTTTCAGGGCCTCACAGGGAGTGGGGGACAGAAGACAAGCCCCAGGTCCCCAAGGTGTGAGGTCTAATAGTGGACTCTCAAGAGAATGAGGGTCAACTAAGGACACTCCTCCAACCCTTGGGACTGAGGAAAGTTGCCAGCTTTGACCTTTGGCACCGAGAGTAGTAGGGGGAAAATCTCTTCTGAGAATTAATAACCACAGATGGTTTTTATGCAAGTTTATGCCTTGATTCTAACTACCTGAGTGGTCCAAAATATCTCTAGCCAAGAATTTAGTTTAAAATGATCCTTGGTTGGTAGAGTTTCTAGCCATTTAGGAAAAAATTCAAATTCTTTCTGGAGGATTCTTTGGCTTCAACCAAGACTTTGAGGAATTCTTACAGTAAAGCGCCAAAAACCTGAGCTCACAAATTAAAAACAGAAAGCATAGGGAAATGTCATTGATGAAAGCCAACAGAAATAACAGACTTGTAACATAAGACCTGCAGAAGATTTCAGATATAAGAATTATCACTCCAGTAGAAATTAAGTGTTTTAACATGTTTAAAGAAATAAAGAAGGGATTAAAATATGAGTGTAAAAAGTAAGAGATTATAAAAATACAAGGTAAGATCTGAAAAAGAATCAAGTATTTCTGAAAATGAACAATATAATGGTTACAATTAAAAATTTATGTGGGCAGTTTTTAACAGCAGATTATACACAGTTGAAGAGATAATTAACTTGATTGACAGATCGAGAAATTATCCAGAATGAAGCACAGAGAGTCAATGAGATGAAAAATATGTGATGCAAAAGACATGGAAGGAAAAGACTAAGAATTTAGCATGTCCATTAATCAGCGTTCTGGAACAAGGGAGAGAGTGATGAGGGCAGAAGCAGCATTTAAAGAGATGGTGGATGAGGTGTTTCCCAAACTGACGAAAGAAACCGATCCCTCCTTTGAGAAGCCCGCCTATTCTAAGCAGGATAAACGAGGAGAGCCCAGACACATAAAGTAAACTGCAGAACTCCCATACAGGACAGGTGTTAGAGATGGGTGGGCAGCAGAGGTGCATGCTGGCAGAGTAGTGGCACTGAGGCTGATAGCTGTCCCCTAACAGCAGCCACGGAGCACCTCAAGGCCGCGAGAGAAAAGGAACGTTGGCCCCAAATACTGCACAGCCCCCCTCCAAATACGTTTCAGGAACAAGAGTGAATAGAGATATTTTCAGGCAGACACAGTCTGAGAGTCCATCGGCCAGTGAAGCTCCCCATCAGGAGACTCTAAAGGGTATACTCCAGGTGGAGGGTGGTCTCAGGTGGGAGGAATGAGATGCAGGTAAGAAGGACGGTCAGAGAGCGGGAGCCATGCTCAGTGTGAGTAGACAGCGACCGCTTAAGACAAAACAAGCAGAAGGCAAAGCAGCGGCATTAGAATACCAGGAGGGTGTCACGTGCACTGTGTTTTGCTGTCCTGGACAGTTTCAAGAGGAGGGTAGAGATAACAATTAATTTTGGACTTTGATAAGATGCGTGCAGGTAAAATTTCTAGGTTAGCATGGAGATAATAAAAATAGAGTATGTAACAGTGCAGGATAAATGAAATGTGAAAAGTAATTCAAAAGACAGCAAGAAAAGATAGAAAAAAGAAATAAAAATATCAGATGGAAGTAATTTTTTAAAATGCAGTTACAGTAAGTGTAAATGGACTGTGTTATCCTGTTAAAAAACAAGGTTATCAAACTGGATTTAAATCACACACCTAACTGTATTGTTGATAGGCCATCCATCTCTAAAATACAAGGATACACAGAACTTGAGAGTAAAACGAAAATGTCCCAGGCAGATTCTCATCTCACCAGGAGAAGGTAATGATTTGGACTTATCTGTATACCTACCAGCATAGTCTCAAAATAAATGAAACAAAAACTGACAAAGTATAAGAAGAAATTCACAAATCCCAGTGATCAGGAAAGGTTTGAACATATCTCATTCAATAATTGATAGATGAAAAAAGCCAAAGAATCAATAAGGATATAAATGATTTGAAAAACAAAATTAATCATCTTGACCTAGTTGATGCATAGAACTCTGATTCAACTACAGAATATATGTTTGTTTCAGGCACGTATGGAACATTTACAAAAAGTGACCGTTTTCTGGGCTATAAAGCAAGTCTCAACAAATTTCAGGAATTTGAGTGGTCCAAAACACCTACAACGAAGAATTTAGTTTAAAATGAGGCTTGCTTGGTAAGGTTTCCAGTCATTGAAAGAAAAATGCAAGGCCTTTATGGAGGATTCTTTGACTTTAACCAAGGCTTTAGGGAATTCTCACAGATTAAGCATAATAGAGAATATCTTCTTTGACCACAATACAATGAAGCTGGAAATCAGCAACAAAAAGAGAATTAGTAAAGTCCCTTGTGTAGAAATTAATAACCACAAGTACAAAAAGTATTTGATGCTTAAAGTTATAGGAAAGGACAAAGTGCCAGAATTAACTAAGACGTACCAAGAATTATTAAAACAATGGAATTATGTGATGATATAGATACATTGACAATGGGACAAAATTGACTCATGCATATATGGAAACATAATTTGTGACAGTTGTTTCTGCACATTAGAGAACAGAATGATGGACAATTGTTTACGCATATTGGGGAAAATGAAATTAGGTTCTTAACTCACACAGCGTAAGAAAAAAAATAAAATTGTATTCTAGCTCACGCAACATATGCGAAAGTTAAATCCAGGTAGATTAAGAACTTAAATGTGACAGAAAAAATATGAAGTCTTAGATGGTAATATAGGTGAATATTTTTCTTCTCTCAGCATAAGGAAGGTTAAAATATAACAAAATACAAACCACAGAAGAAAGGATGGTGACATTCGATTACATTAAAGGTAGGATTTTATATTCATCAAAAAGCACCCCAAATAAAGTCACCAACTGGAAGAAGATATTTAAAACAAAATAACTGACAAAAGATTGGTATCAAGAATACCAAGGGGAAAAAACTCTGTCCTATAAATTATTAAAAAAGAGTCTCCTTATGAAACTACATGACTAGGCATTACCCACAAGAGGAAACTCGAATGACATAAGAAAAGATACTTCTCAGTAGTACAAGATGCCATTTTACACACATCAGATGGACAAAAATGTTAAAAACTGGCAATAATAAGTATTGATGAGGATGAAAAAAAAGCTAGAATACTTAGACGCTGTTGAGAGAGTGGAAATTGGTGAAAGCGCTTAGGAAAATGACCAGGGTTACCTAGTAAAATTGAAAGTATCTACTATATTCTCTGAGGCATGACTCAGAAATTCTTACATGTGTATATCAGGACACATGTATAAGAATGGATTTTAAGACACTTTATAATAACAGAAAACTTGACACAATCCACATGTCCATCTACAATAGATTGGAAAATTAATTGTGGTAAATTTATACACTGAGGTTTCACAGTAGTGAAAGTGAAGGAATGACAGCCCCACACAACAACGGGATGAATCTAGGAAACAAAGTTGAGTGAACGAAGAAAACCACAGAAGAACACACATAGGACGATCCAATTTTTATACAGTTAATATAAAGCAACGCTGAAAAGTATACCCAATGATAGAGATACACAGGATGAAACTAAAAAGTACAGGAATGATAAACACAACATTCAGGAGGGTGGTTACCCCTGATTGGATAGGGAAGGGGGTGTGATTTGGAAGAGCACACAAGAGAATTGAAAGTTAATGATAGTGCTGCCATGTGTGTGTGGCCTCTCGCCCAGGGCCCAGGGCAGCCCGTGTGGCCAGAAGGGGCTGGGGCTGGCTCCTAGGGCTGACCACCCCCCCACCCCCGCCCTTCTGCAGGAGAGCCCAGAGCAGCTGCCGACTTCCTGACTGTGGCCCCCTCTCTCCTTGACCCACACCTCCTTTTTTTTCTGATGATTCCAAGATGGTGGTGGGGATTGCAGCCGGCTTCTAGTTGTGCATGGGGGGGGGGGGGGAGGGGGTAAATTCAATTTTATTGGGATACATTCACAAACCATATAGTCATCCACAGTGTACAATCAGTTGTTCAAAGTATCATTATATAGTTGTGCATTCATGACCACAATCAATTTTTGAACATTTTCATTACCACACACACACAAAAAGAATACGAATAAAAATTAAAGTAAAAAGAACACCCAAAACACCCTATACTCCCCATCCCTCTGTATTATTCATTTACTTTTTGTTCTTATTTTTCAACTCATCTGTCCGTACATTGGATAAAGGGAGTGGAAGCCACAAGGTTTTCACAGTCACCTGGTCACACAGTGTAAGCTGCATAGTTACACAATGATCTTCAAGAAGCAAGATTGCAGTTCAACAGTTTCAGGTATTTTCTTCTAGCTATTCCTATACACTAAAAATGAAAAAGGGATATCTATATAATACATAAGAATAACCTCCAGAATGACCTCTCAACTCCATTTAAAATCTCTCAGCCACTGAAAATTTATTTTGTTTCATTTCTCTTTCCCCTTTTGGTCCAAGAAGGCTTTCTCAATCCCATGATGCCAGGGCCAAGCTCATCCCTGCAAATCATGTCCCACGTTGCCGGAGAAGGCGGTGAGTTTACCTGCAAAGTTGGCTTAGAGAGAGAGATGCCACATCTGAACAATGATTATGTAGAGGTTCTTGGGGGGAGATTCTTAGGCACAATTTTAAGTCGGCTTAGCCTCTCCTTTGCAGTAACAAACTTCCTAAGGGCAAGCCCCAAGATCGAGGGCTCGGCCTTCTATATTGGTAGTCCCTAATGCTTGTGAGAATATCAGTAATTCCCCAGGTGGGGAAGTTTAATATTTTCACATTTTCCCCCAGTCCCTCAAGGGGGCTTTGCAAATACATTTTTATTTTCTGCCAAAATTACTCTGGGATGTATCGGGGCTTCACACTAACCTGTACAAACCAACCAGATTTCACTCCCTGTTCAACGTTCCATATAATTATGGTGTTTGAATAAACTGACCATACAAGTTAAATTATATAGTGTGTTACAAAAAATACAGATTTTGCATCTAATAAACATCTCTCCCTTTGGTCTCACACAGAAGTTGGAGTTTTAAAACACCGTCAGCATCGTCCTTTACCCTTTAGTCTGATTTAGCTTAGTCTTAACCATGTCTATTTTGTTCATGTCTCTAACTGAAGCCTGGTTTCTTTTTTCAGACTCTTTAATATTTGCTGTATGGGTAATGCTGACATTCATAGCTGCCGGACTCTGGGCCTGAGTCTCAGGTGTCACACAGACACTCCAAGTTCCAGGGACTGACCAGGTTATGCACAAAGAGCTCAGCATCTCAGAATTTAGAAATAGCCATTACGACTCAGGAATAGATGTAACTGCTGCAAGAGCTTACCATCTGGGAACCTTTACAACAAACCTTCCTCTGAAAACCTATGCTCTCAGGCTCAGGTCTCAGAGTTTGCACATTATAGTTAGTCCATATTAGTGAGGCATTATAATGTTTGTCTTTTCATTTCTGGTTTATTTCACTGAACATAGTGTCCTCAGGGTCCATTCACCTAGTTGCGTACCTCACAACTTCATTCCTTCTTGTAGCATCTCAAAATTCTATTGTATATATACACCACAGTTCACCATTCCGTTCATTAGTCGATGTACCCTTAGGCCACCTCCATCCGCTGTGAATCACGAATACTGCCACCACTGTGCAAGTGTCCATTCATGTCCCTGTTCTCAGTTCTTCCAAGTATATACCCTATAACAGGGTTGCAGGACCATATGACAACCCCATGCTTAGCCTCCTGTGGAGCCACCACACTGCCCTCCAGATGGGCTGCCCCATTCTGTTTCCCCGCCAGCGGTGATTAGGTACATCCTTTCTCCACATTTTCTCCAGCACTTGTATCCCTCTGTTTATTTTTTAGACAGTTTCATTCACACCCCATACATTCCCTCTGTGTAAACAATCAGTGGTTCCCCGTATAATCACACAGTTATGCATTCACCTCCACAACCTATGTGAGGACATTTCCATTTTTTCCACAAAGAAAGGAAAAGGTGAAAAAAGAAAACAAGAAAGAAAAAAAGAAAAAGAAAAAAAATGACAACTAAAAAGCAACAAAAGAAAAATGAAATTAAAATACAATGAAAAGCTCAGACAACATCACCAATGCCAGGAGTCCCATACCTCTCTCTAATGGTCCCCCCTCTTACAGACATTCAGCTTTGGTATATACCTTTGTTACAATTAATGGAAGCATATTACAAGGTTACTGTTAACTGTAGACTCTAGTTTGCGATTGATTGATTGTAGTTTTTCCCCCCAATACCTCCCATTTCAACACTTTGCAAAGTTGTCATTCATTTGTTCTTCCTCATGTAAACCTTTCTTGTATTTATATATTTAATCACGATCATTGACCACTCTAGGTTTCACTAAGTTATACCGTCCCAGTCTTTATCTTGTATCTTTCCTTCTGGTGTCCTACATGCCCGTAACCTTCCTCTTTCAACCGTACTCACAGTCATCTTCTTTCAGTTTGCTTACAATATGGTACTACCGTCACCCAGTATTGTGCTATCCATTTCTGGATCTATACAATCAATCCTGTTGAACGTTCAGTACTCCTTCAGCATCAATTTCCTGATTTTTACCCTCTTTCTATCTCCTGGTATCGTCATTTAACTACACTCTTATCTGAACCTCTCTCTCCTGCCTTTCCCTGTCTGTCCATAGCACTCCCTTTAGTATTTCTCATAGAGGAGGTCTCCTCATTTTTTTTTTTAATGTTAATGGTCTGGACTTTTTATTCTCCATGTTTGAGATGATCCCCATGGAAATTAATTTGATAAGTACCATTCACTTGTAAGTCTTGGGAGACCTGTCATTATATAAATCTAACAAGCTGCATGCCTCTACATTGCTTTGAAATGGGAAAACAGTATTTCAGTGCAAAATTGCATTCTGCAGCCTTGCTAAACCCAACCTTCATTTTATTGCAGGGGGCCTTTTGTTTTGTTTTGTTTTTAAATTTATTTTTATTAAGGTATATTCACATACCAATCATCCAAAGTGTACAATCAGTTATTCACAGTACCATCATATAGTTGTGCATTCATCACCCCTATCTATTTTTTAAACATTTTCCTTCTACCAGAAAAAGTGAAAAAAGAATAAAAAATAAAAGTAAAAAAGAAACCCCCTCCCCCCCCCCAAAAAAAAAAAGAAGAAAAAGAAAGTTAATGATAAAGATTGGATTTTTTGAATGGCTGAGTGGTGAACCCAGAAAATCTCCCCAAAAAGCAACGATCAAACTGAATGAAATTATTGACAACAGTCGCTTAAGGGCTCTGGAAATCGACCAGAGTCGTACATCGAATTTAGAAGTGTTTGTCCTAGACAAACTCCGGAACCTCAGCGAGAACAGTGAGCGCCTGTGGTGTTTTAGCCTGGGGGCTGCCTCCGTCCCTCCCCCTGTGCCCCCAATCCCCAGTCTCCATGGCCACATGGTTACCATGATAAGGGTGAGCAGTGAGCAGCAGCGTCACTGCAAGAGGCGGCTTGATTTGGGGCAGAGCCAGGAAAACCCCTGCTCAGAAGTGCTGTACAAAGCAAAAGTGATTTGGGTGGCAGTCAGGGAAGGCCGATGTCAAAGCTGGCCTGAAGTTGTGACACTGGCTGGGGCAAGCAACAGACCAGGAGACCATCCAAGAATGTAAGAGGGAGATCCAGGGAATGATAGAGCCATAGTGGGCCTTGATTAGCTCCTGTATATGCCTGGGGGATGGAAGTCTGGCACATGTGCAGGGCTCTGTGCACACTCAGGAGAGACCAGGAGGGGCCCTGGAAATCTGCTCATGGGTAAGCAGGAGGCCTGCTGAAAAGTAAAAGTAAAGGAAGACTTGTAAACTGCTTCAACTTCATTCATCAGCAAAGAATGGAAGCATTAATGCTGCAAAGTGTTTAAGTATAACCTCTGACCAGTCGTTAGCTGACCATTAAGACATGCTGATCCAGGGACAGCCTCTAGGAAGTCAAACTTAAAATTAAAAACAAAAATTTAAAAAAGGAAAGACAAATTTTGAGCAGAGGCATCAGTAGCCACACACTGACTCCACAGAAGTCTGGGCAAGCCACTAAACAGACCAACAACAGCAGGGGTCTCTGAGCAGGGAGGGAGAATCCCGAGTCACCACAGTTCGCTGCTTAGAATGTCCAGGAGTCAACAAAAGTGTTTTGAGACATGCAAGGAAACAGGAAAATGTGAAATCATACACAGGAAAAAAAGCAAGCCCATATCTTATAGACAAACCGTTCAAAGCAGCTGTAATAAATATGTTCAAAGAACTGAAGGAAGTCATTTTTAAATAATTAAAGGAAAATATACTGACAATGACTCATCAACTATAGACTATCAGTAAAGAGATAAAAATTATTTTTAAAAGAACCTGTTAAAAATTCTGCAGTTGGAAAATTCAATAGAAAGTATCAGCAGGAAAGGCAGAAGAAAAGAGCAGAAAAAGTAGTTGAGGAAATGTTTTCAAACTTCCTAAGTTTGATGAAAAATAGTCTCGACGTAGGAGAAGTTCAGTGAACTCCAAGTCAGATAAACATGAAGAGATGTGTATCTAGATACAGCATAGTCAAACTGTCAAAAGTGTAGGACAAATAGAAAACTCAGCATCTGCAAAGGAAAAACATGTACAAGGAAATCAGAGTAGGATTAACAGCTCACTTCTCATCAGAATTCAATGGTGGTAATAGAGCAGAGGGATGGCATATTCAAAGTTCTAACAGAAAAAAACAGCTGTCAACCAATAATTCTAAATCCCGCAAAGCTACTCTTAAAAATGAAAGCAAAATAAAGACATTCTTGGATAAACAAAGACAGATTTTGCTGCTGGAAGACCTTTCTTACAAGGAAAACAAAAGGAAGTCCTTAAGGCTGAAAGAAAATGACACCAGAGGATAACTTGAATCCACACAAAGAAATAAAGAACACTCCTAAAGTAAATAGAAAAGACTAATAATATACTTGTTCTTGTCTTCTCTTAGTTGATTTAAAAGACAATCATATAAAACTGAATTCTTGAGCTTATAACATGTAAAGACGTAATATATATCATACACATATGTACGTATATGATGTATAATATATATGTCTATATAATGTATATGAGGGCTGAGGGAGTGAAGTTACACCAGAACACAGTTCAGATCCACAGGAAGAAAGGAAGAAGACCAGAAGTGGCAAGTACTTAGATTAATATAAAAATATAAGTACATTTTTCTCCTTTATTCCTAACTTATTTAAAACACATGAGTGTATTAAGCAATAATTATTATACTGTATTGTTGGGTTTATATCATATAATACATATGAGAGTAGCACGAGCTGGATCAAATGGAGCTTTATTGGAGTAGAGTTTCTATATTTTACTAGAATAAAGTTAATATTAATCTGAAATAAAATGTGACAAATTATGATGCATATTGTAATTCCTAGAGCAACTACTAAGAAAATAACTAAAAATATATAGTAAAAGCACTATGAATTAAAACGGTACACTGGAAAATGTCTAACACAAAAAAGGTAAAAAAAAGAGGAACAGAAAAATAGGAAACATATAGAAACAAATAGTAAAATAGACAGAAATCCAGTCTCTAAATAATTACAATGCTTTTAATCTGGTAACGTATATACAACCTAAAATTTCCCATTCTAACTATGCTGTTTTGATTTCTGTAGCTTGGTAATAGGCTTTAAAATCGGGAAGTGTGAGTACTCTCCCTTCTTTTTCAAGATAGTTTTAGTTATTTGGAGCCCCTTATCTTTTCATATGAATTTGATGATTGGCTTTTCCATTTCTTCAAAGCAGGCTGTTGGAATTTTGATTGAGATTGCATTGAATCTGTAAATCACTCTGTGTAGAATTGACATCTTAGAGATATTTAGTCTTGGCAGTCCATAAATTCAGAATGCCCTTCCATTTATTTAGGTCTTCTTTAATTTCTTTCGGCAATGTTTTGTATTTTTCCATAAACAAGCCCTTTACTTCCCTGATTAAATTTAATCCTAGATATTTGATTCTTTTTGCTGCTGTTTTAAATGGAGTATTTTTATTTCCTTTTCAGATGTTCATTACTTGTGATCTTCTACCCTAGTAGCTTTGTTGTGGATTTTTTGGGACTTTCTAAATAGTGGATCACATTATCTGCAAATAGGGAAAGTTTTACCTCTTCCTTCCCAATTTGGATGCCTTTTTTTTCTTTTTCTTGCCTAATTGCTTTAGCTAGAACTTCCGTTAAGAATTTGAGTAAGAGTGGTCACAGTACGAACCCTTGTCTTGTTCCCGATCCTTACAGGGAAAGTTTTCAGTCTCTCATCATTGAGTATGATGTTAGCGGTGGGTTTTCATAGACGTGCTTTATCATGTTGAGGAAGTTTCCTTTTATTCCTAGTTTCTAAGTGTTTTTTATCAAGAAGGGGTGCTGGATTTTGTCATTACCTTGTGGTCAGAGAAGATACACTGTATGGTTTCAGTGTTTTTAAGATTGTGACCTCCCGTGTGGCCGGTCCTGGGGAGTGACCCGCGTGCACTGGGGGAGAGCGTGATCCTGCTCCTGTGGGTGCAGGGCTCTGTGTGTGCGTGTTAGGTTGAATTCGTTTACACTGTCGTTCAGTCCTTTATTTCCTTATTGATCTTCCATCCAGATGTTCTGTCCATTACTAAAAGTGGGATGTTGTAATCCCTCTCTTTTCACTTTAAATCTGTCAATATTTGCTTCATATGTTTTGGGGCTCTGCTGTTAGGTGCATATATAGTCATGATTGTTTTATCTTCTTGTTAAATTGACCTCTTTTATCAGTATGTAGTGTCCTTATTTGTACCTTGTAACAGTTTTCTTTAAACTTAAAATGTATTTTACTTGATATTAGTATGGCTTTCTCAGCTCTTTTTGCATTACTACTTACTTGGAATTTTTTCCCCATCCTTTCACTTTCAACTTACTTCTGTCTTTGAATGTAAAATGAGTCTCTTGTAGACAGCATGTAGTTGGGTCGTGCTTTTTTATCCATTCTGGCAATCTCTGCCTTTGACTGGAAAGTTTGATATATTTACATTTAAAATAACTCCTGATAATACAGGACTTTTTTCTGATACTTTGCTATTTGGTTTTTGTAAGTCTAATACTTTTTTTTGTTTCTCAGTTCTTCCTTTACTGCCTACTTTCATATTTATTTGGGTTTTTTTGTTTGTTTGTTTGTTTTGTCTTTGTTTTTTGCGGTGAACCTTTTTGAGTCCCTTCTCATTTCCTTCTGAGTGTATTTTCAAATACTTTATTTGTGGTTGCCATGGGGCTTAATTTTAATATGATAAATCTAAAACAATCTTGTTTGGTTTGATATGAACATAACTTCTATAGTAGATACAAAATGTTCTTCTCTCTCCCCTCACCTTTTTGTTGCTCTTGTCACAAATTATTTCTTCAAATATTTGTTCAAAGCCATAGCTTTATTATTATGTTTTATGGATTTGCATTTTAGATCCTGTAAGAAATGAAAAGTGTAGAGGTGTGTGATTACAGCCTACTAGCGGCTGTCTGCGCCAGGGGACAGTGGTATTAACTGCAGTTGGACACAAGGGAGCTTTGTGGGGTGATAACGGCACTAATCTGTAAATGTTGAATTTTGCTCTGAAAAATGGTGAGTTTTATGGTATGTAAATTATACCTCAGCAAATCTTAGGAGAGTTAATTGACAGAGCAGTGGGTACAGTGATGTTCCTTACATTGTCAGTATCTTATAATATACACACTGTATTTAGTCAAACCTGATTTTGAGAGAATAAAAAAGAACAGGAGTTCGTGTGGATAAGGACAGGTGCCAAGGCCATTGAAGAATGTGGCGTCATGGCCGGAAGCTGATAGGAGGTGGAGGGCTCGAGGGTCTGGGAGGGGTTTGGCAAACAGCCCCACTCCGATCAAGATGGCAGCGTGAGACCCTTTAGAGCTCCGCACTCCCACAGAAGCTTGGAACAACCAGCAATAATAGGCAGAAGCGTCTTTCTCAAAGCTCCAGAAAACAGCTAAGGGACTGCATCAACAGGGTGAGGACCACATCAAGAAAAAGGCATGTGAGAGCGGTAGGAGCTCCTGTTGCCCTGGCTGGCCCCTTCCCCTCTCCTCACTGGCTTGGTGTGGAGCTGGCCTGTGCTTCCAGTGTGGATCCCTGGTCCCAGTTCTAGAGGGATCAGAGTAACTTTGTGCACGTACTGGGAGCATGTGTTTCTGGCCAAGTCTCTCTGGTGGTGGCCTGAGAGACTTGTTGTCCCAGAACTTGCCCTGTATATGGAAGGTGGCCCACCGAGCTCTCCTACAGAACACTGTGGGAAAGCAGGCAAGTGACTGCCTGGAGCAAGACATGCAGTGCAGTGCCTCGGACTGTGAGGAAACTGTTTCCTAGGGAAGAGGGAACATTCATAGTGGTGCTAATGGGTGAGTTCCTAAGGCCACATGTACATGCCCAAGGTGACCCAAGTGCAGAAAGGACCAGGGAGGCCCCTGTGCTTTGGCCTGGAGCTGTTCTCTAAGCTCGTTGTATAGGTAAGCTCTGAAAGAGAGCACCCACACAGGGCAATTTGCAAAGACTGGGAAAGACAGTTTCTCTCAATAGAGAGATGAATGTTATGAAAAGGAACCAAACAGAGCTCAAGACCACAGGAACAAATTTTAAAGGTTCTCTAGAGGAGTTTAACCATAAGATTGGAGCTGACAGAAGAAAGAATCAGTGAAGTTGAAGAGAAGACAATTGAAATCATCCAGTTCGAGGAGCAGAAAGAGGAAAGAATGAAGAGAAGTGAACAGAACCTGAGGAACCTGTGGGACACCATCAAGCAAACTGATATACTCATTGTGGGAGTCCCAGAAGGTGAAGACAGAGAGAAAGGGACAGAATATTCAAAGAAATAGTGGCTGAAAACTTCCCCAATTTAACAAAAGACAGGAATATGTACACCCAAGATGTTCAACAAACCCCAAACAGGATAATCCCAAATAGACCCACACCATAGTATTTATAATCAAACTGTCAAACGCCAAAGATAGAGAATTCTGAAAGCCGCAAGAGAAGGAACATGTCATGTACAAGGGAGCCTCAGTAAGATTAAATCTGATTTCTCATTGGAAACCATGAAGGCAAGGGGGCAGTGGGAAGACATCATTATAGGGCTGAAAGCAAAAATTTGCTAGCCAAGAATTCTGTATCCAGCAAAACTGAGGGAGGGATTAAGACATTACCAAATAAACAAAAGCTGAGGGAGTTTGTGACTACTAGACCGGTCCTTATGAAAGATGCTAAAGGGAGTTCTGCAGCTTGAAAGGAAAGAACAACAAATTGACTGAAGCCAGTTGAAGAAATAAAGATCTCTGGTAAAGATCGTGGCTTGGGTAAATATAAATGCCAGCGCTATTGTATTTTTGATTTGTGACTCCACTTTTTACTTCCTACAGGATCTAAAAGGCAAATGCATACAAGTAATGATAATTCAGTGGTTTTGGACTAATATTGCATAAACTTAATTTATGACAAGAACTACATAAGGGTGGAGGGATGGAGGAGTGTAGGAGCATAGATTCTGTATGCTCCTGAAGTTAAGATGGTATCAGAGCAAACGAGATGGTCATAGATTTAGGGTGTTAAATTTAAGTCCCATGGTAACCGCAAAGTAAATATCAAAGAATATGCAAGCTCATAGGGACAGAAAGCTGATTACAGGTTACCAGGGGTGGAGGTGGGGGGTGCAGGGGGAATGAGGAGTTAATACAAAGATTGTTTGGGGTGAAGGGAAAGTTCTAGTAATGGAAGGTGGGGAGGATCATGCTACAGTGGGAATGTGGTTAAGCCCCCTGAATGGTGTGCTTGGAAGGGGGTGGGATGAGAAGATTTATCTTTTATGTATGGTTCCACAATTTTTAAAAAAAGATAAGCTAAAGAGATAACGACAACTAAATGCAATACTTGATCCTGGATGAGATCTAGCAAGGGAGGAGAAAAGGCTCAAAAGGACATTACTGGGATATAAAAAAAAAGGAATATAGATGTAAGCTTTATGTCAATGTTAAATTTCTTGAATTTTGATAACTGCACATATGGTTGATTACACAAATAAATATCCTTGTCTGTAGGAAATGTACATGGAATTATTACATGTTTGAGGAAAACGATGTATATAACCTGCTCTCAAATGTTCTGAAAATGGCTGGCTGGCTGGCTGGACTGGTGGACAGATGGACGGACAGACAGATGATAGATAGACACAGCAAAGGTGGCAAAATGTCATAATAAGTGGATCTGGATCTCTGGTATGGTGGGGATATGTTTGAGTTCTTTGTATGGGGTTTGTATTATTTTTGCAACTGCTTAAGTTTGAAATTATTTCAAAATAACAAGTTAACGAAACAAAAAGAAAAAACCCACGCCCTGGTAGTCAGGCCTGGGACACCTCCCTAGAGGTTATAACTTAAGTGGTGTTGAGTAGGCCCCGGCACCAGAGTTTTTAGGGCCTCCTGGGTGACTGTAACGTGTAGGGCAGGTTGAGAGCTGGTGGTCTCTCTGGCCATGCCATCCTCCAGTGTGTCGGAAGTTGGTCTAGGGCTCACAGCTCAGCCAGTGCAAGGACTTCGGTCCAGAGGTCCAGCCATGGCTCATGTGGGTCCCTTCAGAGCCACAGGACGCCTCACAGGGTGGGCAGCCCTGGACGCTAAGGGCTCCGCACCTCCAGGCAGCCAGCATCCTGTCAGTGCCAGGAGGGCAGAGCAGCGAGAAGACAGAGCCCAAGTCTTTGGTGATATAATTGAGCCATTAAATCCTGCCCTACTTCTGGACTCTGTTATACAAGATAATAAATGTCACTACTGTTTAAGTCAGTTGGCAATTCTAGCTGGAGTATTCTGACTCACCGTGTCTGCCATAAATGCAATTATAAAGTTTCCTAAATCACTTTCAGGTTTCTTGTCATGCAGAAGAGAGGGTTATAAAGAAGGTGTGATAGCTGGAGGCAGCACCTGCCTTCGTTTGGCCACAGGTCCTGCCAACCTCAGCTTGCCTGCTTTGCCAGGCAGGTATGAAGCCCTGCAAGGCAGTCAGAGAAGGGAGCGGCGGGCCCCCCCTCCTTGCTGGTTGTTGATCTTGAGCAGGTCCGAGGATCAGCCTGGGCTCCGATTTGTCATCTTTCAAGTGGGGACGGTGCTGCCTTTTCAGAGCAGTTATAAGAAATCAGTTGATCTACGTGAAGCGCGCTGCATGGTGCCTGGGCATAGGATTAGGTTGAAAAGTGGGAAATTGCCAATATTGTTCCATTGTAAACCTACAAAAAATGACCATTTCACCCAGTTTGACTGAATGCTTCAAAAAATGGGTAGTGTTATTATTAAGAGTAAGTGAAATTGGGAGTTGAGGAGGTCATCAAGGTAATTATAAGCATTTTTGGCTTCAAATAATGTTCAGTTAAAGGTGTTTTTTATTTTAAAACTGAGTCGGGTTTTACTTGAGCTCGCATGATTTAAAACCTTAGCCAAAGAAATAACTTGCACAGTTAATTTTGAAGACTCTGCACAGAGTGCTTAATTTATAGTAACATGGAATATTATAATAATGTCATTCTCTGAAAGCTCTCACATCACGGAGCCCAGGTTTTCATCTCTGAGATGTGAGCGTGGGAGGTTGTTGCCCTCTCTAAAATGTTGTGTGGCTCTGTTTCCTCCCTGGTGACCCGTGCCATGTCTCCGAAGACCAGAGCACCAGGAGCAGACATGAGCACAGCCTGTGTTCTCGTGCTCTGTCTACGTGACGGCCACCGGACCAAGGCCTTTATGTGGCATTTTGTTTGATCTCCACAACAGGCAGACCTCGGGGACGCTGTGGGCTCAGTTCCAGATGGCCACAATAAAGCGAGCCATGTGAATTGTTTGGTCTCCCAGTGTGTTTAAAAGTTATGTTTACACTACATTGGAGTCTACTAAGTGTGCAGGAGCATTGTGTCCAAAACAATTCACATACTTTAATTAATATGTGACACAGACACAGGAAAAGTGAGCAGAGGCTGTTGGAAAAAGGGTGCGATGGACGTGCTCAGTGCTGGGTTGCCACAGACCTTCAATGTATTGAAAACTCAGTATCTGCAAAGCGCAGTAAAGCAAAGTGCAGTGAAATGAGGTCTGCCTGTACATGGACACCCTCAGGCTCCCAGAAGCGTGGGGGCTCTCCCAGGCCACACACCCCGTAGGGAGTGGCACTTCCTTAGCGGAGCTGGGACTTCATGGATGGCATAGACTCATCTCATGCTGTGTCAGCAAGGCAGTTGGCAAGCCTGCAACTCCTTTTCCACTTGGAAACTTCAGTCACCAGAGCTGGGTGCAGGGGGACTGCCCCACGTTGGAGCCTGTGTTCATTGAACTCTCTTGGGTATGGGAGTTAGGAACTGACTTTGGAGTTATGACTTAAATATCCTTGATATCTTAGGACCTACCACTGTCATCCAGTCTGCCCTAATTGTAGCTACTTTTTAAATGATGGTTAGGATAAAGAATGCCTTTAGGAATTTTATCATTCTATGGCAGGACCCACCCTCAGATCAGCCTGTCATTTTACTGGGCCTGCTAAGGTGCCCTTCTCATGTATTTGGCAGGAATACTTGTCAGCAGAGGGTTTCAGTTTCTTTTGGGCTAAAGAGAGTTTTCCCCAAAGTAAAAATGCAGTAATGTGTGTGAAAGCACTTTGTAAGTGGTGAGTTGGCAGGCCAGTGTAAGTTATTTTTATCATCTGCAGCCTTCCAGAGGGGACAATGCTATAGCTTATCCTGCAGTCATTGGCTGCCAGCTCCTGTCTCGTGGGTGGAGAGACCCCGTCCTCTCAGGTCCCTGGGCCCAGGCTTGCAGCGGAGGGCCCTTGTCTCTGTGGCAGTGCGTGCTTCTCCTGGGGAATGTACTGGCTTAGAACAAGCTGCCCTTCCTTCTGCAGGAAGGGATGGAGCTGTGGCAGCCGGGCGAGGGGAGGCTGCGTGTGCAGGTGCGACCTCCTGCTTTCAGAGCCGTGGCCACAGCCTTTGTCTTGAGTGTGGCGTCAGTGCACTAAGATTTGAAAAATGCCAGACCCCAGAAATCCAAACACTTGGAGTTCCAATTCTCAAAGCAGAAAGCAAACCCGGACTGGCTGTTGTGAAGCCCGGGGCTCCACTGGAAGTGCGGGTGGGCCGTGGGGCCTCCCTCCAACTGGCCAGTGGGCTCCGCCAGGCCTGGCCAGAGAGGCAGGGAGAGCCGGGACATCTGGGCTCTGGGCATCTGTGGTGGGCGACTGCATTCTCTGAAAGCTCTCCCATCACGGAGCCCAGGTTTTCATCTCCGAGATGTGAGAGTAGAGGGCTGTCTCCACTGTGTGTGTGTGTCTTCTTTTCCCCCCGCTGACCTGTGCCGTCTTTCCGAAGAACAGAGCACCAGGAGCAGACATGACCACAGCCCATGTTGGCCTGGCCTGAAGGGCGTGGGAGAGGCGAAGGAGAGGCCCGCAGCAGGCACAGCCAGGCCCTCGGACAGGTGGCGGCCGCCTGGCATGGGGCAGGCCTCCTGGGAGCCGCCTCTCTGAGGGGGTGGGGACAGGCAGAGTGGCCTCTAGTGTTACCAGATTCCCAGAAGAGCACAAAGAAACGCAGGAAGAGGTGTTAGGAACATTCTTCTAAGGCAGGCACCCCATGGGCAGGGCTGCTGGCTTCAGGCGGGCTCTGCCAGGGTGTGGTAGCTGGCTGGTCTATCGAAGGAAGTACCGAGTGCGGTAGTTGTGAGTGAATGGGCCTGAAGAAGTGACTTGTCCAGGGAGAAGCTCAATGCCTCTTTAAAGTCTGCTCTTCCAGGGCCCCTGGTGGTCTTGGGAATGAGAGACGGCCTCTGTCCTGCTCCCTCCCTGGCTTCTGACCCCTGGGCGTTGGTGCCAGCTTCCCCATGCAGAACTCTCTCTCCTGGTGTCTGACTCCATTGCTGGCCGGACAGCCAGCCACGAGGTCGCCCCCAAAGCTGGGCATCAGAACCAAGGGCAGGGAGGGGAGAGTGCGAGTAGGTGCACCTGGGAAGCTGAGGGCCAACCCCCTACCCTGTGACACCCCCCCACCCTGTGACACCCCCCCAACCGGGTCCCCAACTTTCACTGTCCCCAAACTGCCCCTTCACTCGCCTCATCTTGCTCCAGCCCGGCCTTCCATTTGCACAGCCTGCACCCTCAGGGAGCTCTCCTTGCCTTCCCCTCCCTGTGTCCAGTGAGGGCAGAGACCTCTGTCCCCGCTGAATACTGAGCCCTTATCCAAGAGCTTGAGGCCTGTTGGGGGCCCGTCCGTGTCCACTGAATGAGTGGATGCGTTTGGGGCTGGCTTCCCAGAGATCCTGCAAGCCCCATGGGATGGGATCCCATGCATTCCATGTGCTTTCAGTTAGGGCCAGCATTTGGTTTCCAGGGTTTCTACCCCTGTACGTTCTAGGTGTGTGGGTCGTCCTGGTTCATTCGCAGAAGGCAGCGTTGCTTGCAGGTTCTTAGGGGGATCTCGTGCTCCTCTGCCTGCCAGCTACAGCTGTGTGCATGGAGCTGCGGAGGCAGAAGCTGCAGTTGCCCACGGAGCGGGGAGCCCTGGGCTCACCCCTGCATCCGGCCTTCAGAAAGGTCATAGGGCTCATGAGGGGGGCAGGATCCACACCCTGCTTTGTCTGACTCCAGAGCCCCCGTGCTTTGCTGACCCATGCTGGGATGTGGCAGATGACTTCTAGGAAACGGATTCATTCTTTCATTCACTCGTTCATGGGTTCGTTCATTTATTCACTAAACCTTTAGTATGCAATGATTAAGTACTAGGCATACCACCGGTGCCGGGGAATGCACTGGACCAGTTCTGGTTCCCCCCCGAGTTCTGGGTCTCCACAGCTGAACGCTTTGAGTGTGTTATGGCAGTTGGTGAGTGCATAGGATGGAGAAGAAAAACCAAGGATAGGCCAGACATCCGAAGCATGCCCAACTTACTCAGAGGTGGAACCGTCCACTTCCCTAAAACTTCCGACTGTGGGAAGATGCACGTGTGTCTCCTAAGGCTCTGACTCGAAGGCAGCTGGTTGGAAGAGGAAGCATGTGTCAGTTGTGAGTTTCCCAGCCAGGAGGAGAGTGCTCTAGCAGTGTCTGTCCTTGTTGGAATTCCTTCCATAGAGAAGGTGGGAGGTGACTGCCGCGGGAGCCCATCGAGAGAGCATTTGCACCAAGCGTGCTGCCAGTGGGCCCTCTGAGCGTCCCCTGTGGTGGGCTGCCGCCTAACCTGGCTTCTTTCCCACAGGCGCCTCTGCTTTAGCCTCCCCTTAGTTGCTGCTATACCCCAGGGCTCTGTCCAGGCAGGCTTCTTTTCCCAAACTCCGTGTTCTCTGGACGGATATCTGCCCCTGTGACTTCAGCTACTTTTGGGCCCGGAACCCTCGGGTCTCCAGCTGTAGCCCAGATTGTGCCCCCCACTCTGGACCAGCATGTCCCAGAGTCTGTGCCTCCCCTTGCTTGGCTACTCCATGGACCTTTCCAGCCCACACACCCAGGGCTGCAGCCGCCATGTCCCCCTGAGACCTCTGCCTGCGGGTCCCCGTGCTGCCTGATGGGCCACAGCCTCCCATCACTCAGGCCACAGCCTGGGAGCAGCCCAGCCCTTCCTGCCTCTTTGGCCCCACGCGCCTGATGACCACGGGTCCTGGCGATTCTGGCCGTTGCTACTTCCCAGAATATCTTTCGGTTTTGTCCCCTCTTCTTGTCCCACAGGCTCTGGCTGGGTCCAGAACCGAGCCTTCCCTTCTCAGGTCACTTTAGAGGTCCTTTTTTGGTTTCCTCTGCTCCAGGCGTGGCCTCTCTAATCCAGCAACTGTCCCCGCCGCAGCAGTGTTGTTAGGCTGACCTCCGACCCCTGGCCTCCCCACTCAAAAGCCTGCACTGACCCTGGCTGCCTGTAGGGTGAAATGGCAGGATCCGGCCCTGCCTCCCCTTGTCCCACTAGAGGTGTTCTCTCCGGTGCTTCAGCCGGAACGCTCCTTCCTCTCGCCACCTCCGCTCTGCGCATGCAAGATTCCTGCCTGATGAGCTTCCATCCTCCACCCTGCCTTCTCCTGGTCCACTGAGGCTTGCTGCGGGGACTTCCTCCAGGAGCCCTCCTGGCGTCTCCTGTGCCTGTGGTCTGTCCCCTCAGGCTGCCCGCACCTCAAACTCTGAGCCCACACTCGCAAGGTGCTCGGGACCCAGGGAGCACCTGCTGAGGGAAGGGATGAGTTTATGTCCTCCGGGGCTCTCCTGAACCTCTTGAGAACCAGATGTGCTGCCTTGCACTCAGTGTTCTTTTAAGGTACATGCTGTGTATCAGTAAATACTCTGGTGCAGAAAACAAGCACCGATCTGCCTAATTCAGGGAGAAAGGAGACAGGAGAAGGCTGGAGGGGCAGACTTCCAGGCCTGGCCTTGGGGAGTAGGTTATGGTCCTGGGGAGCTGCTGGGTCTGCCACAGGCACGAGGTCAGGGAAACGACAGGTTTCCTGCTGAACAGTTGAGTCCAGGAACACCCTGCTTTGGCTGTGATCCAGAAATCAGGAATCTAGCTCCACAGCTCTGTGAAATCCAAAGTCATGCCTCCTCTGCCAGATCTAAACCCACAAATATGGGTGCCCCATGCCCAGGCTTTGACACCTATGCGATAGTGACTAAACCCTGGAGCCCCACCTCCCTCCAACCTGCTAAACCTCAGCGAGGGCCCCCATGGGCAAACCCCTGCCACCCCCAGCTGCAGGCACATGGGGACCCGGGGTCTGTGGCTGAGCAGCTGCTTTCAGAGGTGCCTGTAGTGTGCATCTCTCATGCAGACAAGAGAGCCACCACCATGGCCTGGGAAGGAGCTGCTGGAGACTGGAGGACAGGCCTTACCTTACTGCAGGTGGGATGACGGGACGGGTGCCCCTCCATGCCCGCAGTTAGTGCGCAGACTGTGCAACAGGGGTCGACAGTGCCCGGCTGTGGGCTTGGGAACCCAGTCTGAGGGCCTCAGACTTTATCCTTTTGGGAATAGGGGTCTGTTGTAGGTGTTTAAATAGACTGTGCCATTTTAGGAAAATTAACCTGGAGCAGCGAGCAGATGGACTAGTGTGGGGATACTCGAGGAGGGGAACTTTCATAGGATAAGGAAGAAGATTCTGAGAGCCCGGTGGCCACCAGAAAAGGAAAGGACAAACAGGAGAACATACCAGGACATACCAGGAAGAAAGAACTGGTTTTGGTGAATAAGTATCGAGAAGAAGGGAGACATTTTGATTTGTTGCTTCTATTGTTGATTCATTAATTCATTAATTATGATAGTTAATTAACGTTTGTTAAGCACTCTCTTTGCCAGCCACCTGCTTGTACACTTTACATATATATTCTCATTTGTCCTCACTGTGTCCCTCTGAGACAGGTACTGTTATCCCCATTGAAGGCACAGAGCAATAAAGTCACTTCCCAACAACACTTGCCTGTAGGTGTGTCTGACCCAGAGCCCGTGTTCTGAACAACCCCATGCTCTCTGCCTCATTTCATCTAAAGATGGAGATCGAGAACCTGCTGATGGCCAGTGACAGGCCGTGATGCTCAAGGCAGGGGCTCTCTGCCCTCATTTCCAGAATGGCTTGGGGTACCGAGGAAGGGGAGGCCATTTATATCTTACTGAGGGTCAGGGAAGCCTGCAGTGTGGAAGTACTTTTTGAGTTTTGAAAGCCAAGTAGGCGTTTTCGAGGGAAATGGGGGGAAGAGCCTCCCCAGGCAATGGGCACAAAGGCCAGCAGAGCTATGACAGGGTGACTCTGTGTGGCTGGGGTTGGGGGCTGGGGAAGCCAAGGGGGTGATGAGATGTGGCTGGAGCAGGGGCCAGCTCACAGACTGGAGAATTTGCATTTTAACTGGGGGGACCAGTGGAAGGCTGGAAGTAGGGTTAGGAATTGCACGTTCAGAGGAGCATTTGGGTCACGAGAGAATCATGGGCAAAGAGGAGTGGTCCGAGTTGGGACTGATGGTTGAAATTTTCAGCAGAAAGGTGGGAGCTTTTCAGGAGAGAGGTCAGCGTAAAATGTGAATCAGGGAGAAACCTATTTTGAGATACGATATGAAGCAGTGAGAAAAGGTGTTGTTTTCAGAGTTGGGAGAGGTTGTGTTGAAGTGAGTTGAAGTCTGACCCTTAAAATGTTTCCTCAGTTAGGCCATTGGGAAAGTAGGGCTGCTGAAGGATTCAGAAGAGCTCCAGCGAGAGGGAAGTGGGCCAGGGTATCATTGTATGGTCTGAAAAAGGAGAGAAAAGCAAGGCCAAGATACTGAGGACTGAGAACCAGCCGTCAGATGCAGTGCTCAGATGTTACTGGGGTCCTTGCAGAACCAGTGGAGCTGTAGAGCCGGAAGCCTTACTGAACAGCAGGTTGGGGTGGGGTGCGGAGGATCCTCCTGCTCTCAGGAGCTCTGTTGTGGCAAAAGAGGAGAAAATTAACAAGCTTGAGGAAATGATATGGTGTTTAGGAAGACACGAGTGTCTGGCTGTATGTGTGTTTTAGGGCAGAGGTGCCTTCAGATAGGGTTTGTGGGATGTGAGAGGCTGTGGCATATGAGATTTCATAGGCCATATCTGGGTGACCTCTTGGGGACATTGGTCTGATTTGCAATGAAGAGAATGCTTACGCGTCTTTGTGTTTTTATTACATATGAATTATATATTATATATGGCTTATATATGTGTGTGTGTGTATGTATGTATGTATGTGTATATATCTAACAAACATGTATTTAACATAAAGCGCTTCTAACTTTTGAGGAATTGTGACACCACTCATTTATTTGACTTGGTGATTATCACCAATTTTTCAGTATTTGTATGGTACATGTTCTGACATTTAATTTTTTTTTTTGGAACACACCTGGAACATTTAATATTTATATAATAATAAAATCAAATATGAAATATCGAGTGATTACCTAGAAAATAACAATTCATACTTTTCTAAGAAGAACTTTAAGCAAAACATCTATGGTATTTTTATCTGACATTTAATTTTCAGTCATTTGGGGGATTTTCCAGATAATCTTTCAGTTATTGATTCCTAATTTAATTTTAATGTAGTTGGAGAACATATTCTGTATGATTCCGATACTTTTAAGTTCCTTGAGACTTGTTTTATAGCCCAAAATGTGGTTTACCTTGTAAATGTTCCTTGTGTACCTGCAAAGAATAATGTGTTCTGTTGTTATTGGGTGGAGCGTTCTGTAAATGTCAATATTTTCAAGTTGGTTGATAATGTTGATTAGGTCTTCTGTATACTTAATAATTTTTTTCTTTACTTGCTTTATCAGTTACTGAGAGAGGGATGTAGAAATCTCTATCTCTGTGGATTTGTCTTTTCAGTTCTTTCAAAAGAAAGCGGCAGTGTCTACACTGATATATTAGGCAAAGTAGACTTTAAACTTCAGGCAAAGCCAGCTCTCTTTGATTAGTGTTAGCATATTATACTTTTTTTTTTTTAACCCCTTTTGCTTTTAACTACCTGTGGCCTTTATATTTCAAGTGGCTTTTTTTGGTAGACAGCATACAGATAGTCCTTGTTTGTTGTTTCTGTTTTTATACATTCTGGCAATCTCGGCTTTTTTAGCTTGAGTGATTAGATCATTTATATTCAATGTGATTAACATGGTTGAGTTTAAGTCTTGTCTTGTTATTTGTTTTCTACTTGTCCTATCTGTTCTTTGTTCCTTTTCCTCCCTTTCATTTGGATTAATTTATTATTATTTTATAATTCCATTTTATCTCCTTTATTAGCTTATTGGATAGATCTCTCTGTATTTTTCTTTTAGTGGTTATTCTAAGTATAAAATATACGTCTTTCACTTATTGTAATCCACCTTCAAGTAATATTATGCCATTTCATGTATAGTATAAGAAGCTTGCATCAGTATTCTTCCTTATCGTTATTGCTGTCATCTAAGATATATATCTCAAAATACGTTTTTACTATTTTTGCTTTAAATAGCTACCTTTTAAAGAGATGAAACAATATGAGGGAAAAATTCACACCATTACCATTTCTGGTGCACTCCCTTCCTTTATGTAGATGCTTACAGATTTCCAGCTGGAAACAAGGGCCTGAGCAAGTTCCTTTAACATTTCTTGAGGTACAGGTGTGCTTGCCTGTGGCGCGCTCTTTCCCGTGCCGTCCGTCTGACATACTCGCTGATACTCTTTGAGGATTGTTCTGGTTTGCTGATGCTGCCGTTATGCGAAATACCAGAAATGGATTGGCTTTTATAAAGGGGGTTTATTTGGTTACAGAGTTATAGTCCTAAGGCCATAGAAGTGTCCAGACTAAGGCATCAACAAGAGGATACCTTCACTGCAGAAAGCCTATGGCGTCTAGAAAACTGTCACCTGGGAAGGCACGTGGCTGGTGTCTGCTGGTCCTTTGCTCCCGGGTTGCATTTCAAAGTGGCTTTCTCCAAAACGTCTCTGGGCTTCTGTCTTTGCACCTCTCTCTCAGCTCCTGTGCGTCCTTGCTTGTTCTCCCAGGGTATTTCTCTCTAAGCATCTGGGGGTCCTCTCCTAGCTTCTCCAGGGCAAACTCTGGGCGTCATCTTTTAGCTTAGCGTCTCCAAACGTCCTTCTGTCTGCATCTCCAAGCGTCTCCAAGCGTCAGCATCTGTGTCAGCTCCTGAACTCTCTTGGATACTCCAGTGGAACACTCAAGACCCACCCTGAGTGGGCAGGGTCCACACCTCCATGCAAATAATTTAATCAAAGGTCTCACTCAGTGGAGTGGGTCACATCTCCATGGAAACACTCAATCAGAAGTTTCCACCCGACAAGATTGGATTAAAAGATCATGGTTTTTGTTGGGGCACAATATATCCAAACTGGCACAGGGAGTTTCCTTTCTGCTCTGCTGCTGGGGAAACTGAGGCACAGAGAATAGGAACACCTTTCTTGCCAAGGCCAATGAGTTAGGAAGTGCCATATCCTGGCCCTCTGACAATAAACCCATTGCTTGAGCTTATGTGCTTTCTCCTGCACCGTGCTGAATTTACAAATTAAACCTACATTTAACTTGAAATGCAAAAATTTTGTGTTGTCTCCATCTTAATCAGGATACCCTTCTGAGAATTCTGGGGCTGCATGAGACTTATGTTGTGGCTACTGAGGTCTGTGTATTTGCATGCATTTTGACAGGTGCTGCTGTGGGGCTTGTTTGGTTGTGAGTCAGGCTCTGCATATATCCCAGAGCTGACCCATCAGCTGCACAAGTGTATTTTAGAAAAGGAGCAGGTTCCTGTTGGGCTAAGAAGCACCTTTTCTACTTCCTCTGTGTGTGGTCTGTTGTCTAAATCATCAGGCTGAACAGTTGAGAAGTGATGTCTGGGAGGGAGGAGGTGAGGAATCTGTGGCTGGAGTGTTATCAGAGACAGCAGATGGAAGGGGCCACGTGTTCACACCCTGTTACGAGGGAGCTTTTATTTTTCTCTAAAGGTTGAGGTGATAACATGTTTCTGGATTTCAGAAAGAAAAATATAGAAATAAGCAATAACAAATCTATTAAATGAAATAGCTACTATATAAAGAGTTACTCGTAATCATCTAAGTGCTTAGATACGTTGTGTTCCTAGACCTTCAAAATCCAACCTCAAACTGCCCTCTGGGGAGCCTTTCCAGATTTCCCTTCCCCTGCTCAGGTCATTCCTTTCTCTGAATTCCGCAGTGAGTGTTGCAGATGGGGTTACATTTGCACCCGCTGATCTGTTGCTTGTTAATGGTCTGGAACGCTTTCTTTTTAGTCCCTAACTAGGTAAGGGAGTAGGGACTAGGGGCTGTATTTCTTTTGTCTCTCACAAAATACAGCTCACGCTGTGGAGCTTCACCTGCAGGCAGCGTGTACAGTGGGGGCTGGGGGGGCCACATGCCAGGCCGGGCCTGTCGGGGGCTGGTCAGTCCTGGGGAGTCAGGGGGGCTGGTCAGTCCATAGGGTTCAGGGGGCCAGTCAGTCTGCAGGGTCAGGCCGGCCCCGTTGGGGACAGGTATCTCTGGAGCTCGTGGCACTGCTCCAGGAAATGGAGCTTCTCAAATGAACAAGACAAAGTCCTTGCCCTTGTGGAACTTACATTCTGGGGAGACTGGACAGTAAACTGATACAATGGTGTGTACAGTGGAGTACTATGAATGAAAAGGGAAGGCCTGAGTGGACCGAGGGGCTGACCGGGCCTGGTCCGTGTTTGGGTGGAGACTGGGTGCGGTGGTGGAAAGCCACGCCCAGGTCTGGGAGCTGAGCACCGCAGACAGGGGTCTGTGCAGAGGCCCCGAGGCTGCCATGAGCAAGGGGGTATTGGAGGAAGATCACACAGCTGGTGCGGCTGGAGAGGAGGTCCAGAGCTGACTGGAGCTGGGTCACACCGGCCTTGAGGATGGCCCTGAAGCCCCTGGACAGAACCCCGAACAGGGGGGTGCTGTGATGTGACCAACTTTTTTGGGGGGGAGAAGGTGGTGGAGGCTTCTGGTGAAGATGAGAAGATCCTGGTGCTTGGGTTCTGGTTGCCATGGCGATGGTGGGGGTGACCAGGAGAGGGATGGTGAGGGACAGGCCACAGATGGCTCTTGGTGTCTGGTCTGGGCGACTGGGTCAGTGGGGGTGCTGTGGGAGGACGAGGGGGGCATGTAGGGAGATGAGGAGTTGGGGGGCATGTTTGGTTTGAGATCCTGCTAGTGTAGAGTTTGAAGGTGAGGTCGGGCTGGAATCACGGGAGAGGTGAGGGCTAGGGGCCTACCTGTGTGCACCATTGCTGTGGAGAAACTATTTCTAGCTGGGCTGTAGATGACAGCCTCTCGGGAACTAGAGGTGTGTCGACAGCTGGGGCGTTCGGCCTTCGCAGTACAGGAGGAAGAGGGTGTGGGGCTGGGGGCACAGAAGAGCAAGACAAGGCAGGAGGGAGCCGGGGGGTGCGGGCCTGGAACTCCACTGAGAGCACCGTTTCCAGGAGAGAGGATGACAGAAAAGTGGAGCAGGAGTTGGGAAGCCTGCAGGCTGGGAGAGGTGAGGGCCCGCTCTAGAGTGCCAGGAGGGGCCTGAAGCCGCCAGGCTGGGTGCACTCTAACCCCTGCAATGAAAAAGGTGGCGTGACTGTTTTAAGGGCACATTCAGTGTTGGACTCCTGGTCAGGGCGTGGGGCCCAAGCCTGGGTCTGTGTGGTGCACAGGGGGCTCCAAGAGCCATTCGAGGGGGCGTCCCCTGTGGGACACTGAGCAACGAGGACGTGACCCCGCGGGAGCACGGCTTTGGGCTTGTGGGTGTCCTTGTATTTTTGTAGAAAGGTCACTCTCCTTCCTCTGCCAGCCCTGGGGACCCGCTGGCCGTCTGGCCCTCTGGCCAGGATTCTCCAGGAGGAAGAGGCGGCTTTCGGTGGCCGGGGAAGGGACAGCGGCCAGCCTCGCGTACCATATTGAATCACTGATGGGGAGACCTGTTTTCTTCTTAATTACTTCATTCATTGGCTCCTTAATGAACATTGGGTTTCAGCAGAGAGTTTTCTTCTGTAGACTCCCTGTTCTTGCAGATATATAGTTTTTATTTGTTCTCCCCATACATCTTGGCTTCAAACAATGCTAATCACCCACTTTGCTTTTTTTCTATGAGAAGGTTGGTTGAACAACTTTCGGTAATTTCTCATTTCTTTTCTAAGAATCAGCTGGATAACTTTTCTCCATGGATTCTCTTAAATTATAGAAGTGTACCTCGATTTATTCAATTGATATGCTCTTGAAAATCAAATTCTGTTTTAGCTGTTCTTATAATTTATCAGGAACCTATGCCTGGGTTGTTCAAGCAAATGCCATGCAAAGGGATGGCTTAAACAGTGGGAATTTAATGACGTGGGGGTTTGAGTCCAGGAAAAATTCAAATCAAGCTGTCATCAAGGTGATGCTTTCTCCCTGGAGACTGTGGTGTTTGGGGGCCAGCTGCCAGTGATCCTTGGCCCTGGGCTCCTCTGTCACGAGGCAGTACACATGGTGGCTTCTCCTGGCCTCTAGTTCTCTTCTGAGTTCTATGAAATTTCAGCTTCTTGCTTCCTTTGGTGCTCTCTTTCTCTGTCTCTCTGTGTGTGTCTGAATTCATTGTGTCATCCTCCGGTAGTAGGATGGAGATCCATCCTGATTGAGCTGGGCCACACCTTAACTGAAGTAGATGCATCACAAGGTCCTACTTCCGATGGTTCCACACCCACAGGAGTGAACTAGTGTTAAGAACATGTTTTTCTGGGGTACACACAGCCCCAAACCACCACACAATGGTCAGTCCTTTTGTAGAGTTACTGTAGAGTGGATCTGTTTTGTGTTTTAGATTTACTCATGAAAACTCAGAGCACCTCCGCCTGCCTGCCTGTGAGTCTCACGTGCTTGATGCATAAGACTCAGCAATTGCTTCCTGCTTGGAGAATTAGTCAGTTCTGGTTAATTTGTAAAAAATGGATTTTCCTTTTATTTTAATGAGATTTGCTTTCTTGGTCCAATTAGTTTTTTCTCCTTCACTGCAGAGAAGTAATTGTGAGGAGGCCCTTGGAAGGCTCCTCTCCCCAGTGACAGCCATTCTCACTTGAGCGTACGGGCTGCAAGGGGAGCTCCGGCGTATTCTCGGGACCAGGCTGTGGCCCCCGAGGGGCAGCACAGGGAACGGCTAAGGAGACTCACACAGAGCTGGCCGGCAGGAGCACTCGCTTGTCAGCGGGGCCCAGCAGTGCACAAAACAATTTAATGAACAGTTCCTAGATTTTGATCAGGGACACTGTCATGGCTTTAGAGATGTTTTTACATTATGGTTTAATGCTCAAGGCACCTGTTTCTTTAACTTAAAGGAAAAGAGCTGCCAGTGTCAAAGGAAAACAGAGTTACATGTTTCACTTCCTGCCTGGGTCACACTGCGGCACGTGGTGGGTAGCTTATTTGAAGGTGTGTTGGCATTATTTATTTTCAGAATTTGTCCGAGATTAGACTTGAGTCTCACGGTCAGCTCTGCTGGCAGCCCCCCGAGCGGGGGTTGCTGGTGTGGGTGTGTGTGGCGGCTCCCCTCCTGGGGAACAACAGCATCTACTGACCCCTCTGAGGGGCTGCTCTGTGCTGGGTCACTGAGTAACCCTTGCGGCGGCCCTGTGGGTGGCACTCAGCAGCTGGGGGCACGTGGTGGGGTCGGGATTTCAGCCCTGGCAGTGGGTGATGGAGGGAGGAGCCCAGAGGAAAGGGGCGTCAGGGTGGACTGGGGTTGACAGGCAGGAGCACCGAACCAGGAGAGGCCAGCCTGGGGGGCCAGGGACGGCAGGGACGGGCCAGCAGGAAGGCTTCTCTAGAGCCTAGTTCCTTCTTTTCTCCCCCTTCCTCCCTCCCTTCCCATCTTCCTTTCTTTCCCGTCTTTCTGTCCCTCTGTCCCTCCCTGTCCTTCTGTCCCTCCCTCTCTCCCTTCCTCCCTTCCCCTTGCCACCCCTCTTTCCCAACCTCACCCTCTCCTTTCCTCGTTTCCTTTTATCCTTTCTCAAAATAATTTTTTAACGAGTATGGCATACATAGAGAATGGTACACAAAGCAGAAGTGTAAAGCTCTGAGACTTGTCACAAAGAGAGCGCTGGCTAACCACCAGGCAGCTGAGAATTCAGGCTCCTTCCGAATCTCCACTCCCCTGGCCCTCGGTCCTGTGTCTGCACTTGAGGTAAATGGAATCGTACTTCCATTCAACTTTATGTTGGTGGGATTTGTCCGTGCTGCTGCGTTTTCACTGCTGCACACGGCAGGTCTCGGCCTTGGCTCCGTTGGCATCGTGGGCTGGGTCCCCGCTCCACCCCTAGATGCCACGAGCACACACACACAACCACACACACACACCCAGCTGTGACAACCAAAACCGTCTCCAGCCATCACCAGCTGTCCCCTGGGAGCACAGTGTCCCCTCCCTGCTTTGGGAGCTGCTGGTGTGCAGCTCCCCATCGTCAGAACCTGCCGCCAAGTGTTGACCCTTTTTACTGTGGATGGACCTTTGGATGCTTCTGGGTTTTGGCTTTTACAATCAATGCTGCCCTGAACTTTCCTGGACCTGCCTTTTGATACATCGGCGTGTTCCGCTGTTGGGTGAATTTGTGGTTACCCTGGGGTTTATATTACACAACCTACATCTATAAGCTACTAATCTGGAAAGGTACCAATTTAGCTTCAGATAGCACACACGTTCTCTGCTCTCGTATCCAGTTTCCTCTTTATAGTTTACCTTTTTTGTTTTCAATTGTATTCTGACTCGTAAATGAATTAAAGAGTAGAGTTGTATATTGAGGGTACAGTACTATTGGGTTTTGCATTTACCCTTCTTGTTACTGATGACCTTCATTTCTTCACACGACTCCAAGCCACTGTCTCTTCTTTTTTCCTTTCAGCCTGCAGAACTCCTTTTAGTATTTTTTGTAGGGCAGATCTCTTGCTGACAAGTACTCCCAACTTCTGTTTATCTGTGAATATTTTAACTCTCCCTCATTTTTGAAGGACAGTTTTGCCAGATAAAGATTTTTGGGGGCTGGTAGGTTTCTCTTTGAATACTGTGAATGTATCGCTGCCTTTTTGCCTCCACGGTTTCTGATGAGAAATTAGATCCTTAGTCTTACTGAGGATCCCTTGTATGTGACAAATCACTTTTCTCTTGCTGATTTCTCTTGCTGTTTCTTTATCTTTGGCATTTAATATTCTGATTAGTACATGTCTCAGAGTAGTTCTTTTAGGATTTATTCTCTTTTGAGTACATTGTACTCCTTGGACATGTATATTTATGTATTTCATAAAAGTTGGGAAATTTTTGGTCATTATTTTCTCAGATATTCTCTCTGCCCTTTTTTCCTTCTCTTCCCCTGCTGGGACACCCATGGTGCATATGTTTGTGTACTTCTTGTGCTGTCACTCAAGTTCCTGAGACACTGCTTAAGTTTTTCCATTCTTTTCTCTATCTGTTCTTCTAACCATATGATTTCAGTTGTCCCAGTTTTCTGATTCTTTCTTCTGTCTGTTCAGCTATCCTGTTGTATGCCTGTGTATTTTAATGTCTGTTTTGTGCCTTTCATTCTCATAATTTCTGTTATGTTTCTATTTATACTTTCAAATTCTTCTTTATGTTCACATATTATCTTCTTAATATTCTATATCCATATTTTCCTTTATCTCCTTATATTGATTTAAGAGATTTGTTTGGACTTTTTTGATTAGTTGTTCCAAATTCTGTGTTCTCTGAGGTTTTAATTTGTTCCATTGACTGAGCCACATCTTCCTGTTTCTTAGTATGGCTTGCAGTTTCTTTTTGCTGATGTCTAGCCCTCTGATTATCTTGATGAGTTAGCCCTGCAGGTCAGTTTTTCCCTCTTGTCTAGGGTTTCATTGTTGATTGGCTTTGTGTTAAGGCTCTTCTTTGATGTTTGGTCCAACTTGTTGGAGACCTTTAGAGTTGTTTGTATTTAACCGATCAGGTTTTTCCAGCTCTGGTTCATCTCATTCTTGCCCGGGACATGTGGTACAGTTTTTAGGATTGCACTTTTTGTGCAATTGTTTCATCTCCAGGAGAAAGCTTCCTTTCCTTTGTTCTTCTCCAGGAATCTTGGTCTGTTCTGTTTGTTTTTGTGCAGAATTTCATCACCACATCCTATAATTTGTTTAAATTCTCTTCCTCACTTAATGCCCCCTTTTTGTTAGGCCTTTCAGTGCTGGGGCCCATCCTGTCTTACAGCTGTTCAGTTTAATACCACCCACCCTTTTCTTTCCTGTGAGTCTTATCTGCCTACAGTTTCTTCCCTGTTAGGGGAGACACGACTCAGTGGCTTGTGTTCTGCCCTGGGTCTCTAGGACCTGGGTCCCTGTGTCTGGATATGTGTGGGGTTCTAACCCGCTGCTATGAGTGGTTCTATAGTCTACATCAAGGCAAGAGGGCCCCCACGCTGCGAGGACTGAGGGAGGGGGAGGGGTCCCGACCAGCGGGTTCGGGACAGGAATTTCCTACCTGATCCTGGGGATTCTTTTTGTTTTTCTTCCATTCAGCATTTGTGGAGGCCTCTCCAATCTCTGTTGTCCTCCAGAGTTCTCAGCAAGTGGGACTTGTCCTTTCATGAGCTGATTCTGAGGGAAGACTTTCCCAGGGGAGGGCTCTGTCATCACGTTAATGACGTCACTCTCCCTCTGGTGTTGTTTTGAATAGGCGAGGTGAGAATGGACCTCTCTGCCTTGCACTTCCAGTCGTTCTCCATTGAGTGTGATGTTGGGTGTACACATTGTGTGGAGGCTCCTTTTCAGGGTGAAGGTGTTTCTTCCTATTCCTAGTTTTCTGAGAGTTTTTATTATGAATAGTTATTGAATGTTGTTAAAAGCTTTTTCTGAATTTATTGAGAGGATCATCTGGTTTTTCTTCTTTAGTATGTTGTTACAGTAAATGACATTGATTGTTTATAAATGTTGAGTGAGCTTTGTATTCCCAGGATAAACGTAACATGGTCATTAAGTATTGTCCTTTTTATACATTCCTGGATTCGATTTGCTGGTATATTGTTTAGGATTTTTGTGTCTATGTTCATGAGGGATATTAGTCTTTTCTTACATTGTCTTTGTCTAATTTTGGTTTCAGGGTAACCCTGGCTTCCTTGCAAAAAGTTAAAACTTCTTTCCTCCTTTTCTCTTTTCTGGAAGACCTGTGTAGAGTTACTGTGACTTCATTAAATATTTGATGGAATTTACCGATGAAGCCTGCTGGGCCTGGGGTTTTCATTTTTGGACTATTTTTAATGATGAACTCAATTTCTTTATTAATTATAGTACTATTCAGGCTATCTTTTTTCGAGTGAGTTTTTGGTAGTTTGTATTTTCCAGTAATTTGCCCATTGCATACAAATTATCAGACTTAATGGGCACAAAGTTATTCATAATATTTCCTTATTTCCTTTTTATATCTGTAGGATCTATAATTATGTCCTTTTCATTCATGTATTTGTAATTTTTGTCTGTCTTTATTCTTTTTTTCTTCATTAGTCTGACTAGAAGTTTATCAATTTTATAGGTTTTTAAAAAAACTTTTGGTTGTGTTAATTTTTTCTATTTTTGTTTGCTTTTAGTTATATTGATTTTCTGCTCTTAGTTTTATTGTTTTTTCTTCTTGAAAGTTTTGGATATGATTTGCTCTTTTTCTAGTTTTTTTTTAAAGGTGAAAGCTAAAAATATTGAAAATTTATTTTCCAACATAAGTATTTAAAGCTGTAAATTTCCCTCATAGCACTGCTTTATGAGGGAAATTATGAGGGAAATCAACAAATTTTGACAATGCTGTGTTTTTGTTTTCCTTTCATTCAGAAAATTTCCTTACAATCCACAGATTACTTAGAAGTGTGTTATTTGATTTCCAAGTATTAGGGGATTTTTCTGTTACTAATTTTTAATTTACCCTCTGTGATCACAGAACATACTGTGAATTGTTTTAAATTTGCTGAGATTTGTTCTGTGGCCCTGCACACGTCTATCTTCGTGACCGTTCCATGTGCATTTGGAAGGAACGTGTGTTCTGCTCCTGGTGGGTGGAGTGTCAGTGAGGTCCAGTAGATTGGTAATGTCATTTAGGTTTTCTCTATGCTTCCTTGTTCTCTACCTACCTACCTACCTAATCTATCTACCTATCTACCTGTCTGTCTAGAAAAGAGATAGGAATGTTAGGGTTTCTAACTCTGCTTGCTAATTTATCTGCCCTTGGAGTTCTCTCGGACTTCGCCTCCTGTCCTCTGAAACTCTGTTGTTAGGTGCACACACCCTGAACACCGTTATGTCTCTTTGGTGTGTTGGCCTCGTTATCGTTTTGCAGTGTCCCTCTACATCCTTGGCAATACGTCTTCTGAAGTCTGCTTTATCTGATGTTACTGTATGCACAACAGCCCTTTTTAGTGTGTGCGTGCCGTATTTTTAATATTCTTTAACTTTTAACTTATGTCTTAATATTTATCATGGGCTTCTTGTAGAAAGCATATGCTTGGGCCTTGCTTTTTAAAATAGATTCTCTGTCTTTTAAATGGTGTGTTCATACTCTTTACATTTAATGTAGTTATTGAAATATAGAAATAATTCTGTTTGTTTCTTTGTACCCTCTTTTTTTGTCTGCTATTGGATTGAGTGTTTTTTTAACATTCCACTTCATCTGCACTGTTGGTCTATCATTTACACTTTAAAAAATGTTTTCTTTTTAGTCTGTGCTCTAGGACTTACAGTAGAGACTTTAATCCCAGTCTGAGAATCTCAGAATATCATATGCCCATCTGTTAGTCACACTTACCTGGTTCCAGGATTTGGATCCTCTGGCATCCGGCTGTGCCAATGACTTTATTGCTTGACATCCCCCCACCCTGGCTTCCCATGGTAAGTTTTGGTTGACTGGTAGATGTGATGTGGAGGTCAGTAGAGCAGGGTGGGCCAGATTTTCCTGTAATGGAGCAGGTGGTATGTATCTTGAACACAGAGGGCTACATACAATCTCTGTTGCGTATTCTGCTAATGGCCTTTTCTTTGTAATCAACCCTTTTAAAATGTAAAATCCTTTTTTAGTTTGTGGCCTGTACAGAAACAGGTCACAGGCTGCACTTGGCCTCCAGGTGGGGAAGGAGGCAAGTGGTCTTTACCCTGGATGTGGCCAGGCCTCTGCTGCCGGGTGGCTGTTGCAGGGGTGGGTCAGACGTGGGTTTTGTGGTCGCCATGGTGACCATCAGTGCACCCTGGCTTCCTCCATGTTCCCTTGGCTCTTGGCCTTCCTGGGGGCCTCAGCAGGGTTGCTCTCCATCCTCAGCCCCACCCCACCCCCAGCTGCAGGCTGCTCTCACCTGCGTAGGCTGGTGGTGGGGGGGGGGGTCTCCGTTTTGGGCCAACCTCCGCCTTTGGTTGGCCCAGTCCACCGCTGCTGTGCCTAGGCTTTCCCCTTGCCCTGCCGCCCCCAAACTCTGCCTGGTATCTTTGGCAGGTCTTATGCTCTGAGAGAAGTTTCGTGCCCCTTCCCCATAGAAGGAGGCCCCTAAAGGTCTTTTATCCCCCTTACCCCATAGTAGGTCTTAGGCCATATGGTGGGCGCAGTAGGGTTTGCCTTAACTGAAGTAGCCTCATCCAAAAGTCACCCTCAGAATAGGTTTCTACCCACAAGAATGGATTAGCTTTAAGAACATGATTTTCTGGGGTACACACAGTTCCAAACCACCATGGCCTTTTAAAACAGTCATGTAAGTGCAAAGAATTAAAGCAAGCAACAGGAAAAATTCAGATTTTCAGCTCAGCGTTTTAAAATGACAAGCATGTGAGCGTTTGAAGGAGGGATAGCTACCATATAGACGGCAACTGAGTTCCTGCACGCCCCTCTTAGGAGTGAGCTCTGACCTCGAGGAGCAGCTCTGTCTCTGGGTGAGCCCACAGCCTTCTAGACTTCCAGGATAAATCTGTGATGCAAAAGGCAAGTGCCCCTCAAGGGTGGCATCTGCCCGAGAAAGCCTTTTTCTAACCGACGTTTCTTCTCCGCCCGCAGACCCGGATGCAGAGGTGTGCCTCCATGTGCTGCGGCTTGTCCAGTCCGTGGTTCTGGAGCCAGAAGTCTTCTCGAAGTCGGCCTCTGAGTTCCGGAGCTCCCTGCCCCTGCAACGCATCCTGGCCATGGCGAAAAGCCGCAACCCGCACCTGCAGACTGTGGCCCAGGAGCTTCTGGAGGACCTCCGCGTTCTGGGCCACGACGCCTAGGGCATGCCGAGAGCTGCTGGTGAGGTCGCCGTGTCTTCTCCCTGCCCCATTCCCCTCACCCTGTGTTTGAAAGCCGTCACTGTGGGCCTGCGTTAGACGGCAGATGTGCTTGGCTGGAGACGGACTGAATTGAGGTGTGTCGTGTGTGACCTCATGGAGTGACTGTGTGGGTGGGTGGTTACCGATGCCAAAGGGGAGCCTGGGAAAGGCGTCCTCCTGCCCGACAGGCCCCCATCTGTGCTGCAGCTGGAGGGGGCCTCCCCCAGTGGCTCTGGAGCTCGGTCGACTCCTGCCACCTTCGTTTGACCCATGAAAGCAGGAAGTTAAATCACCACCCACTCCTGGTCAGTGCTTTCCTGAAACACCTTTCTTGTGAAAAACAATTCATTCCCTCTCTAGTAATTATAATTACCCCTCCAAATGCACGTTTACCCTCATAACCTTGGTGAGCCTGCTATTTCAGCTGACATTGGATGTTTTAGTTCTCTATTTTTTGTGCCTCTTCTATTTTTGAATAAAGAAAGTCAGAGTCACTGATGTGTTACAAATGTGATTTTCTGAAATACTAGAAGCTTGGTGTTTGGAAGAGGGTCTCCTTCTGCACATTGCTACTCATACACTCGGTTGGTGTAAAAACTCCCTTTCCGTCGAGATGTGGTGGCTGTCATCACATCAGAACAGTTTTCTTATAACAAGCCCTGGACACGTCCTCCTGCGTCAGTTTGCGTACCGTCAGCTGGGCTTCCTCCCGTGGCGTCTCCACCTCCCTTTCTACCCATGGGTGTGTGTGCACCGAGCTTCCCCATATCCATCTGTCCCACCTGCTGAGCTGTCTCTCTATTGAGCTTCATTCCTCATGAAACCAGGCTGTGTGTGAGTGCGTGTGGCCTTTTACACCCATCCTGAGGGCCAGAGGCAGCACATCCCCTCCGGGACCCAGGTTGACCCCACACCGCGCTGTGGGCCGTGGGGCTCAGAGTGCCCTGCGGGTGCAGAGCAAGCTGGGGTCACACCCACCTTCCAGGCCCCGCTGCTGGGTGTGGCCGTTTAGAGTAAGTTCACGCTTCTGTCGGCAGATCTTTATAGCCAATGTGCATTTTGTGGCTGATGAAGTTACTTAGAGGAAGGCACAGTTGCTGAATTTCATGAGCCAACGTATTGTGGAGCATTAGCTCATCAGAGGCAGGGAAATGCTGTAAAAGGAACTTGAAATCCAGGGGGGCAGGAATTGGTCCACCTGTGCTGCGTGGATCCCGTGGGTCCTGATGATTGGTGAATACAGCTGCAGGTGTTTGTGTGTTCTAGCACGGTGTCATTTTCTTTTTGGTGGTTGTTCGGTCAATAAGGTAACCATGATGAGGTTGTGTCATTCATTTTTGCCTCCTCTCGAACTGCATGTTTGTTTCTGCCAGAGCCGGGTCAGAGGGGCACAGAGGAAAATGAAACTGGGCCAAACCCTCAAAGGTTGTGGCATCGTTTAGCTAATTAGAAGATGGGTGTGTTGAATGATGAGGGGTGTTTTCCCTCGTGACACAAGATGCTAAGGATAGAAGTGTTCTTATTAAAGTTGCTTCAGGAAGAAACGTGACAAGCACGTGTTTGGAGTATGTAAAAGAAAAAGTATTGAAGGCCAATTTTAAGGAGATTGATTTCCCTGGTATTTCTTCTTGTCATATGAAGGTTAAGGGGAAAACATAGATTGTTTCATTTGTATGCATCTAGTAATCTAAAGAAAACCTTCTCAGTTAAAAAAAATATATGTATGTAAGAATGTAATTTGCCGTGTTTGAGGCTTCTTGTGAATTTTTAAATTAAAGACAACAGTTATAAAGTAATGCACATTTTTAAAATTTAATTTTTAAAGAACTCTCTGTTTATTAAGCCTAAGAACTCCTTTTCACTTCGGTGCTGTCAGTTTGTGTGAAGCAGGGTGCTGTGGGCAGGCCCACCCCTCTCTCACTCCTCCCACCTCCCCAGTGTCCTCTCTCTCACTGGCCAAGCTGACACTGACATCAGGAAAGAGGAGTCTTCAGGGTGATGTAGACAGGCCATGGCTCCCTATGCGTCGACAGCTGGCCATGGCTCCCTGGGCGTCCTTGTAGCGTTGTCAGATGTCGGGACAAGCTCCACTAATCCCAGATCGGTATCCACCAGTGCCTCTCACTTACTCCA
Organism: Choloepus didactylus; assembly: GCF_015220235.1. Classification (NCBI taxonomy): domain Eukaryota; kingdom Metazoa; phylum Chordata; class Mammalia; order Pilosa; family Megalonychidae; genus Choloepus; species Choloepus didactylus. The sequence continues at coordinate 3,393,321 of NC_051307.1, forward strand.
GAGAGGGTTAAAGTCTTAAGCAAAGGATCACAAGTTGGGAGCCCAAAACAAATTAGAACAAGGCTGCAGACCAGATCATGGCATGGGGATCTTCACGGAGGTCGTAAATGCATCATAGGTAGGATGTGGGAGAGGATACAGGATGGGATACAGGGTAAGGTAGAGATGTGAGACAGGGCAGTATATGACGTAGGGCTCAGGATAGGAGAAGGGGTTGTGTATGGGGGTAGGATTGGTGCACTGTGTCCTGTGGGAGCTGTGCAAGCTCGGAAGGGGCTGTGAGCCCATCAGAGCCCCAGGCTCAGGGAGGGGCACATGACAACCCCCCACCCCTCCGCCCGTCCTCACAGGCTCAGCCTCTGCATCCCCGTGTGTGCTGCTTGGAGAGGGCAGGTTTGATGCTGCGTCTCGTAGAGCATGCACTTGGAATTCTTCGATCATGCTAGTGCACGTATGAAACCAAGACTGTTGTCGTTGTCATTTGAAAATGTTATCACAAATATGGTTTTCAAAATGCAAAAATTTATTTTTACTGTGCTTATCATATTTTTAAAATACTTGGTTGGTCTCATGAATAATCTTTATCACAAAGATTTTTAAGTTTTTCCCAGTGGAACTTGCCAGGACGCTGGTTTTCACGCCACAAATGCCTGTTGAATGTTCTGAGGATGCACCAGCAGGCAGGGGCTCCCGCTCATGGAGGCACCTGCGTCTTTAAATTGAAGGCATGTTTGCAGTTCACCTCTTCAGAAGGAAGATTCCTACTTGGTAAGCTCTGGGCAAAGGGCAGCCCAGGCAGAAGGCTGGTGGGCAGGGGCCACACTGGTGTCCCCTGTGGGGCAGGTTGAAGCCCAGCTTGGAGGGCTGTGGGTGCAGGGGGCCAGTCAGCATGGGGGCTGTTGGGAAAGGGTCACTCTGGGTACAGGGGGGCTGGTAGCTGTGAGGGCTTGGGATACCGGGTCAGCAGGTGTGAGGGTTGCATGGGGGGCTGGCAGGTTTGGGGGCCGGTGGGTGTGAGGGCTGGGAGCACTGGGGGTCAGCGGCTGTGAGGGCTGGGGGTGCTCAGGGTCGGTGGCTGCAGGGGCTGGGGGCGCAGGGGGTCAGCATGCACGGGGGTCGTGCAGAGATGGTCGGGCCTTGTGGGCCATGGCAGGGACTTCAGGGTTTGTTTTTCCGGTGGCAGCAGTTGGGGCCGGGAGTGAGTGTGGCATCTGACCCCTTCTGATTCTGTTCAGGGGTCAGGCTGCCCATGCCTTTAGCTGGTGCCAAGACCAGTAAACCGGCTATGTCTCCAGAAACCCTCCCTGCGGTGAGGCCTTTGCCCCTTTGGCCACGTGCGGACCCCTGAGCAAGCCCAGACCAGGGTGGCAGCGTGCAGGTCCTTGTGACGCCGTGCTTGCCTGAGCCACCTTGCACGAGCCGGGTCCTGCCGAGGCCCAGACCCCCCTGCCTGGCCTTGTCCTCTGGCCCTGCACTCAGGACCCCACGGCCCTCGTCTGCCATGCCTGCTCGGCTCCCTGGGCTGTGCGGCCTCAGGGCCCTCGGCCTTAGCTGTTTGGCGTCGTGAACCATTGGAGATGCTGGTCAACGCTCAGTACAGAAAATGCCATATTGGATGCCATTTCTGGGAGTTAGTGGGGTCCCCACCCCTACCCTGGGTCCCGGGCTCTCTGGAAAGGATACGAGACCCCATTTGTGTTGAAAGCATGGTTAGTCCAGGAGTGTGGGAAGCTGCAGGCCGCGGGTTCTCAGCAGGACACCTCATCTGAGCCCCCCAGGGTGGCCCCGGGCTCGGCCAGCCGCAGCTCCCTGCGTCCTCATGGGTAGCTGAAGGTGAGGAGCCCGGAGCGCAGCCAGGCCAGTGGGTGCCCCTGTGGCAGGAGCTGGGATTTGAACCTCACTCTGCCAGCCCCTCGTCACGAAGCTGCACAGCTCCATGTCCCCAGGTCTGTGTGTCCTTGTCCTGCGTGGGAGTTTTCAAGGTCCAGTGGTGGGCAGTGTGAACCCCATTAATGGAGACATGAGCATCCACTTGAGCCAGCACGTGCCGGGGGCCCCCAGCAGGCTGTGGGATGGGGGAGGGAAGAGAGGGGAGCAGTGAGGAAAGAATGCACGCCCTGTAAGGCAGGACAGACAGACGACATGCTCCGTGAGGCAGGACAGACAGCCTGCTCCGTGAGGCAGGGCGCAGCAGCCAGTTACCTTGTCTGCTCCCCGCATGTGCTGGTAACTGACAGTGCTGTCTGGTTGTAACAGTTTAGAAGAATAGGGAGTGTTGTAGGTTAATCAGTATTAAAAACTCTGGGTTCTAAAAGGTTCCATCCGGGATCTGCTGTCCGTTTACGAAATGAATCTGCCCTCCGCCTCGGTGAGCTGCTTGTGCTGCATCAACCGGCCTCGCTTTCGCTGACCCTAACACTGAGTGCTCCCCTCGCGGGGCCTTCCCTTGGGATCCAGATCGCTGAGATGGGCAGGTGGGGAGCAGGGCAGTTTCTCCCCACCCGGCGCCTCGGGGTACCCTCGGAGCTGGGGGGCACGCTGGGGAGGGGTGCATCCCCTGCGGGAAGGGCTGCTGCTTTTCCCTCTTTCTTTTTTAAACTGCGTCCTACTCCGAGAGAAATAACGGGGCAGCTGCAGCTTGAAAGGGAGCAGTTTGGGGCAGAGTCAAGTGGGTCCCCATGCTGGCAGGAGGTCCCCGAGGGGCGCTTGGCTCCGGGAACCGAGGCTGCCCACAAGCCCAGCACTGTCTGTGGAACGGGGCTGTGTTCGTGGGACGCTTTATAAAACATGTCACCCACAACTGGCCTTTGTAAATGGTGTCTGGAACATGTCACGTTCACGTGACAAATCAGTGTCCTTCCTTGCTTCCCCATGGTCAGCGAATAAGTTTTCCAGAATGTTAGAGCTCGAGTTTGACATTTAAGCACATTTTCTCCAGTTATAAGAGGAGGGGCTGTTTCTGGCACTGGGCTGTCCTAAGGGTTCTATGAAAGTGGCTATAAAAGGGACAGCCTGGGTCCCTGCTTGTCAGAGGTCCCTGAGGGTTTGGTTCTGTCCGGGGGGCAGGGAGTGAGCGCCCCAAAGGCGGCGGGGCCTTTCTGTCCCCTGTGGACTGTGAGCTGGCCTGTGACTGAAGGTCGGGCCACAGCAGCCGAGAGAGTGTGTGCGTGCTGCCTGGGTGTCTGCACATGCATGGATGTCTGTGCACGTGTCGTATGTGCATGCATGTGTGTGTGTGCATGTGAGGAGCAGCCCTACTGGGGTCTGCGCCCCCCCATGCTCTCCAATGCGTTTTCCCACTGTCCCGGAGAACACCCTCAGGGGCGTCAGGGTAGGGGGGCAAGAGCCGCTTACGTGCTGGCCTGACAGCGGCCCCAGTGCCTGTCCCTGGAGCTCCAGAATGTGTTACTCCCCAGCCCCCCAGACCCTGCCCTACCTGGGGGCTCCTAGGAGCCAGGGCGAAAGATGTTCCTTCTGGCCGGTCCCTGAGACACGTCCCTGCCCCCTGCAGAGTCCCCGGGCTCCTGGGTCCCCTGGGCAGGCCATGCACCCCTCCAAGGCTGGGCTGGGGGCTCCAGGGCAGCCCTGCACTGCTCTTGCTGCAGCACCTGCCCTGTTGCCTCCCCCATCCCCACATGCAGCCTGCAGTGGGGGCTCCCCACACACCTGCCTCCGACACACACACACGCACTTGTACATGCAGTTGGTCTTTTCTGTCATGTTCCTGGCACTCCAGCAGGCCCAGTCCCCTGTGTCTGTCTATAGGGGCAGGGTGACTGTGCCTTCCCTTACCTGCTGACCACACCGTACTCTGGTCCAGTCCGGCTGCCCTGTGGCACCTGTTCTCCAAGCCTGGGACATCCTGTTGGGAAGTGGGTCACAAACGAGAGAGCCAGCCTCCCGGAGAAGTGCCTTTCTGGAGGAGACCCTCCTCTGGGGTGGCCTCAGCCAGGTTCTCAAGCAAATGGCACTGAGGAGGGCGAGCTGAGCCACGCACCAGCCTGGGCATGGGGGGCCCACCCGGGGCCTGCAGCAAATGAACACATGTCAGGGGTGATGATCTGCCGGGTGACCCTGCATCAGACCTTCACCATGTGGGGGTAGGGGCCACACAGACCTGCCCGGGAGCAATGGGCTGGGGGTGTGATCGGGGATGGGGGCACGGCTGTGGGGCTTGATGGTCCCAAGGATAAATGTTTACTCTGCTACCAGGGACCTTTTCCTTGACGTGAACTACGACCCTGAGTTTCTGGAACGTGTATCTGTGGAACTCATGGCTTGAGACCACATGTGTGTGGTCAGGCATTTGACTGGGTCTGGGAGGCCGTAACAGGGAACAGGCCGTCCCTGAGGCCTGCAGTTCAGCTGCCACCCCTGCTTCCTTGAGTCACACTTTTCACCCTTTTTTTTTGCCCTTGAGGACCTGGACTGGTTCCTGAGTTGGGACTTGCTTGGAACCCTGGCGCATATCCGGCTCCTGCCTTGTCCTATGCTCTAGGCTCGTTCTTAATCCTGTTTATTCTGCCGTGCCAGGAAAAAAATCCCATTCCTGGAAGTTGTCAGAAGTGAAGCCCTATCGTAAGGTCACGAGAGCTGGAATCCCCCGGGAAATGAGCCAGCCCCGAGCCCAGCCTGGGGCAGGCGTTAAAGCGAGGGGTGGCCATCCAAGAGGCAGCTGCAGCCCTTGCCCTCCCCACTCCAGTGGGGTCCAGGCCCACTGTCACCCACTGACGTCACCACACAGGAGACTCAACACAGGGAACAAAACTATCTGTACCCTGGGGCTCCTGATGCTATCGCCTCTTAGGAAACCCTGACCACACTCTGGGCAGGTGAAAGCCCTTCCTGTTTGTCCTTTCAGTTAGTCACACCCGACTCGGGGCCAAGACACAGTCACTCCAGCAGCTGCTCCGGGCAGGCAGCGGAACAAGGGCAGGCGTGGCCGGGCTGGCACAACCCCCCCACGTCCCTTTTCCCCGTCATCTGCACCCACTCGCTTGCGGCCGTCACACCCTCCTCTCGGTCCTCCGCAGCCGTGTGGCCCCGAGCTGAGCTTTGCTCTTGAAGGATGCCCATCCTGGGGCTGCACTGTCAGGGCTGGGTCCAGCCTCCTTGTCCTCACGCCCATCTGAGTGCCCACTACTGGGTCCACTGAGACCTCGCCAGGAGCTGCTGCCGGAGCTGCCCCACTGGGTGGACGGCCTCGCCACGGCCCGCAAAGGAAAAGGCAGGGTCCCCGGGGCTGCGGGGTCCTGGAGACTGAGCAAGCTCTCCGGAGCCCAGGCTAGTCCTGCTCTGCCCATCCACGTGTCTGAACTTCTGGGGAAACCGTGAAACTACGTTTCACAGCAGCCTATGGACACTCCCCTTATGAAAGGGGCACCGAGCCCTGCTGGCCACTGGCCAGGGGCCACCCCTCGATTTCCCCAGGGGCTTGAGCCCAGGCTCCCAGCCTCTTCCAGAATAGCCAAGGGCAGGGAGAGCAGGATCACAGGCCGTCCTCTCATCTGGGGGCGAGAGCACATTCCCACGGGCCGCTCCCTCCCCCTCTTTCATCCGTGGGCACTGCCATGGCCTCACAAGGGAAGGGGCCGGTTGCGTATAAACCTCAAGTGGTGACTTGCAACCCAAAACGTCTTCCGTTCTGGACTTTGGAATGTGTCCCGTGCTTTTTGCCCAATGTCCCGTTCTCTTCCTGACTGGGTTTGGGCTCCTGCTGAAATCTGTCTGTGTTTCCATCGTGCACCCCAGGAAGTGGTAAGGGGGCACTGGGACCCAGTGTTCACACAGGCCGAGTGTGCCCTGGAGGAGGGGCTGCCAGAATGCCCGGGCCTGGCACAGAGGCCCTCGGAACCCTGCAGGGTGCACGTGGCAGTGGGGACCCTGCCTGACGGCCTCACACGAGCCTGCGCCCCCAGCTTCTCTGCCATCAACCCCATGGTCTTCCAGCCAGTGCCACTCGGGAGGGCCCAGGAGGGTCCCAAAGCCTCTGTAGCTACCATGCGCGCCTGCTCTCCATGACTCCAGTAGCCATCACCCCGGCGTCGGCCAGCAGCCCCGTCTCGGCTGCATCCCGTCCTTAGCTTTCTCCCGGGACTTCTTGGACAGGACCCTGGGAGGCTGGGACCCACCTGCCCAGCAACCCCATGTGCAAACCACATGCTCCCGACTTCCGGCCCAGGTAGATGGTCCCAGAGCGTCCCCCCAGCTCCCCAGGGGTCCCGAGACTGAGCCTCGATTGCCCCTAGTGCTGACCACCTCCAGGAGCTCCTTTGCATTGGCTTTCCCTCCGTCTCCGTCTCCATCTCCTGTCCCTCGCCTCTCCTCTTCCCTGGGACTACTATAAAAAAGTAAAGATACACTTCCTGCACATAAGCACCCACCTCAGGCTCTGCGCCCAGTACAAACTGGGCAGTCGAGGAAAAAGCCCTCTTATGTCCTGCTCAAACCCAAGCTAAAGCCGACACACCTCAGTGCAGAGGCCACACCTGAGGTGGTGTGGTGTGGGGACCGAGGCACGCACGCCCCCGTGCTGGTTTGTATATTTATGTCCCCCAGAAAGAGCCATGTTCTTTAATGCAATCTTGTGGGGGCAGACGTATTAGTGTGGGTTAGGTTGGAACCTATTGGTTCAGTGTTTCCATGGAGATGTGGCCCCGCCCATTCAGTGTGGGCCTTGGTTAGTTTACTGGAGCACTATATAAGCTTAGGAAGAAGGAGCTCACAGCTGGAACTGAGACAGACATTTTGAAGACGGCCGTTGGAAGCTGATACACACATTTTTGAGAAAGTCATTTTGAAACGCAACCTGGGAGCAAGCAGACACCAGCCACGTGCCTTCCCAAGCTAACAGAGGTTTTCTGGACACCACTGGCCTTCCTCCAGTGAAGGTACCCAATTGTTGATGCCTTAACTTGGACACTTTATGGCCTTAAGACTGTAACTTTGTAACCAAATAAACCCCCTTTATAAAAGCCAGTCTATCTCCGGTATTTTGCATCCCAGCAGCATTAGCAAACCGGAACGGCCCCCAAAGATGTGCTCAAGCCCTAAGCCAGTCCTGGTTGTGGACCCGTTTGTCAGTTGGACCTCTGAGGACACTGGGAGTTGAGGCGAGAGCTCACTGGTGAGGACCCCATTTGGAGGAGACCAAACTGAATCAGGTTGCACCAAACCCATGTGGCAAGACCCTACTGTCAAGCTGCCCGAATTCCAGGCCCAGCCCCACTCTTTCTAGAAAAGAAAACTTGGATAAAGCACTTAACCTCCTGAACCTCATCTATAGAATAAAGATAAAGATGGCGTTTGCTGTCAGGTCTGGGGAGGCTCACGGGAGACGGCGCAGACGATGCACTAAGTGCTGCGTACACACATGCAGCCCACGCTGAATCTCTGCCTGGGGGTTTCAGTGGCCGATGCATGCACCTGACCCCTGGGGGGTGAGTCCCGTCTCTCCCATCTTGAGGGGCCGGAGCACGTGGCCTGGATATCAGTGTGTCACATGCAGCATTTGGGGAGCCTTGCGGTGGGGAAAGGAGGCGGAGGGAACACCAGGATCTGTCTCCCAGGATGGTCTCTTACTCGTCTGTGCCCCTTCTCTCTTTCTCTGCTCGCTTGCACTCTATCTTACAGTCTTGGTTCCCTGCAGCTGCTGTGGGAAACACCACAGGCGGCTCACACAGCAGGAATGGCCGCACCATCCTGGGGGCTACAAGTCACCATGGAGGTATCGCCGGGCCCCGCTCCCCCCGGGGTCCATGGTGGTCCACGGCTGGCAGCTCTCCTTGGGCTCCTTGGCCTCTGTCGCTGCCTCCGTTGTGTGGCAACCTGCCTCATGGACGGGCCCCAGGGCCGGGTGGGGGCCCTCCTGCATGCCAGCCACCAGGGCTGGTCTCTGGGCAGCTGCAGCTAACCTGCCCCAGTTCTCCCTAGACCCTCCCTCCGGCTGAGAGGCCCCTCCAGGACAACCGTGGCCCCTCCCACCTTCCTGCTCACCTGCCCCAGCCACAGGACGGTCGTGCCCAGGCCTTCCCTCCTTGGCCTGACAGCCCAGGGCTCCCCAGCCATCCTCCCTTCCCTTCATGTGGATCTCAGTTCCAGGGCCCCGCATGGGGGCCTCCCCTTTTAGAGGCCTGAGCCCTGCCTGCTGTGCCCTGTCCCCCTGGGGAGGCCCAGCTTCTGGCCGAGCAGACCCCAGCCCTTGGACCCTGGTTTCTGGCTTCTGGCAGATGCTTTCCCCAGTGGATCCCACCCTGGTCTGGTCCGATCCCTGTCTGGGGCCCCATCAGGCAGAGGGATGCGAGGTGGCCGGGCAGGCAGCAAGCTCTGTGCCTGGGGCAGGGCAACTCCAGGAGGGGTGGTGTCCCAGCACCCCAGGTTCACACTGCTGGGACGAGGGACCCTGAGCTCCTCCTCCTTGGACAGCTCTCACTGTCCTGGGCCCTGGGGAAAGCACTCCTCTAAATTCTGTCCCGGGGTCCGAGTTAGGTCTTGGGGAACTGTAGAGACTGTGTCTCCTCTAATTCTTGGGAGCTGTCCAGCATCTGAAGGTTGCGCTTCTCCCCCTTGTCCCCGACGGCAACAACCACGCTGTCTAGGAACGTGGCGGGGGCAGCGCTCAAGCCTGAGTTCTCAGAATGCCTGTGCTCAGGGTGCTGCCGTCGGGAGGGTCTGGACATGGAAAACACAGAAGCGGCTGGTTCCTGGGCCTGGGACGAAGTCCCTACAGGGTTCCAGGTGGGATGCCTGCCGTCCCCGTCACCTGGCCAGGGGAGCACCTCTGCCTTGGTGGCCATGCTGGGTGGGTTGTGCCCGCGCCCCTCCAGGACCACTGTCACCGCTGGCCCTCCTTCTGCAGGTGCTGAGTCCAAACCCAAAGGAACCGCCCCTGGGGTCTCCTCCAGGCACACAGCCAAGCGGATGGTGGTCAGGGCTGACCAGGGGTCCCCAGCTTTACAAGGAAGTGGGGCGCTGCCAACATCGGTCTCCTGGGGCTGCTGGGACAAAGCTCCACAAACAGGGGCTTATTTGAAACTTACTCCCTCACAGTTCTGGGAGCCACAAGTCCACTGTCAGGCTGTGGGCAGGCCTGTCCCCTCTGCAGGCTTTGGGAACCCCTGCCCACCCCTCCCAGCTTTGGTGGCTCCTGGCACCCTTGGCTGGTGGCTGCAGCCCCCCATCTCTGTCCCTGTCTCCTCTGTGGGGACCCCTCTAGATCCCCTCCTCTCCAGGGACACCAGTCACTGGGCTTGGGCCACTTAATCCAGGGTGGCCTCAGCTTAACTAATTCCATCCGTTCCAGGAACGTGAACGGGGGAGCCCTGCCTCGCCCAGCACGGTGCCCCGGGTGGTCAGAGCTGGGGCCACATGGCGGGCACTGCAGGCCCTGCCGCTTACGGAGGGACTTTGGAAGTCACCCAAGCAGATGCCCACTCCGGGGGGTGGGGTGGCAAGTGGGTGGGGGCCCCTCTTGGTCGCCTGCACTCCTGGGGAGGGCAGGAGGGGGCTGAGAGCAGGTCTCCCACCCGCCCCTCCATGCTCCCCTGGGGCCACCCTCAGGCTGGAGAGCTTGGCAGCCGCAGCCAGTTCACGTATCTTGTGTCCTCAGTCCTCAAGATGGGGTCAGAATGTCCAGTCACCAAAGCCCACTCCACTGTCCACACAGGGCCGGGAAGGAGGAAGTGAGTCAGTGAGAGTGTCACCATGGCAACAACTCAGTGTTGACTCCAAAAGAAACTGCTTTCTTTTTCCTGTGTCTGTACTTCTGCTCGCTCACTGGGCAATGGGGGCTGCAATCTCCAGAGCCCAGCGGGTTCCGAGAGGTGAGAAGGACCAGGAGGCACAGCCCAGGCGGAATCACATTTCCCGCAAGACCCTTCTGCTTCTGAGGCCTGATGCCCCTCTGGGGGGGCGTGAGGGGCTGAGCAGCCAGAGCAGAGCCACAGCCGGGCAGGGCCGAGGCGCCGCTCGAAGGACCCTGGAGGCCCTAGGTGTTCACCACAGAAGTGTGGGGATCTCTGTGAACACCAGACCTGCCCCCGAGCAGGTGGCAGCAGAGCCCCTGTGGGCTGGGGGGAGATGTGCTTAGAGCAGGAGCTTCCCGAGGGAAACCCAAGGACGTGATGCGTTGCTTGCTCCGCGGCCCTCAGGGCTGGCATTGCCCTATTTCTGGGGCTCGGGAACAGTGGGACAGGTTTCTGGGCCTTGGAAGGCCTCTTCCCTTTACTTGCTTTGGTTTTGGGGTCAGCTGCCATCCAGAGACTTGACCTGAAGTGGGGGACTAGCAGTGCCCCCCAGTTCTGATGGGCTGTGTCTGCCCCCCAACTTTATGGCACCCCTGAGACGGGCTGACAGCTCCATGCGCCTGTCGTGTTGGTTCGATATACATTTTGAAAATGCCGCCCGAGCCCTCCTGTGATAATAAGTGCACGTGCATGTGTTGCACTCAGGTGTGAGCACATGTGCACACACGAGAACATGGCAGGCAGCACGTCGCCCTCCCTGGGAGGTTTAGCCCTGGCACGCGGGATTCCATGGACCCTCTGCCCAGGAGTCTCCATGACCCCTCCTGGCATGAGCAGCTGGGTGGCCTCGGCACCCTTGGGGAGCCGGGGGGTCACCAGGCCAGCCTCCCCACCTGGCCCCTTGAAGATCCCAGCCTCCGTTTTTATCTTCCAAGGAGCCACCTGCTGCATTCCACATGCGGCCCCCGAGGGCCCTGGGGCGTGAGGGCAGGGAGAGGGTCCCAGAGGTCCCCTGGGTTTTGGGCCTGGGCGAGACGCAGCTGCAGGGGCCGGGCCTGGCACGGAGGTGGCGGGGGCGGCGGGCCTGGGGGCTGCATGAGCGGCCGTGAACTGCGCGGCTGGAACCCACAGAAGCCCACCCTCCCACAGTTTGGGGGCAGGAGTCTGAAGTTGAGGTGTCGGCCCGGCTGGCTTCACCTGCAGTCTGAGAAGAATCCGTGCCCGGCCTCTTCCAGCAGTCCTGGGATGGTAGATGCGGCACCGAAGTCTCTCCCTCCATCTCGCTGTGGTCTTCTCCTGTCTGTCTGTCTGTCTGTCTTCTCTCTTCAGGACCCCAGCCCTCGGACTTAGTGCACATCCTGCTGCAGCACCAGCTCAGCGTGACTCGAGTCCATCTGCACCAGGGGTGAGGACTGGACGTGTCTTTCGGGGGACACCACTTGGCCCCTCGAGCCGAGCTTCTGCCAGCACATCCCTGTGAGTGGGCGGTCGGCGCTGCCCTGGTCCCCACTCAGCCCTGGTCTCGGAGGGCCAGTCACAGGGCCTGTCCCCACGGGCCACTCCTGCATCTTGTTGACAGGCTGAGCAGGGACATTGCTGACCGGTCTGGACTTGCGGTCACCACAGCCTGGTCGTCTGAGGGGTCCCAGGCCCCCACCATCCTCCAAGGCTCCCACCGTCCTCTCGAGTTCCTGCTTCCTCCCTAGGACTCCCGCTGTCCTCCAGGGCTCCCGCTGAGCCTCCCATACTCCTGCCCTCCCCCCGGGCTCCCACTGTCCTCCCACACCCTCACTGTCCTCCCAGGCTCCCACCGTCCTCCCACACCCCCACCCTCCTCCCGCCCCCCCTCCATCTTCCCGTGTCCCCACTGTCCTCCCGTGCTCCTGCCGTCCTCCCGTGTCCCTGCTGTCCTCCCGACCCTCAGCTCTGGCGCACACTCTGGCCATGGAAGGAGCCCTGACACTTGGGCCCAGCTCACGGGTGCTTGACTTGTTCCCTTGGGGCGCCCCTCAAGGCCCCTCCTAGCCTTTGTGAGAATAGGGACGCCCCGAAGAGGCTCCTCAGAGCTCACGGGGCAGTCAGGGGCTCCCCTCCTAGTTGTGATCTTTGTCTAGAAACCATTTCTTCCCACCGAAGAAAACCCAACACACTTTGCAGGAGTAAAGGGTGGGGCCGGGCCGCCCAGCTTCGAGCTCGCATGGGGGATATTTGGGTGCCCATCTGTGGACCAGAGGGCACTGGCCACCAAGGGCCAAGGACGAGCCACATGGTGGGGACATTTAGAACTGGTGGGGTAAGTAGATAAAGACAGAGCCCCTCCCGATGAAAGGGAAGAAGATCAACAACCCAGCAGAACGATAAAATGGGCGCAGGTCACAGGCTGGCAGGCAGCAGCCAGCCAGCCCGACACGTGATGGGGGGATGAGCTCTCACAGTTGGGGGCCGGCCGGCCAAGAGCCCCGGGAGGGAACCTCTCCCATCCCCAGAGCAGCCCCACCCGAGAAGCCTGACAGTCCCACGCGCCAGCCCTGCGGAGATCTCGGCCTCCTGGAAAACAGTTTGATGTTGCCGTGACATCGAACACCCCTGGGCCACGTCCACCAGCAATCCCACGCCTCGCACATGGGCCCGCAGCCAGCGGTGGGGTGTTCACGGCTGCTCCAGGGGACCCAGCCCTGGGCCCCTGGTGGGACAGCGGACACCCGGGGGTGGTGGGCGCACAGTGGCATCCGCTCAGATCTGCCCATGAGTGAGCAGCTGCAGACACCACCGCTTCTCCAGGGAGCCCCTGAGGACCCCACGGCGTGACCCTTTCTAAGCAGCCCATGGGCCAGCGATTCCAGCTCACATTTCTAGGCATAAACATACACGCGATGAGGCATTTCGTGGAAAAGACAGGAACGATGAAGTGCCAGTGAGGGGCCTCGCCCGGGGCAGGGGCACAGGGACCAGTTGGCTGCTCTCGGGCCAGTCCTCGGGTTGGGGGCAGGTCTCAGGCATTCAGTGCTTTATTAAAAACTAATTGATTAGAATAAAAGAGCCTCCCACACATCAGAATGATTGTCCATGAGCAAGGGAGAGAGAAGGGGAGACAATCCCTCCAGAAACGGCAGCTTCCCTTATGTCTCTGAAAATGGCCCCCCTCGTCTCCCGTTTGGGGGCACAACAGTCTGCCTGATGCCATCACCTGCCTCCACTCCGGGTGCTTTGCCAACACGGGAGCGTGCTCTGAGGCTCTCCTGCCTGCGACCCCACTCACGTGTGTGCCAACGCCTCAGCTCCTGGCCCGGGGCTGCCCACCCCTTCGGGGCCTCCAGGCTCTGGCCTGGGCTCCGTGCAAGGCGGGTGCTGGGCCTGGGACCCCCGTCAGCCCTCTTCCCAGTGGTGTGGCGTCGGCACTGTCATCCTGGGAACTGGAGGCTTGGCGAGGGGACCGCATCTGGGGTGCACGGCCGGGGGAGGCAGGCCAAGTGGACCCTCCCCACACCCCACCCTGTCTCTCACCCCTGGACCTGGGTCCGGCCTGGAACAGGCCCAGCTGCACGTGATGGAGGCTCCTCTGGGGACAACCTCTCTGCAGTGTCTCTCCTCCAGGGCCATGGCCAGAGCAAGAATCATCTGGAAGGTATTTGCATGCAAATCAGGTTTTGATTTGGAAAGCAGTCGGGTTTTCCTTGCAACTGGGTAGTTGATTAGCAAGGCCGAGGTTGAGACCTGAGCCTGCTGAAGCCCTGGGCTGGACAGATGCCCGAGGGGACAGGACCCCTCAGATTGTAGGGACAGGGGCAGTGGGCAGCGGGGCGCAGCCCCTCTCACCCCGGGGTCCATGGGGCATCTGGGAGCTGTTACAGCCTTGCTGGACCCCGAGGCCCCCGAGGCTTCAGCCCGCTTCCAAGGGCCCCAAGAGTCTAGTGCAGCCAGGGCTGATTGTCTCTGGAACACTCAGCTCCTGATGGCACTTGGCCTGCTCCGTCTAGAAGGTTCTGGAGCCAAGGGAAGGCGGCTGGGGGGAGCTGGCTGTCCAGGGCCAGGAGGCGAGGGGAGACTGAGGTGTGTGGGGCTGTCTGGGGCTGCCACAAAGGCTCGTTACTTCATCTAGAGGCAGCTCTCCCTCCGGTTCTGGGAACAGAAGAAACAGGGGACGCTCTCGAGTCTCCTAAGGAAGTTTCCTCAGGAAACCCGCGGCCTGCAGGGAGCCCAGATCTGAGGCTGGAGGCCGACCTGGGGGGTCTGGCTGGGCCCTGGCTGCGGCGTCACTGTCCGGGCAGAGCACAGGCGTGGGGACAGGCTGGCCAGCCCTGCCCCTGGCCCCCCATCCCTGGGAGCTCCTGCTCAGGGGCAGCTTCCAGCCACGCTCCAGGCCAGAGGCTGAGGCGCCCAGATGACCAGGCATCCCAGAGCTGGCCCAGGGCGAGGGACTCTGCCTCCAGCCCAGGATGGAGCCGGCACCCCCGGGGCTTGCTGGGCGGCCTCAGGCAATGAGTAGATGGTGTCCCAGGAGCGGAGCTGGGGGGACGGTGTGAGTGGGGAGTATGGGAAGGGGGCAGAAAACGGGCCGCGTGGTCAGCGCAGACGGCCCTGTTGGCCCTGCCTTACTGGACACCCTAAGGCAGCTGCCCTTGTCCCCTGGCGCCTGTCTATGGACCGAGGCTGGGTCCCCGCTAGCACACGGCCCCAGGACAGCTCACTGGGTGGCAGGAGGCCCGGTGCCTGTGTCCCTTTTTCCCCTTGGCCGGCACTGATGTGTGCCTCCGGGCCCGGCAGGGTGGGGGAACTGAGCACATGGGGCAGACACACAGGACAGGGCATTCTCTGGGGAGCTGCTCCCTGAGCTCTGTCCTCGTGGCTGCGCTGCTAGGCCAGGGCCTCTTGGCCATGAGGACCCAGTGTGCTGGAAGAAGCTGCTGGAAGCTGTGTGGCCGGGGCCCCGGGAGAGAGGGCAGCGTCCATGAGAGGCACGGCTGAGGCCAGTGGGGCCGGGGGAGTGGGACGCAGCATAGGATTTGGGCTCCATTTGCGTGAGGGACAGGTGTCCACAGGGCGAGCAGCCTCATCACCCTCTTCCCCAGCGAGAAGCTTCCAGTGATCCCCAGACTGCTCTCCCCACCACGGGCTCCAGGAACACCAGGGGTTGGGCAGGGCTCTATGGAGGGGCCGAGAACCCGGCCGAGGGCAATATGGGCTCATGCCTCTGGCTCCTCACCACGACAGGAGTAGCTGCCGCTGAGACGGGACACAGCACCGAGAAGCACTCCCAGCCACCAGAATAGGAGGCAGGATGGCCACGGCATTTTAAGGCTTTTTTCTTGTCCAGCCCTCTGCTACGGATGGCCCTGGCTGAAATGTGACCTGGCAGGGGCCCTGTGGGTCAGACTGAAGGCCCTTAAGGCTGCAGACAGAGCTGAGCTCAGGAAGGGATGGTGCAGGTGCCCCTGTGCACAGGCCACGCTCCTGCCACAGGGCATCTGTGATCTGGGGCAGGGAGGACATGGCCCGAAACTGCTCCCAAATGAGAGGCTTTGGGAGCTGGCAGTGGTGGTGGACGGTGCTTGGGGGGATGGGGCGCCAGGGGTGGGCACGGCCAGATGACCATGACCCTCTGTGAGCAGTGCCAGCTCGCCCTACTAGTTATCAGCAGAGACAGATTTAGGAAAGCCCAGCCCCCTCACCTTGCCTGGATGTGGCTATTTTCAGCGCAGACAGCTCGTATCCCTGCCCCAGGCACTCAGGCAGATGAGGGACGGCCATCCTGGGACCACCAGGCTGATGTGGCTTCAGGGGCAGAGTAGGGGCAGCATGGGCTGAAGCGGGGAGAGCCAAGGACTCCATGTCCCAGGACTGCACTGGGCACCCCCCAAGACAGGTGAAGGGGCTGCCGGCTCTGGCAGGGGGGGCACACCCAGGCTCCGTTTGTGGGGACACATGGCCTCGGGAGCCCTCAGAGCCGGCTGTGTGTCACCTGAGTGCAGGTTGCTCCTGGGGATGGAAGCCTGTTGGTGACTCCTGGAGCTGGCGCCCAGCAGGGAGAGGCATCCCTGTGCCTCGGCAGGTGCCCGCTGCATCCTGGGTGCCCCTCTCCCCGAAGGCCCCCTGCACTGGGTGCAGCTTCCAGACAGCCAGGACTGGGTGCTGGTTCTCTGCCCAGTGCTGGCTGGGGGGGCCTTGCTGTGCACCGGCTCTGTGACTGCTGGGTCAGAGCCTACCCCTGGCCTCTCCTTGGGTTTGCCTCATCCAGACACTCAGAAGGTAACTGAACCCCGAGAATTTTATCCCCGAAGAAGACATCACAAGAAAGCAAAAACAATTAACAGAAAACATCATTTGTGGATATGGGTGCGAAAATCCTCAACAAAATACTAGCAACCAAATCCAGCAACCTTATACACCATGAATAAGTGGGATTTATCTCAGGAAAGCGAGGCCAGCTTACTATCCAAAAATCAATCAACGAAATACACTGTATTATTAGAATTTAAAAGAAACATAAGGTTCTCTAAATAGATGCAGAAAAAACATTTTGACACCACTTCATGATAAAAGCACTCAACAAAGGAGGAATCAAAGGGAACTTCCCCAACCTGACAAAGAGCATCTACAAAAAATGAAAACCCACAGCTAAAATCATACTTAAGGGTGAAAGATTGGAAGCTTTCTCCCCAAGATCAGGAACTAGACGAGGTGTCCATTCTCATGACTTCAGTTCGACACTATACCAGAAGGTCTAGTCAGTGCAATCAGGCAAGAAAAAGAAATAAAAGGCATCCAGATTGGAGAGGAAGATGTAGAACTTTCTGTTTACAGAAAACAGATCGACTATGTAGAAAATCTTATGAAACATGCAAAAAATCTCCTAGAATTAGTAAATAAGTTTTGCAAGATTAATACAAGATAATATACAGAAACCAATTATATTGCTTACTAGCAAGATACAATCCAAAATTAAAATGAAAAATACCATCGAGTATGAAATACTTAGGGATAAATTGTACAAAAAATGTGGATGATCGATACTGAGAATTACAAAACATTGCTAAGAGAAATTAGAGATGACCTAAATAAAAAGATATACTGTATTCATGGATTGGAAGACTTGATATTGTTTGAATGTCAATTTCCCCACCAAATCCTATCAGGCTCCTTTGTAAAAGTTGACAAGATAATTCTCAAATTCATATGGAAATGCAAATGACCTAGAAAAGTCAAATATAATTTGATAAGGAAGAACAAAATAGGAGGGTGTTCCAGTTTGCTAATGCTGCCCATTATGCAAAATACCAGAAAGGGATTGGCTTTTATAAAAGGGATTTATTTGGTTACGAAGTTACAGTCTTAAGGCCATAAAAGTTTCCAAGCTAAGGCATCAACCATAGGGTACCTTCACAGGAGAATGGCCAATGGTGTCCGGAAAACCTCTGTTAGCTCAGAAGGCATATGGCTGGTGTCTGCTTGCTCCCAGGTTGCATTTCAAAATGGCATTCTCCAAAATGTTGCTCTTGGGGTGTTTTGTCCTCACTTAGCTGCTCCTCTCCAAAATGTCACTCTCAGTTGCTCTGCGACTGGGCCTGTGTGGCACTTTTTAAAGTACTCCAGTGATCCAATAAAGACCCACCCTGAATGGGTGGGGCACACCTCCATGGAAATTATCCAATGAAAAGTCTTGCTCACAGTTGATTGAGTCACATCTTCATGGAAACACGTAACCAATAGGTTCCAACCTAATCAACATTAATATGCCTGCCCCCACAAGATTGTTATCAAAGAACATGGAGTTTTGGGAGACATAATACATCCAAACTGGCACAGAGGGTTTATATTACTTGACTTCAAGACTTATTACAAATCTACCACAATCAAGACAGAGTGGTGTTGGCATAAGCATTGAGAAATACAGCAATGAAACAGAATAGAGCATTCAGAGATAGGTCAACATATATATGGACAATTGGTTTCTGATAAAGCTGCAAAGGCAGTTCAATGGAGAAAGGGCAGCCTTTGGGACAAATGGTGCAGGGAAAATTGGATGTCTGTAGACACAAAAATGAACTTCACTCCATACCTCTCCCCATATAAAAAATTAACTCAAAGTAGATCAGAGACCTAAATATAAAACCCAAAACTATAAAAATTCATGAAGAAAACAAAGGAGAAAATCTGTGTAGCACTGAGCTAGGCAAAGATTTCTTAGATGCAACACCAAATCATGATCTCTAAAAAATGACTGAAAAATTGGACTTCATCAAAATGAAGAATTTTTGCTCTTCAAAAGACACTGGCAGGGGGAGATGGAAGAAGACGACAGCATAGAGAGGAGTGGAAGTTACTTAGTCCTCTAAGAGCAACTAATAAACAATGAGGAACAACTAGTAAATGATCTGGAATAACTGCTGGGGACAGCGTGACTGTCCACACATTGTACACCAGCCTGGACTGGGAGGAATGCCTGAGATTGCAGCATGGAATCAGTGAGTAGAAACTGTGGACATGAGCCGAGAGCCCCCTCCCCCATGGCAGCCTGAACTGCAAAGCCTTGCTGAGATAGAGAGCAGCACTCTCCGAGCAAGCAAATATACCTCAGTCCAGCTCCAACTGGAATTTTAATTGGCAAACGTGGACTGCTCAATGCAAGCTACAAATCCTCAACAAGCAGACAGAGGCTCTTGGTGATGGCTGACCTTGAGGAGCCAGGGGACTTCTCTGTGCCGGAAGGGGGAGCCCAGAGGACTGGGTGCTGTCTCTGGCCAGCGGTGAAATGGGGAGCCATGGACTGGCCCTGAAATGGGACTTTCTGTCCCTTTTTCTCTCTCTCAACCTGGGCAGCTCAGTGGAGAAAGCCTCAGCCATTTTCAGTTCACAGTGCTCTGATCCAGACAGGGGTGGAGATAGCAGAGTCAGAGAGACAAAGAACCCACTTAAATGCAAATGAAAACTCTGTAGGGGTGTATCTTCCCGAAGAGGAAAGAGGTGGTGCCCCCGGTTCTACTACCCGCCTTCCATTCAAACCAGATCCCAGAGCCTGAAAGAAAACAGCCAAAACAGAAACTAAGCAGGCCACAACTCCTTACACCAGTCAGGAGCTACAGGCTGACAGGCACCACCTGCTGGGCAGGTTAGGAAAAGCACAGCAGCTTGAGGCCTCACGGGGTGTGTCAATATTCTAAGACACACCCTCAGGGAAACCTGTTACTGAATATTTCCTCCTTCTGGGACCTGAGCCTGTTCTGGTCTGGGAAAGCCTGACTGGGGTAACCAAGGAAAGCAGATGCCTAGACAACAGAAAACTACAACCTACACTAAGAAAACAAAGTTATGGCCCAAAGGAACAAACTTACACTTCAACTGAAATACAGAAATTGAAACAATTCAATTCAAAAAGTTTAGGGAAGATATGTCAAAAGAGATGAAGGATATAAAGAAAACACTGAGCATACATAAAGTAGAAATTGAAAGTTCGAGAAAAACAATGGCAGAATCTTTGGAAATGAAAGGCACAACACAAGAGATGAAGGACACAATGGAGACACAACAGCAGATCTCAAAAGGCAGAAGAAAACACTTAGGAACTGGCAAACAAGACACCTAAAAACCTATACACAAAAGAACAGATAGGGAAAAGAATGGAAAAATATGAGCAATGTCTCAGGGAACTAAATGACAACATGAAATGCATAAATGTACATGTCATGGATGTCCCAGAAGGAGAAGAGAAAGGAAAAGGGGCAGAAGCAATAGTAGAGGAAATAATCAATGAAAATTTCCCATTTCTTAAGAAGACAAAATTAAAGATCCAAGAAGTGCAGCATACTGCAATCAAAATAGATCTGAATAGGCCTACACCAAGACACTTAATAATCAGATTATCAAATGTCAAAGGCAAAGAGAGAATCCTGAAAGCAGCAAGAGAAAAGTGATCCATCAAATACAAAGGAAACTTGATAAGACTATGTGTGGATTTCTCAGTAGAAACCATGGAGGCAAGAAGGAAGTGGTGTGATATATTTAAGATACTGAAAGAGAAAAACCGCCAACCAAGAATCCTATATCTGGCAAAACTCTCCTTTGAATATGAGGGAGAGTTTAAAATATTCTCTGACAAACAGACACTGAGAGAGTTTGTAAAAAAAATACCTGCTGTACAGGAAACACAAAGGGAGCACTACAGACAGATAGGAAAAGACAGGAGTGAGAGGTTTGGAACACAGTTTTGGGTGATGGTAGCACAGCAATGTAAGTAAAATGAACAAAGATGACTGTGAACATGATTGAAAGAGGAAGGTTAGGAGCATGTGGGACACCAGAAGGAAAGAGGGAAGATAAAGACTGGGACTGTATAACTCAGTGAAACCTGGAGCACTCAACAATTGTGATAAAATGCACAAATATGTTTTCTCATGAGGGAGAACAAATGAACGTCAACATTGTAAGGTGTTAAAACTAGGGAGGTATTGGGGGAAAATACAATCAATGCAAACTAGACACTATAATTAACAGAAACATTGTATTATGCTTCCGTTAATGTAACAAAGGCAATATACAAAAGCTAAATGCATACAAGAGGGGGCATAAAGGAGAGGTATGGGACTCTTGGCATTGGTGATGTTGTCTGACTCTTTATTCTACTTTAGTTTAATACTATCTTTCCTTTTGTTGCTTCCTAGCGGTCATGTTTTTTTTCCTCTTTTTTCTTTTTCTTCCGTCTCTCTACCTTCTTTGACTCTTCCTCCTGCTTTGTGGAAGAAATGGAGATGTCCTTATATAGATAGAGGTGATGGTGGTGAACACATAAATACATGACTATACAGGGAACCATTGATTGTTTCCTTAGGACAGAATGTATGGTGTGTGAACAAAACCGTCTTAAAAAATGGGTTGATGAAGAAACCTTGAGGGCACTATATTGAATGAAATAAGTGAGACACATAAGGACAAATATTGCATGATCTCACTGATATGAACTAATTATAATATGTAAACTCATAGACATGAAATGTAAGTTACCGGGATATAGAATGAGGCTAAAGAATGGGGAGTGGTTGCTTATTATGAGCAGAATGTTCAACTAGGGAACTTAAACGTTTGAAAATGGATAGAGGTGATGGTAGCACGTTGTGAGAATAACTAACAGTGCTGAATGGTGTGTCAAAGTGGTGGAAAGGGGAAGTTCAGAGTCACATATGTCACCAGAAGGAAAGTTGGAGGTTAAAAGATGAGAATGTATAAAACCGTGACTCTTGGGGTGGACAATGTCTGGGATTAACTGTACAAATATTAGAAATCTTTCTCATCATCTAGAACAAATGTATGACACTATAACTGGAAGTTAATAATAAAAAGGCATATAGGGAAAAATATATACCTGTTGCAAACTATATACTACAGTTAGTAGTATTTTAGCAGTATTTTAACATTCTTTCATCAACAGTAACAAATGTACTATACCAATACTATGAGTTTGCAATGGAGGCAGGGGTGGTGGGGTGGTGGGGGTGGTGGTGGTGGTGGTGGTGGTGGTTAGGAGTATGGGAGGATTTGAGTTTCCTTTTTTTGTCTTTATTTTTTTTCTGGAGTAATGAAAATGTTGTAAAGATTGAAAAAAATTTAATTGTGGTGATGGATGCACAGCTGTATGATGGTACCGGGGGCAACTGATTATACACTTTGGATCTTTGGATAATTGTTTGGTATGTGAACAATCTCAATAATAATAATAATAAAAGACACTGTCAGAAGGATGAGAAAACCAAACACAGACTAGAAGAAAATGTTTGCAAAGCATGTATCTAACAAGGGATTTGTATCCAGAATATAAAAAGAATTCTCAAACCCAAGAATAGGAAAACAAGCAACCCAACTGAAAATTAACAAAAGATTTGAAAGGATACACTGTAGCAAATGAGCACATGAAAAGATATTCCACATCCTTTGTCATCAGGGAAATAAGCCACCAGATTCCACTTGACACTGATTAGAACGGCAGAAATTTAAGAGTCACTCAGGTGCTGGTGAGGATGTGGGTCAACTGGAAATCTCACGTGTAAATTGACGCAACCACGGAGGAAAACAGTTTGGAAATCAGCAAGGTGTGGGGCTTGAAGAGCAGGAAGTGGAGGCGGCTGCAGGCTGTGCCCGCCATGCCCTCCCCGGCCAGGGTTCTGAGGAGCGGGCAGCTGCCAGCCCAGCTCTGCTCTCCTGGGGAAGCCCTGGCCCTGGACTGAGCCGGTGCCACCTGGGTTCCCTCTGGGCCCTGCCCACCTACGGCAGCTCTGTATACCCGCAGCAGCTCTGCCCACCTGCGGCTGGGGTGGCGAGAGGCAGGGAGCCGGCTCAGGGTCGCCTGACCACAAAGGGGCTGTGAGCCTTCACCTGGTTTGGGCCAGGCTTGCCCCTGGGTGCCCACCGCCTGCCCTTGCTGCCCCCTCTTGTTGCAGGGCTGCGAGTCGGGTGTAGTGGAGGGGCTGTACCATTCCAGAGGTCTGTGCTCCTTGGCAATTCCGAGCCACCTTTTCTGTCTCCAGGTGGGGGGGTGGGAGATGGGGTTTCCCCAGGCAGCAGCTCTGTGGAAATCACCTTCCACTCAGCCTGCAGATTGGCTCTTTGGAAGGGATGAGGCGATGAGGATGTTTGCCAGAGCAGCCTCTGGGAGAGGGGCAGGAGGGGTGATGGCAGTGGCTGCAAATTCATAAACGGCTCATGGGAGGGAGGTGCAGCTGGGCTGAGCTATTCAAGCAGGCATCCCCGAGAAGGCCGGGCAGGGAGGCTGTCCAGCAGCAGGGCTACCCGCAGCCAGTACTTTGGCAGGGGCCATGGCACTGACCTGGCCACAGCTGCCATAGAAGGGGCTTTCCCAGGGGATGCGGAGTGGGACAAAGGAGCTTCGCCAGGGCTGCGTTCTCGCCTGGCGCCACCCGCTCTCAGCGCCGGCCAGTGGCCATGGGTAAGGCAGGCGGGTGGCCTTGTGCTGAGCCAAGACGACACTCAGCTGCGTGGGTGTCCCTGTGTTAGAACAACCCAGCGCGGCTGCCGGAGCTGGCCTCTGGGTTGCCGTTCTCTGGGCTGACCAAACCCAGCCAGGCCAAAGGCCACCACCGCTGGGGACACGTCCCGCCTTGGCCTTCAGAGGCAGCGGTATCATAGCTACTCGGCAGGGATGGTCAGTGAGGGGCGGACCCGGCAGCCCTCTCTTCCTTTGCCCGTGGGTGCCCCCTCAGCCCTCCACGCAGGAACCCCCAACGCAGGAAAGACAGCCCCTCTTGGGGGTAAAGAGGCGGCAAGGGAAAGAGATGCCAAGTGCCAACAAGGAGGCCCCACTGGAGCCGCAGACGCCCATCTGGGTGCGGGAGCCGAGGGTGCCTTCTGGTGACAATGCTTTACCAATATTTTGAAAAGCAGCTTGGCGGTTTGGTGATCCCCATCTTTCTCCCCCAGCACCCATCCCAGCTTGCAGTGGCTGTGTACCTGGGATCCCCTTCCCAGACCCCAGGGTTCCTGCAGGCTGGATGTGCCAGGTACGAAGCCACTGCATCTGTCATGGTGATGATGGCCTGGGACCCTGCCTGGGCCGTGGGGTGCAGCCAGGGGCCTGGTGCAGTCTCCCGCTGCCACAGCAGATGCCACGCAATGGGCTGGGAGTCCAAATCAAGGCGTCGTCAAGGCGATGCTCTCTCCCCGAAGACCGTGGCGTTCTGGACTGGCTGCGGGCTACCCTGGGTCCTGGGCTCCTCGGTCACCTGACAATGCCCGTGGTGGCCTCTCCCGGCTTCTCCTTTTCTTCTGGGTTCTGTGCTGTGGAGCTCCCACTGCTGCCTCCGGCTTCTCCCTTCCCTGAGGCCCCCAGCTCCAGGACCGAGCCCCTCCTGATTGGGCTGGGCCACCGCTTAACTGTTGTCACCTGTTCACAAAGGCCCACACCCAGGGGATCGGATGAAGTGGAAGAACATGTTTTCTGGGGTGCACAGGTCCCAAAGCACTCAGCGCTGTGGCTGATGTAAGGAGCGAGCTTTGGGCTAGGGTGTCTGGGGTCCCTGTTGCTGGACGTGCCCCCCTTAAGTCTGACATGATGGCCAGTGTTGGTCTCCAGCCTCCGGCTCCCCACCGGCCACAGGCTCCCATCTGGGCCCCTCAGAGGGCAGCATGGTGGGGCGCTGGCCTGACTCCCCAGCATCCAGTGTCTGTGGAGAGCACAGAGGAGGTCCCTGCCAGGGGCCCCCTCTCCACACACCCCTCCCTGCCCCTCCACCTGGACCTGAGCCTGTCTGTGCAGACCCCACTTCCACCCCACTACTCACCCCTCCCACCAGAAACGGGGCATCGATTGGAAAACTGCCCCAGTGAGAACACAGCCGAGCCCTTCCCCAAACAGGGAACCGTGGTGAACCGGGCAGGCTGGGGTGCGTGGACCCCATGTGGAGTGAGCCCCTCCTCAGGTGGGGGCTGCTTCCTCACCCGCCAAGCCTGCGGTGGGAGATCTGATGGGGTGACCCTGTTGTTGGCGCCACACTCACGCACTGGAGCCGGGCTGTTGTCAGGTGGCCATTTTCGGGGGTGGGGGGTGGGCTGTGCAGTGGAGCGAAGCTGCCTGCAGGAAACAGCTCTCTGTGGGGTGCTGAGGGGTGCCAAGGGGCAGCTGGGCCTGCAGGGACGTGGAACCAGTCTGCCGACCACCCAGGGCAGGGGTGAGGGTCCCGAGATGTCCCCTGTGGTGTCCAGGTCAGCCCCTCAGAGGCCACAGATGTCAGCCACCCTGGGGGTGAGAGATGCCGATGAGTGGCCAGTCGCTCTGACCCCACAGAGGTGACACTAGAGAGTCGGCATCACCAGGGGCCATGGGGCCGTGTGTGTCCTTGAGCAGGGAGATCCAGCCCTTACACCACAGGCTTCTTGGATCCACGCGTCCCCTGAACCAGGGTTGCAGCTATGGGGCAGTGAAGGAGGCTGAAAGGAATTGGGGTGTTGGTGCTGACCGCTCAGACTGCTCGGGGTCCCTTGGAAGGTCCAAACAGGTCTCGGCCTCTGGCCGGGGCATCAGGGTTTTGAAAATGGCTGGAAGGAAGCCCCATCCCCTGGCCCAGATTGTCCTGTTCTTTGAAAGGACCCTGGTTCTGGGGTCCCACCCTCGGAAGTTTCTGGAATCAGTTCCTCTCCACCCTGCAGTCCTCAGAGGAATGGAAGGAAGGGGATCTCGGGAGCAGGGGAGGGGGCTTTTGTTTGCTCCCGGCACCAGGGCACACCCTCACTGGCCGCTCTCCACCTTCCAGAACAACGAGGAACCAACCTGGAGCCTCGCTCCCTCCAGGCCACAGGAGAGTAACAGGAGAACCTTCCAGAACCCCTCAGAATCCCCCAGGCCCAGCAGCCCTGCATGGAGAGGCTTGAGCTTGTGCCCTTTCTCCAGGAACCGGACCTGGCGGCCTGGCCGTGAGCCCGTCCGGGCACAGGAGCCAAAATGCACCCTCTCCTCGGGCTGAGGCCAGAAGCCAGGGTCAGGGCGGGCAGGCCCCACTGACGGCCCCCCGGGGTCCCCCCTGCCTCTGCAGCCTCTGGGGGTGCTCGGCCGCCCTGTTCCCCAGCTTGCAGCCGCAGCCCCCCAGCCTCTGCCTCCGTCCTCAAACGGCCTTCTCTGTGCGAGCGTCTGTCCCTGTGTCCACATTGCCCTGCCCCGGTAAGGACAGCAGCCTTACAACGAACAGAGAAAGCCCCGGGCCCCTCAGAGCCAGAAAACACACGAAACAAAAAACCCACGCCTTCTGGAGCCCCCTCTTCATCCTGAAATTTGAAATCCCCACCCAGACAGCTGCCCCAGCCAGCCAAGCCCCCGGTTCATTGCCCCTGACCCAAAACAAAGAGAAGCCCACCGGCCCTAGACCACTCCTGCAAGGCGGACAAACCTGGTGTGATTGGTAGGAGTGGAGCGAACTTTCTTTCCACGTCTATGAAACCCTCTGCCGGCCCTAGGGCCCCGAAGCCGCTCCTGTCCCGGCTTCCTCTGCTGCAGCCAAACTGGTGTCCCCAGCAAAACGCCGTGGTCTGCACCTCGAGTCTGTCCTTCCACGCCAGTCACTGCGTTAGGGGCGCCCGGGTCCTGACCCGGTACGTTGACCGCATCTGACAGACCCTATTTTACAGCAGCAGCCGAGGCGCGGGGTCCCTGGGCGACTTCCCAGCACCCGCGGGGAGGCTTCCAGTGGGGGCGGGGTGTGGGGGGGGTCGGTGAAACCCACCGTCTATGCCACCCCACCCCACCCCCACCCCTGTTGCCCGCCCACCCTGGCGTCCTCCCAACCCACAGGAACGTGTCACACCCGGATGCGGCGCGGGGGAGGCAGGACGGTGAGCGTGGCGGGGTCAGGGGCGCGCATTCCGCTTTCCCGGCCTGGGGCTGTGAACCCCGCGGCCTCCTGCCGGCCATGCGCACGTGCACACCTGCACCCTGTGCACACGTGGGCCACCAACGGCTGGCACCATGCCACACACGCCGTGCACGCACAGTACCGTGTGCACACGCACGCCCTCTGCACATGTCCTGCAGAACACACACATGACTTGTGTATAGATTGTGTCCACACTTGCTGTGCACACACACGCGTGCACGGTGCACAGACATGCTGTGCCACACACACACAAGCAGATGCACACACACTGCACCCCCCCACATGTGCACACACACCTGTAGACACACATGGGTGCACAAACAATGCGTTGGCAGACACTGAGCCCTCCGCCCCCCGCAGTGGATTCCGGCAGCTGCTCTGCACCCCAATCTTCTCCGACTCCTCTTTTTCTTGTTTTTAGTTATTTTGAGAAGTTTGAAAAGTACAGAGAAGTACAATGAAGACACAGCGATGCCCCTTATTTCATCATCCAGGATTAACAGCCCTCAACGTCTGGAGGTGTTTGCTCCGGGTCTCTCCTCCCTGCTGTGCTGTAACCAGGGGGCACACCTGTGCTCACACACCTGTGAAAGCCCACCGGCAACTACGGTGACGCGGGGAGCCTTTCTGCCCACCCGGGCCCTCTCTCCCCACCTGCCTCCTGGGGACCATCACCTTTCTAGCCCCTTCTTAAAAATGCTGTTGCACACACACACACACACACACACACACACACGCTGACACACGCAAGTGTGGCTCTGATTCACACAAGTGTCCGAGGAGCATTCCACGGCTCATTTTTCCTTTCCCCGCTGGACGGGTATTGAAGTGGCAACGAGCTGCCCCCAGCACCCTCCTGTGTGTGTCCTGGCCAGTGGTTCTCAGGACACCCCAGAATCAGAGTCTTGGGGTTGGGTCTGTGCTTTTCAGTTTGATGGAAACAGCCCAACAGGCCTCCAAAGCGGCTGGATCAGGTTGTGCCCCTGAGTGAGAGGGGCTCCAGCCCCCCACCCTGCAGGGCCGTGTGCCCGCACTCTGGCCGAGGGTGCTCTGTTTCCCCCGAGGCGGCACAGCCCCGGTGGGCAGGGCCGGGTGGGCAGGGCTGGGCGGGCCTCTCCCTGCGTGCCCCCCTTGGGCACTTGGCTAGGCTAAGTGGCCGCTGCAGAGGGAGTGGGCTTGGGCCACCGTGCCAGGGCTCCCCGGGCTGGGGCAGGGAAGGCATTTGACCTCCAGCCTCGGCCAGAGCTCCCCGGCTGTCTGTGTGTGGAAGGTCGGGTGGGGGGTGTCCAGGAGGGGCCCGGGGGGGCCCAGGAGGAGTCCAGGGGTGCCCCAGCAGGGGCTCGGGAGGGTCTAGGCGGGCCAAGGAGGGGTTCGGGGGCTCCAGGAGGGGCTGCTCCTGGCAGGTAGCAGCTGCCATGGAAAACCCAGGAGCAGAGGGGTGGCAGAGGCGGGACTCACGGGGCTGACTGTAGGAAGTACGTGGGACAGAGCGTGAGTGTGTGTGAGTGTGAACATGTGTGGTGGTGTGTCTGAGTGTGCTGTGTGTGAATAATGAGTGTGTGTGCCTGTGTATGATGAGTGTTAGTGTGCACGTGTGCTGTGTGTGAATGGTGTATCTGGTGTAGGCACATATGTGGTGTGGGTGTGTGAGTGTATGAGTTGTGTGTGGTGGTGTGTGACTGTGAGTTTTTGCAATGTGCGCATGTGTGTGAATAAGTGTGATTGAGTGGTGTGTGTGAGTTGTGTGGTGTGTGATGAGTGGGTGAGTGTGTCAGTGTGGCAAGAGTGTGTGGTGAGTGTGGTGAGTTTGTGGTGTCAGTGTGGTGAGCATGTGTGCTGAGTGTGAATGTGGTGAGTGTGTGGCGAGTGTGTGTGGTGAGTGTGACTGGTGAGTGTGTGGTGTGTGGTGAGCATGAGTGTGGTATGTGTGCTGTGTGTGGTGTGTGGTGGGTGTGAGTGTGATGAGTCTGTGTGTGGTGAGCATGTGTGTTGTGTGAGTGTGCTGAGTGTGTAGGCTGAGTGTGTGGTGAGTGTGTTGTGTGAGTGTAGTGTGCTGTGAGTGTGTGGGCTGAGTGTGTGGGCTGTGTGGTGAGTGTGTTGTGAGTGTGTGTGGTGAGCGTGTGTTGTGAGTGTGAGTTGCTGAGTGTGTGGGCTGTGTGAGTGTGGTGAGCATGTGTTGTGAGTGAGAGTGTGCAGTGTGCGTGGTGAGTATGAGTGTGGTATGAGTGTGCCGAGTGTGTGGTGGGTGTGATGAGTGTGAGTGTGGTGAGTGTGTGTGTTGTGAGTGTGAGTTGCTGAGTGTGTGGGCTGTGTGTGTGGCGAGTGTGTTGTGAGTGTGAGTGTGGTGGGCGTGTGTGTGGTGAGTGTGAGGGCAGGGGCTTGCACCTGGTGGTGTCAGCACTGGGCAGGGCTGTGGGTGGGTTAATGGAGCCCGTCTCCCTGGGGTTCTTGGCCGCCATCCCCACCCCCTTCTGGAGCCCGGGCCCTGCCCCCCAGGCCCGAGAGCCATTTGGGGAAAGAACAGTGAATTTGGGGTGAAATCGCACTGCTCTGGACTGCCCCTAAATTCCCTGAGCACTGGGACACGCGGAGCCTGGTGGCCTCCCGGGAAGGGGCACGAGAGTGTTGGTGGGGAGCCCCCGGAGGACGTGGCCGGGTGGCCCATGGCCATGCCCGTGGTGTGCGTGGGTGCAGTGCGTTCCTGCAGCCCACCGGGGCGGCCGGGGGTCCCGCGGCTCTGCCTGCGTCGGGCGGCTGGAGGGCCCGGGCCTGCGCCCCCACCCCAGGGCAGCCTGGCCCTGCCCGCCTGGCGCATCCGGAGCTGCCCCCGGCCCTGGGCACTGAGCCGCCTTTGGGTGGTCGCCTCCCTGGGACCCTCGGCCCTGCGGGCGGCTGAGCATTTGTCCCGGGAGGTGCCCCGAGTCCCGCCCACCCCCTGGAGGAGGCTCCACAGGTGGGAGGGCCCCCCAGGCCCCGCTCTGAGCACCAGCTCTTCCATCGTGCTTCCTTTCTGCAAAAAGTTTGCACACCAGCAACTTGGGGTTTTTAAAACATTACATATTTATTCTATTTTCATCAGCTAGCATCTCAGTATGCAACACACACTCAGGGTGCGGTTTATTATTCTGACAACAGATGTAAATCTGCTAATAAAAGATCATTTAAAATGGGAAAGATGATGCAAACTCCCATCTTAAAAAGGAAACCTCCTGCTGACCCCACCTGCCTCTCTCGTCCCGCCGCGCCTCCCCGTCCCCTCAGCAACACACTCCTAGTAGGGGTAGCTGTCTATGCTCGCTGTCTACACTCGCTGTCTCCACTTCCTCTCCTCCCATTTTCTCCTGAACCGACCTCCATGCCTCTCCATCCACATCACCGTCCCGTCCTCCGCCAGCTCACCCCCCAAGGAGCCCTGGCCCCGGCTGCCCACCCCTTCCTGCCCCCACCTGACTCCCGCCCCCCCACTGCACCCCCACCCCCGGTCCCAGTCCTGGCCTCTCCTCTCCCGACCTTTCCCTCCCAGCACCCTGGACTCCGCGATCCCACTGCCTTCCTCCGCGATCCGCAAAGACTGCCTCCGTGAGCACAGCCGGCGCGAGGATTTAGATTCCATCCTAGCGATGAAGGCTCCTGGGTCTCTAGCTCAGCCTGGCCTCAGCCTCAACACTACCCAGAGTGCTCCCCCTCCCCCAGTGTGCTCCCCCCAGGGTTTGCCCCTCC